>NW_028270162.1:15154691-15495551 GCF_037043375.1 Chiloscyllium plagiosum | reverse complement strand
TCTTTGTATCAGCTGCAAATTTACTCATTAGACCAGCTACATTTTCTTCCAAAGCACTTATGCTGTTCATTAACAGCAGTAGTCCCAGTACCGATCCCTGTGGAACATTGCTAGTCACAGCCCTCCATTCCAAAAAGCACTGTTACCTTCTGTCTTCTATGACTAAGCCAGTTTTGTACCCATCTTGCCAGCTCACCCCTGATACCATGTGATACCATACCACCTTTGTACCAGTCTGCCATGACGGACCTTGTCAAAAGCTTTACTGAAGTCCATGTATTCAACATCAGCCACTTTTCCCTCATCAATCATCTTTGTCACCTCCTCACAAAACCCAATCAAGTTAGTGAGGCACAACCTCACCAACACAAAACCATGCTATCAACCACTTATCAGTCCATTTTTTTCAAAATGCATATAGATCTTGTACCCGAGAGTCTTTGCCAATAATGTCCCTACCACCAATGTGAGGCTCAGAGGCCTGTAGTTAGCTGGATTATCTCTGCTACCCTTCTTAAACAATAGAACAACATTGGCTATTCTCCAGTCCTCTGGGACCTCACCTGTGGCCAAAGAGGATCCAAAGATGTCTGTCAATGCTCCAGCAATTTGTTCGCTTGTCACCCTCAACATTCTGGGATAGATCCCATCAGGAAACAGGGACTTAGATAAAGACCAGAGAGTGAAGGTAGAAAAGAGAAAAGAATGAAGAATGTCCCTGAAGCTAGTGGGAAATTTAATGACACTCAGTAGAATAATGAGAATCAGAGTGGAAGGGGATGAAGGAAGGTTAGACAGCAAAAGACAGGGGAAGAACAGAGGAGAAAGTTTTGGAGAGAGCAAAGGATACGTGGGGCTGGACAAGAGCAGGACAGACAGAGGGATGAAAGGACAGAGATGAGGGGAGAATGGAGACTGACGGTAGGAGGAGAGTTGGAATAGCAGAAACCAAGGGTTGAAAAGGAAGGGGACATCAGGACGCAGAGAAATGTGTCAGTACAGGCTTGGAGAGAATGTAGGGAGGAGGGGGAGAGCAGAAGGCAGCAGAAGTGAAAAAGGCAAAAAGGAGGGAAGGAGGGATGATGGAGTGGGTATAACACAAAGGATAGAATTCCGACATATAATAAACCCCCAAAATACTGGGGGAATTGTTTTGAAACCTTCTTAAAATATTGAGTGACCAGAAAGGTCTTAGCAGCTTCAACCCCCACTCTAAATATCCAACACCTTTAGCCATAACTACATGTTCCTGTTGGGCTGCAATGCAAATTGTTACAAATAAGTGTTCAAAATGCCCCGAAAGTTGGAATAATTGACAATTTTACTTCATAATGATGCACAGCAGAAATTCACCAAAGATCCTTGGACAGCATCTTCTAAACCCATGACCACTTCCATTTCCAAGGACGAGGGCAGCAGTTACATGGGAACCCCATCCCCTTCAAGATTATCTCCAAATGATATAAATTTCCTGATTTGGAAATATATCATCGTTCCTTCACTGTTGCTGGGTCAACATCCTAGAATTCTTTCCCTAAGGGCATTGTGGGTCAACCTATAGCAACATGGACTGCAGTGGTTCATGAAGGCAACTCATCACCACCTTCACAAGGACGACCAGGGACAGACAATAGAAATGCTGGCCAAACAGAGATGTCCATGTCTCACAAATTAATAAAAAAACACTGTTTAGACTTTATTCATTTGAAGGGATGGTAAAATCAACTTACAGGGAACTAGAAAAATTGCAATTGTCAAGAAGAGCTGGAGTCGACATGATCAAATTAAAAAATGTAGAAATGTTTATAGGAGAGCTCAGAAGTGGAGATAACTGAACTCTGAAAAAGATTACAGGAATCCCTGGACACTGACGGTTGTCTTACTCAATGTTCTACATCCCCAATCTCCTTTAACTGTGCTGCTCTCTCCATTTACCTAGAAATTGGGGTTTTGAGTCTCCAAGATATTCTTCACTCTTGAAAGTGAATGGAATGAATCTGCGTTCCTGCTTTTTGTGACACAACTGTTCAAAAGAAGAATTTGTATTTATATAGCATCTTTTATGACCTCAGTGCCTAATGAGCATGCCAACTCATTTGGCTTTTATGAGCTATTGCTGACAATGAAAGTTGTTGCTACACATCCCTGTAAGTGTCAGAAACTACAGGGGCTGCTTGGTCCAGTATGGTAGAGCAAAACCACTTTCTAGTCTAACTAGTTTAAAAGCTGGAGCTCACTGCATGTTAGAAACACGCCTCAGCTTACACTGGGGGGACCTCATGTTAGATCCTAATCCTTTGAGATTGTAAACCTTTCTGCTCAAAAGTCCATGTGAGAACCTTGCAGTGGATGGTGCTTATGTATTAACTATTTCAGATCCAGATAATACCATCTCCCCAAATTTTTCTCTTCTCATTTTAGGCTTGTACATTTGTCTGCTCAATACATTTACCACCACTCCTTTACCCCCCTCCACCACCCCAATAATTTAACTTTACAAATTCAGGCAATCTGGATGTTTTAATATTCCTCAGAGTGTGTTTTCCTTGGACTTGGAAAATGAGTAGTTTGCTACATTGAAGACCATTACCTTTGATTCTCTGTCTGGCAATATGTGGCCCGTGAACCCCTTTAAACCAGGGAACCTTTAGTCTCTTGAAGGACATCTTTCCCTGAAATATTTTGAATTGATGGACAATGATCATCCCTTTTCAATGGTGGCTTCCATATACGGCATCTTCAAGTGGATTCTTATTCTCATTTTGCCTGTTGATTCATGCTGACGTGCATGTTATTTCAGCGTGTAGATAGGTTTGGACTCTCTCACTGACCCTCAGAGAGATTGTATTCTTTGGAAAAAAATCCCATGCATTCACTTCCTCAGTTCTTTTATTTGTGAATTGTTTCTGGCCTCTGTCACAGTTACTGAGGACTCTTCCTAAGAAGTTAAGGAAGTCAAATATTCTATTTCTACTTGTCTCATCTGAGTCACCTCAGCAATAACATGAGATTTGAATTTGCCGTAGTTATTTGTTCACCAAACTGCATTGCATTCTGAATTACATCAGTTACAGATAAATCAGTTGTCTCAAGACTGGATATGCTGTGTTTTGGCTATCTTGATTATTCCTTGCAAATCTCTGTTCTAATAGTAGTGGAAAACTTTCGTGTAATCTGATATCGTCATAAGTTCCCATCTCCTTGTCAGTGTGAAACGAATGCCAATGTAACTAATCTCCATGAAATCTGTTTTTTTTTAGGTTCTACCATGAGACCAGACAACCTTATATTAACCAATCATCTTCAACCAGCCATCTTCTAATTGTCCTTTCCTGACTGGCTATTCCTTGGTTAGATGTTTTTGAACTTTCTATAATTTGACTCCTTCTGGCATTTAAAGAAGTTGAGATTTGAGTAAGGCCTTCCTAATTATGAAGGACAATTCCTAATTGTGAAGCACATATAGGTTTTCTACTATTTGGTACTTCTTATATTGGAGAGTTGTGTACTTTTCATTTTAAGTGCTATGCCTCCTAGACCATGTAGTGGTATTGTAGTTTGCTGTAGATAGTGTTTTCTTAGCCATGGCTCACTATCTAATAATATAGTGACAACCTCTCTCTGGAGTCTAACTTGCAATTTGTGAAATGACCATTGACATAAATTGTAAAAATGTAAGGCCTATATCACCTCTTCCACTTATAAAAACTTCAAGTATTTAATCTGTTTTAAACTATTCCATCTCAATTACCTCTTTGTGTGGGTAGCTATTTTATTTCTTGCTTTTCTGAAACTGTCTTTCACTTTTGCACATTTTCTAAAATTGACCTTTTGTGCGACAGATATAGCAATCATTTTCAACAGTTGAGCATACTCTGTGTCTGCGAGATGCCTTTGTTTCACAGCACTGATAAGAACATCAGTGGCTGGTGTCTACTTGCTATGTTGCTTTCTGGGATGTAGCATTTGTTATTTTGTAAGCATGGACACTGCTGATGTCCTATACCAAAATTGATCAGTTTTCCATTTAGGATTGATTTCCATTGCTTCACTCACCATCTGAATGGCTTTATGAAAGTCAAGACTTTTTTTACACTGTAATAAATCTGAGAAAGACTCATTCCAACAATAATTCTGTTCTTTATGATTCTGACTTGAAGTTACACTCCTATTTCTTCACTAATCTGTAGCAACCTTTAATGAAATCATCTATTAATCCCCTAAGCTGCTAAACTCTTATATTAAATCTTGGACTTTTAATAGTTTTATTAGTATTATTTATGAGATTGAAGTCATTATCAAAGCCTTTAAATCATTCTTCAAAGCTCTTACCACTGGTGAGCTGTAACATTATTACCAATGCTTCTAAATGTTGTACAAAATTGTACTTACTTTTTCAGCTTCAGATTCAGATTTAGTGTCACATTTGGAGACTACTTTGTATATCCAAAATTGATTTCTCCAAGGTGTCCATTCTGTGTCTTCTTTTATTTTGTTCATGCATCGCTGACTAAAGCCAGATTTGTTTGCCCATCCCGCTTTATCCTTGAGAAGGTGACTCTGAGCTGCATACTTAAATTGCTATCATTCTCGGGGTGTAGCTGCACCCATAGTATTGTTGTGCAGGGAGTTCTAAGATTTCAGCACAGCAGCAGTGAAATAGCAGTGATACAGTTCCAAGTCAGGATGGTGAGTGGCTTTTGGGGAGCTTGCAAGTGATGGTGTTCCATGCATCTGTTGCCCTTATCCATCACACACTAGATACTTAATCAGTAAGAGAATCAAAGGTTATGGGGAATAGGCAGGAAGATGGAGTTGAAAGTTATCATATTAGCCATGATATCAATGAATGGCAGAGCAGACTCAATGGGCTGAACGACCCACTTGTATTGAAGGTAGGCTACTCACCATGCAGAAATATTACTAGTGATTGGATATGCTTTACTCTTGTTGGCATTAGATCTTCAGTTTTCAATTTGATTTAACAAATGCAAAAAATCCCTTGGAGTATTGCAGTCCAGATCTTCAATCCCCATTGTAGTTTTGGGGGGAGGATACAACAGTTTTTCTGTGTGCTTTTCAGTGAACGAGACTTTTTCTTGCACAATCCCCCTCACTGGAACTCGGCCTCTTTAATTTACAACCCAGTACATCCTCTTTGAGCTAGTTTTGTTTCTGATAGCAAGCTACCGACTGCCAGAGACCAGCCTGAAACAGATGGGCTGAGATATTTGACTCTTGAGTTCAGCTGAGTTCACAGCAATAAGATACCAGCCAAGGCAATTGCATTCAAATGAGATGATCACAAAGCCAAAAGCACCAATGTTATCATATGCATATTTCTCTTTAAACAGAAACAGCCAAAGGTGATTGAAAGGTGTTATTCATATAAATTCAGGAGAAACTCTTGACCCAGAGACTGGTTAGAATGTCACAGAGAGTTGTTGAAGTGAATATCATGGGCACATTTTTTTGTGGAAATGACATATGTATATGATAGCAATAAGAAGGGAAGGTTATGTTGGGGATGGTGGGAAAGGCTCATCTGGTATGTAAGGAACAGCATAGACCAGTGGGGTTGAATGGCCTTTTTCACAACAAAATGATGAATAACCATAAATAAGAATGGCCTAGTTTAGCATTTATTTTTAAAACTAGTTATTGTAATTTAGAGTCATAGAGATGTACAACATGGAAACAGAGCCTTTAGTCCAACTCATCCATGCCAACCAGATATACTAAATTAATCTAATCTCATTTGCCAGCATTTGGCCCATATTCCTCTAAACACTTCCTATTCATGTACCTATCCCGTTACCTTTTAAATGCTATAATTGTACCAGCCTCCACCACTTCCTCTGGCACTCATTTCTTACTTGCACCACCCTCTGTGTGAAAAAGCTGCCGCTTAGGTCCCTTTTAAATCTTTCCCCTCTGGCCTTAAGTGTATGCCCTCTAGTTTTGGACTCCCCTACCCCAGGGAAAAGACCTTGATTATTCACTTTAGCCATGCTCCTCATGACTTTCTGAACTTCTATGAGGTCATCCCTCAGCCTCCGATGTTCCCAGGAAAACAGCCCAGCCTATTCAGCCTCCCCTTGCTCCTCAAACCCTCTGACCCTGGCAACATCCTTGTAAATCTTTTCTGAATCCTTTAATATTTCACAACATCTTTCCTATAGCAGGGAGACCAGAATTGAATGCGGTATCCCAAAAGTGGCCTAACTAATGTTCTGTAGAGCCACAACATGAACTCCTAATTCCAATTCTTTATCAATGGGGTGGGGGAAACAAAGCTGATGATGGAAACCATATCTATCTATCTATCTATCTATCTATCTATCTATCTATCTATCTATCTATCTATCTATCTATCTATCTATCTATCTATCTATCTATCTATCTATCTATCTATCTATCTATGTATAATATTTCTGTAGTGTACTTGATATGGAGAATGCTTAATAGAAAATTGAGTTGGGCTGCGAGAAATGGTAGGTAGAGGGGTCAACACTCCCGATAGTCACTCAATCAATGCCATCTGGGAAGTATATAAATGTGGAGTGAAGAGACTTTGTGCTTGTTGGCATGCTCTCTCACTGGCAGCTACCAGCTTTAGATGATGATTAAGACTGGGGTCCCTCTGTAGTCTGATCCCAGTTGCATTGTTCACGGCTGAGCTCGGCTGACTGAGCTGACATCAAAAGTAAGGCCAGGGCTTTACTAGTCCCGAGACATGCATGTTACTTGCCATTATATGGTGTCAGCATTACAGTTTGTTCACAGTTGCGCATTTTGAGTTGTCCAGAGGACATAACAGGCACTATATAAATGCAAATTTGTTGGTTTGTCACTGCCTATTCCAAGAGTGCACATTTGCTGATCATTAGTATTGCAAGTGATTTGTTATTGCTGCAATCTGCTCAAAATTGGCACTCACTGACTTTATGCTAAATGGTTTTGCTCCTGTAGCAAGTTGTTGCAGACATTCCCATTATAAAGGCTCCTAAACATATGGCCTTTTAAATACATTCCATGTGCCCTGGTTTTGAAGGGTCTGATGAGAAATCTGCTCTGTGATGTTTGTCGTATGTTAAATGCAATACCCTTCCTGTTGTGGAATTCTAGAAATAACACAAAACACTTCAACCTCATCTTTGTGGAATTTTTATGTTAATTTCCAATGCTCATTTCTACCATTTCAGTAGAACTTCCATAATCTGGGGGCTGAGGTTTAATGTCACAATCCTGATCCATTAGGGAGTGAGCATCAGATTCAGGAAGGCTAGCTGAGCGATAATAGATAGAGATTTATTGTTAGTTGAATTTTTGGAAATACACTCAAATGTGTATCAGTCACCACAAAAACAACACCATTTAATTATATTTATAAAAAAAGAGATAAAGTGAACACAAATATTATTTTTTGCTGAGTTTATGGCCTCTTGGTTTCACAAACTAGCCACTGTCAAAGACCGGTGCCTGCCCAACTCCCAAGGCTTGGAGTGGTGGTGGTTGGTGGGGGGGAGGGGGAACATGCTGACACAACTACCGAGGACTGAGGCCTTCTCCAACTCCCAATGACTGGGTTCTGTACAACTGTCGAAGACTGGGGGCCTCTCGAAACTGCCAAGAACCAGAGGCCTCTCAAAACCAGGCCCTGTTGAAACTACAGAGGACTGGAGGCCCGTCGAAACTGCTGAGGTCCCCAGGGCTGTTCAACCAAAACTGCCGCACCTCATCCGCAGAAGAGAAGATGAATTTGAGACGAAAGTTGAAATTAAGAAATAAGAAGAAGAATAAGAATAAATAATAGAAAAAGGAAGGATGTGGCTGGTCAGTAGAAAGGGAGTGCAGGGCCAGGGGCCTGAATACTACCTAACCTGCCAACTTGTGATTGAGAATGCCATCTCTTGCTTAATTTGAATCTTCTGTGGTTCAATGTGTCAAGTCATTCGCTGATGAATAAAGTGAATCAGATGTATAGACTGTATGGACTGATAGAGGAAGGTGGGTCTATTGCACAGTACTGTGGTTGCTTTCCTTTCCTCCTGAAATTGCTGATCCTTGCATGGGGTGCTGGTTATCCTTGGGGTGGTCAAATGTGGAAGGCTGCACAACCATTCTACGCCAATCTAAAGGTATGCTCCAGTCATGGCCTCAGTCATGACATTCTTGTTTGTAAGCCAGAAGATGGCAGAGTCAATGCATAATGTAGGCTGATGTTGGTGCTGTACCTCCGATAGGGTAATAATTGTGAAGATATTGGGAACCACAGAGTATCTGAACATTTTTAACGTAAGTGGAGATGGTATCTTAACTCAACTGGGAATGTCCTTCTGCAGTGCTAAAAGCAGGCATCACAGACAAATGGACTGTAAGCAAATATAAGCCAGTGGACACTTTTAACACACGCAATTCCACAGCCGTGCTTACTGGATTGAAGGCAAGACCAATGTTCCAAATTGTAATTTGTAGGTGAGATGGTTATTGGTGCTAATGAATTAGAACTTAGTTTGGACAGCCTAGATCCACTTTAAGTTGTTGGATGGCAAGAATACAGTGTGCATCTCAAGAAAGCCAAATGATGAAGGATAGAACTAAGCTGATCGTTCAATAAACAAAATACTAATGGATGCTGGAAAACTGAATTTAAAACAGGCAGTGCTGGAGAATCTCAGTAGGTCTGGTAGCATCAATGGAGAGAAGAACAGAGTTAATGTTTTGAGTCCAGTATGACGTCTCTTCAGAACTCAATTTTTTACTCAGTCTTATATTGTTTTACAGAGTGAAACGTTCCAAGCTTATACTTCCCAAATTGAATACAATAAATTTGGTTGATCGGAGCTTGAACTTTGCCATAAAGAGCAACATGTTGTTTAAACTTTTCATTTTGCACTTATCAGGCCAACTCAGCAATATCAAATTTCAAACAATCACAGCAATTTAATATAAGGGAGGCAATGGTCAGGTGGTATTATCACCACACCATTAGTCTAGAGATTTAGGGTAGTGTTCAGGGGTAAAACCCATCTGATTCACTGATGACCTTTAGGGAAGGAAACTTCCATCCTTACCTGGGGTCTGGCCTACATGTCACTCCTGGCCTACAGCAATGTGGTTGACTCTTAACTGTCCTCTGGACAATTAGGGATGGGCAATAAATGCTGCCCTTGCACTCATCCCTTTCCAAGCTTGCAATGTAGCTCATCAATGCTTACGCGAAACAACACTCATGAACAGGGACCTGTTCTTTGCAAGTAAAGGATTTAAGCCTTTTAGGAATTACCTCGGATTTGTTGAACCTATAGTTTATCATTGCTTTTGCAATGGCTTCAGCCAATCAGAGTTGACTCAGCACCCTTTTCTCCTGTAGTGTAAGTTGTTATGATTAGTTTGAAATTTGATATTCTTGCATGTTTTCTGGTGAACATTTTTAACAACTATGGTAATTAATATGCAATTAGCTTTGGCAAAGTGAAGAATAAAGTTCCCTCTATTGTATCTGCCAATGAACCTGACACTAATAGCTGCTACTGTTACAATACATGCTCAAACCAGCCAACATATCCAAATCTCCAAGCTTCATAAATCTTCTACATATTCAAAATTTGTTTTGTAAAGTTGTGTTTTTCCTTAGTTGAAGTATTTTGCAGCAGTGCCTCAAATGATTAATTTTTGCTCATCCCTCATTCTTTGATGTTTGCCTTTGAAGCAATTTACTTTTATCCCAATTGGGTAATTAATATACACAGAATCACAGAATTGTTACAGCGCAGACAAAACCATTCTGCCTGTTATGTCTATGTCAGCTCACTAAATGACTATATCCCTTCGTGCCTTCTACTCTTAACTCTGGTTCCTTTACAAATGACCATCTAATTCTGTCTTAACAGCTTCGATTGAATCTGCCTCCACAACAGACTCAGGCAAGTGCTTTCCAGATCTTCACTACCTACTGCAAGAAGTTTAACCCATATCACTTTTGCTTCTTTCATTGCACATTTGTTGATCACTTTGTATTCAATGGATCGTAGTGGTTGCATGACTTATATTGTGGACATTAGCCTGATTACTTTTGAAGTACTATTGCTTTCTTGAGGTTCTGATATTGGAACGTCAATGCAATTTCTTGAAATGCAGTTGACAATAGCACTGCATTATTTATTGCTCATCCCTTATTACCTGGAAGCATTGGGTCAACCAATCAGGGGGTGGGATTGGAGACATGTTTGAAGCTGGAGAAGTGAAAGTGGCAGATCCTCTGTCCTGAAGGGGCTTCATGAATCACTTGGGTTTATACAATAATCCACGAGCTATCATGACCCATTTCTTTCTGATAGAAAGATCACGATTCATTGAATTTAATTTTTGAACTTGCCATGGCAGGAGTTGAACTCTTGACCTTGAGTTCTAGTATCGTAAGCAGGATTGCATTTCTATAGCATCTTGCATAATCACAGCAGACTCCAAAAAAACCTTACGGCCCTTAAAGTACTTTTGAAGTATGTGTTATTGTAATGCAGGAAATGTAGCAACCATTTTGCATGCAGGAAGTTTCCATTAACAGCTGGAAATGACTGGTGGTGACAGAGACATGCTCCCTTTGTTGCCATAGGCAACAGAATAGAGATGGAATTCAGCAGTGTCTGGGAAGCACAGGGGGATCAGAAGCACACTTTGAGGTTAAAGCTGTGAAAAACTCAAGAATTCACTGGCACATAACCCGCAACTCAACAGCAGTTTTGACATCAGGCTGTCATTCTTGATCCTAACTTTTCAATTATTAACGTCTCCAGCATAATCCGCATTATTAATCTTCTCTAGAATAATCCCCATTATTAACTTTCTCCATCATAATCCCAATTATTAACCTTCCCCATCGTAATCCCCATTATTAATTTTCTCCATCATAATCCCAATTATTAACCTTCCCCATCATAATCCCCATTATTAACCTTCCCCATCATAATCCCCATTATTAACTTTCTCCATCATAATCCCAATTATTAACCTTCCCCATCATAATCCTCACTATTAACTTCTCCAGCATAATCCCAATTATTAACCTTCTCCATTTTAATCTCAATTATTAACTTCTCCATCATAATCCCCATTATTAACTTCTCCAGCATAAGCCCAATTATTAACTTCTCCATCGTAATCCCAATTATTAACTTCTCCAACATAATCCCCATTATTAATCTTCTCCATCATAATCCCCATTATTAATCTTCTCCAGCATAATCCCCAATTATTAACCTTCTTCATCATAATCCCAATTATTAACTTCTCCATCATAATCCCAATTATTAACTTCTCCATCGTAATCCCAATTATTAACTTCTCCAACATAATCCCCATTATTAATCTTCTCCAGCATAATCCCCATTATTAATCTTCTCCAGCATAATCCCCAATTATTAACCTTCTTCATCATAATCCCCATTATTAACTTCTCCAGCATAATCCCCAATTATTAACCTTCTCCACCATAATCCCGATTATTAACCTTTGCCAGCATAATCCCCATTATTATCCTACTCCAGCATAATCCCAATTATTAACCTTCTCTGTCATAATCCCCATTATTATCCTACTCCAGCATAATCCCAATTATTAACCTTCTCCATCATAATCCCCATTATTAACTTCTCCAGCATAATCCCCCATTATTAACCTTCTCCAGATCAATCCCCAATTACTAACCATCTCCAGCATAATCTTTGAGTTGTTAATTGCCTGGAGCAAATTTGGGAATTCAATTTGTGACTGTGTAGTTGAAAGGAATCTCTCTTTTTCCTGCAAAAGCCAAAAACCATCTTGACGTCTCCACACAGGTTGAATGACTGATGCCCACGATCTTGTTTGTTAGAGGTGGGAGTAACTATGCTGATCACATTGCAGATGAGAACTCAGAGACTGGCAAAGCGAGGGTCATCACTGTGTAGCGCAGCACAAGGAAGCGAGAGGCAATGTTAAAGGATATCAAACAAGTGAGTCCCACGTGTCCCGAGATTTGACCCCGTCAGTCTCTGGTGTCTATGGAACATTGTCAGTTCTTGAGAAAGGAGAAAGAAAGAAGGAAAGAAAGCAGGTTCAATTGAGGCATTCAAAAGGCCATTGTTGCTATGCAAGCAATCAGTTAATACTCAGTGCATAATCATTCAATATATCAGTCCCTACAGTGTGGAAGGAGGCCACTCAGCCCATTGTGTCCACACTGACCCTCTGAAGAGCGCCCCCCTCAATTCCCCACTGCATAACCCCATGTCTACCCAGACTACACATTCCTGCACACTACAAGGCAATTTAGCATGGCCAAACCACCTAACTGCACACCTTTGGTTTTTGGGAGGAAACTGGAGCACCTAGAAGCAAATCACACAGATGCAAGGAGAACATGTAAACACCACACAGTCACCCAAAACTGTATTGAATCTGGGTTCCTGGCACTATAAGGCAGCAGTGCTAACCACTGAGCCACAACATTCAAGGCTATGTGGAGAAGTACACGAACTTACAATGCTCATTGGGAGAGTTGGTGCAGACATAATGGGTCAAATGGCCTTCTTCTGTGATGTAACATTTCAGTGTTTCTGTGAATTGGATGCAGTATTTTAATTAAAAATGCTGGTCAGACATCTATCTGAGAATAATTCGGCTGAATTGTCCCAAATTCCTGGCTTGAAGGGGGAATGGGAAAGGAGGGGGAGACTAGTCTGTGATAAAAGATGGGCAGAGTGGGTAAGGGGAATGGGGTGGGAGTGCAGTGAGAGGGAAGAGTGTAAAGGGGAAAAAAGGCTACAGGAAAGTAAGGGAAACTTTGTTTTATTCTTTAATGAAATTAGAATAGTTTTTTTCATTTGGAATAATTTCATGGCCTCACAAGAATTTTGCCAGTGGTAAATGATTCATCGTGAGGGATTTCCCCCTCAAGCCAAGGGACCTGCAGTGTTTTCTTCAGATATCAAGCGAGTCCTGCATGTCACGAAATTTCACCTCACCATTCTACAGTGCACTGGAACGTCCAATCTCTGGTTACTGTTCGAAAGAGAAAAATTGTGATAATGAGTCAGGGATGACATTTCACCTGCTGCTGAAATTCTTTACTTGATGTGAAAATCTGCCCAGCTTCTTGTCAAGGCTTTTATTCAATGAACATTTCCAGAGCAGTGGGCACATCAGGTTGTGTTGTGAAGGTAGTATTTGGTACATGTACATCTCTTCATGATAAAATGTCATTTACTGTTTAAGATGAATGATCATTTGGTGCCCCATGTTTGTGGAATTGAACTCAGGAATCTGTTGGGGGGTTTTGGCTGAGGGAGGGGAAAATATTGAAGCAGATTGTTAAATGCAGCAATTCAGAAGTTGCTCCAACCTTTCGTTCAGCTGCTGACTGCAAAATCCAGATCATTTGTGTCATTTTGTCAGAAGCGATGATGCACGAGTGCACAGAAAGCCTGGTAAATGAGCTGTTCAGGGTGTTTACAGAGCGGTTTGGAGAAAGGTAGAGAGTGCAGTCGTTCAACTGTAAGTAATAGGTCCTTTCAGAACCTCTCGGTTTAAGATTTCAAAATGTGCATCATGAGACCCCATGGTAGAAAAGACCAGTTATTATCCAAGAAAGGTATTCTGTTACCTCTACTTAGCTCAAGCTCTCCTGCAGTTACCAAACCTGTAATAGTCAAACATTCATCATGGAGGAGACAGGAGGCGTGTGGGTGAATTTGACTTCTCTTTGATTCTTTTTCTTTTCCAGACGTGTTTTATTCCTGAGCATCAAATCAGAGAAATTGTTGAGTACTCTGATCCTCCTATTTCATAGTGGTGCTTGTATTTATCTCTTCCTCTGTGTCAGCTATGGAGATAAACTCCACATTTATGCTGTCACTGGAGAATGAATTCTTCACAAGAGAACCCTCGACTGCCTCTGGAGGTATCAACCTTCAGAACAAGGGAGAAGTGAGTGCCCCGGTCAGGATGTGTGTTAACGTTGGACTGCTGAGCTGCAGCTTCTCTCTTAACTGTCTAACCATCTGCTCTGTAATCAAAACTTCTGTCCCTTGATACAAATGAGGTGTATCTTGTCTATGTTCTTGTCTTGGCAATAGTGTTTTATTTGAGGCGTTAATAATAGCCCTATTATAATTTGTTTTAATGGGTTCATAGCAGACTTTAACATCCATGTATATTCTGTTTAAAATGCTGGATAATTCCAAAGAATGATTTGCAAAAAAAACCTCGCTGTTTTATTGACAAAGAGGTGGCAATATGAAGTGCAAATACCAAAAGTACAATAAATCTTAATGGACATAAAATTGGCTGGCTACTCTGTATTAGACTGGAAACCTCTGTCGAGCATAATGAAGAGAGTCCTTTTCTTTGACCTAGTGAATTCACCCTCTTTGTTCTCTTCTGATCAAATTTTCATTCACTGCCAGGGAGGATTTGTCTCCTTGAACTCTTCCGTTTAATCAACAATTTTTGAAAGAACTCTGTTATTTCAAGCCTCAGCTCTCAAACCCTTTGAGTGTCAAAAATAGCACTTCTGCTAAGTCCTTGATGAAGAGGTTCCAGGACTAACAACTTTGAAATCGTATCCAATTAAGAACCGAAATTAAATGCCGCACATGGACTGGCAAGTATCTAAGTGATGAATCATTCATGATGCTGTATGTCCAAAACCTTGCAAGGTCAACATTATTTGAATAAAAGGCATGTTTAGCAAATAAATTGGGAAAAATACATAAGTTGGGGCAACTGATTGCACAATCCCATCTTTAAGTGAAGTTTGTGACAGGTTGGGGACAGAAAGAATATACATGTGCACACACTGTTTCATCTCAACAGAATAAGTGACAGCTCTTGGTGGATTCATATTTTTAGGGCAGCGCCTTGACGAATCAGAATCAGTGTGCTTGGTTGAAAATTTAAACAAAGCCTCACAGTTAATTGTCTATCGTTATTAACTGGCACACACTCCCATGGTAACATCTCTTCCATCTCCACTTGCCGAACAATTAGGCAAGCTATTGTTTTCTTCAATCACAAGATGATAACCTTGCTGGTTAACACTTACTGACCATCCCTACTTGCCCAGAGGACAGTTAAGAGCCAACCACATTACTGTACAATCAGACTCTCCACAGTCATTTCAATCAGCGCATTGCTATCTTATTCTTGTCCAGTCTCATTGCTGTGGGCCTGGAGTCACATGTAAGGATGGCTGTTTTGTCCCTAAAGGCCATTAGTGAACCAGATGATTTTCTGCTCCCTAACAATTTGCAATGGAACTATGCTTATTATTAAACTCATAATTCCAGATTTTTATTGAATTCAAATTCCACCATCTGCTATGGTGGGATTTGAACCCGGGTTCCTGGAACATTACCTGGGTCTCTGGATTAATTGTCCAGCAGTAATATCACTAAACATCACTTCCCCTCTCCCGTTATCCAGTATCAATGCTGGATTTCCTCTTAAATTGGAATTCTTGTGAATTGTCCAGATGAGTGCAAGATGAATCATTTCAACAAAATGTGACAATTGTTTCAGAAATCCACAGGTTAATGGTGTCTCTGGATGAGGAGCACCAACTATAAACTCCTGCTGAAAGGATTCACCCAAAAAGAGGCAGTATCTTGTTGGCACCTGGCGTGCTCTACCTTTCACCTCAATTTCAGCTCTTCCCTCAGCTCTGGTGTACACATTGATATTGTTTTGATGAAGTGCCCATTCTATGCCTAGCGTGGCTTCCTTTTCCAATTTAGGGTTTCCATTTAAATTACCTCTTGTAATACTGACCAGGGAAAAGTTTATCACAAACTTTGATGTGAATCACTTTGGGCCACTTTCTGATCACCAACCCTCTGCTTGCTTGCCAATAGAATCTGTCTCAGGTTTCACGATATATGTGTCTTCAGACATCTACATGATGGCAGCAGTGGATTTAACCAGATTCATGAAAGCTCTGAGATAGTTTGCTTCTTACAGCAGCAGCAAGGAGCAGGATCCTGTGTCACCTGTGAGGTGGAAGCCATTGCATTCACCCTACGTCCAGGAAACTCGGCCTCTCCACTATTGTTCCGATCAGAGTGTTGGTGATTGATGTCTTGCTTCCTCATTCTTGTCCAGTCTCATGTCACACTCTATTACTTTACTCCCTCTCTGCTCACCTGTAAAGGCCATGCAGATTGGAGATCGGAAGAAGTTGGGAATGAGGTAGCACAAGCTACTGTAAGGACTTTGGCAGCATGGTAGCTCAGTGGCTAGCACTGCTGCCTCACAGTGCCAGGGACCCAGGTTTGATTCCAGCCTCCGATGACTGTCTGTGTGGAATTTGCACATTCTCCCCGTGTCTGCGTGGGTTATCTCCGGGTGCTCCGGTTTCCTCCCACAGTCCAAAGATTGTACAGGTTAGATGAATTGGCCTTGCTAAATTGCTCATAGTGTTCAGGGAGGTGTAGGCTAGGTGCATTAGTCAGGGGAAATGTAGGGTATGGGGCTGCGTGGGATACTCTTTAGAGGGTCAGTGTGGACTTGTTGGGCCAAATGGTCTGTTTGCACACTGTGAGGATTCTATGATGATTGACAGAAGCAAGAGGCAACACCTTTGGGGGAAGGGAAGAGTTGGAGGCTGGAATGTTATCAAAGCTTTGCTTAGACCACAACTTATCCATGATCCTGTTTGCTTCAGGAAGGATGCGAGGCTACTTGAGAGGGTGCAGAGGAGATTGATCAGAATGACTCCAAGGATGAGGGATTTTGGTGCAAGATTAGATTGAAGATACTGCAGTTGTTTTCTTCAGACTAAGGTTTTGAGGGGAAGTTTGGTGGTGTTTATTTTATACATGGGCATTGGCTGGGCCAATATTTAATGGCCTGTCCCTTATTGTCTTTGAGAAGGTGGTAGTGAGCTTCCTTGTTGAACTACTGCAGTCCATGCGCTGTACATGGTCCAACTGTGCCATTAGGGAGGGAGTATGCAAGGTGATGACAAGTCTGGATAAGGCACATTTGGAATAACAGTTCCTTTATTGATAATTCAAGGACCAGAGAACATAGATTTAAAGTTTTGGACAAAAGATGCAACGGGAAGGTAATATCAAACTTATTTTGTACAGCAAGTGGTAATGATCTGGAAATTGCTGCCCACAGATTAAGGACAGTGGAACAATAAATGATTTCAAAAGGTAATTAGATGGGCACCTAAAGGAAATTAACTTGCAAGCTTACGTAGATAGAATGTGGGAATGGGATTAATTAGATAGCTCCATGGAGAATTGGTTTAGATTCAATGGGAGTGTATGGTTTCCTTCTGTCCCATAAGTGACTATAACACAGATAATGTAATGGGAACTGTTTTGCAGGTTGGATCAGTACATTATTTCAGCCCTGGGACCTGGATTTGAATATAAACCAGTCTAACAGGCGATAAACTTGTTCTGCTGGCTGCCAAGGACCTCTGTGAAATGAGTTTCAGTTTGTTCAGAGCTGTTTTTTATGGGCAAGAAACCTTAACATTAAAAAGTGCAAAAACAGAAATTGCTGGGAAAATTCAGCAGGTCTGGCAGCATCTATGGAGAGAGAGCAGAGTTAATGTGACCCTTCTGCAGAAGCATTCTAAGTTTGCCCAGTAATCTGACCGTATTAGAAATCCCTTCAAATCCTTGGCATTGCATCCCAAGGCTCAATGCTTCTGAAGAAGGGTCATCAGATCCAAAACGTTAACTCTGATTTCTCTCCACAGCTGCTTCCAGACCTGCTGAGTTTTCCCAACAATTTCTGTTTCAGTTTCTGATTTACAGCATCCACAGTCTTTTGGAAGAAAATTAAAAGCAGCTGATTTTGGCATTGAGCCTTGGGATGTGATGGCAAGGATTTGAAGGGATTTCTCACACGGTCAGGTTTTGATTGGATAAATGAGGAGAAGCTGGTTGGGTTGGCACATGGGTAACCTGAGTGCACAGAACACAGATAATTGGCTAAAGAAGCAAAGGAGAGATTTAATTTTTTATGTGCAGCATGTTGTTCTGATCTGGGAAGGACGATGGAAGAAGGTCCAACAGTTACCTTTAAAGATGGATTGGATAGAACTCTGGAAAAGTAAGATTTACAGAACTATGTGAAAGAAATGGGTGGATGGATCACACTTTCAGAAAGTCAGGACCAGCACAATGGCCCAATGGCCTTCCTCTGTGTTTTGCACCATTCCACAATCTAATCAGCTTTGACTAGGCCTGTTTTGTCTGGAGTGTCGGAGGCTGAGGGAAACACCTTATAGATGTTTATAAAATCATGAGGGGGGTGGATAAGGTAAATAGACAAGGTCTTTTCCCTGGGGTGGGGGAGTCCAGAACTAGATGGCATAGGTTTAGGGTGAGAGGGGAAAGATTTAAAAGGTAACTTTTACACTCAGTGGGTAGTGTATGTATGGAATGAGCTGCCAGAAGAAGTGGTGGAGGCTGATACAATTACAATATTTAAAAGGCATCTGGATGGGTATATGAATAGAAAGGATTTAGAGGGATATACACTAAATGCTTGGAGGGTCGGTGCGGACTTGCTGGGCTGAAGGGCCTGTTTCCACACTGTAGGGATTCTAAGTTCTCAAAAATGGTCCTATATTAATTCAGGATATTTGGTCAGCGTGGACGGGTTGGACTGAATGGTCTGTTTCCGTGCTGTACAGCTCTATGACACTATGACTGCCTTAGCTGGGTTTAAACCTGAAGGAGTAATTTATTACCACTTTAGCATCAGTAAGCACTGGGCTACACTTGCATTGATACACAGTTATAGTATCAGATTCCTGTCCTGCGCCCAGAACTGAAGAGAAATGGGGTCCTCTGAAGAAGGTAGACTGAGCTTTCGCTTCTCCAGAATGCTAGGCAGAGAAGATTAGAAGTGGAACCTATTATGTACACGTTTTGTAAGCTTTATTTATTGAGATACACATAATAAACATGCATCTCTAAACCTATCAACCACGGTTTCAATCTGCTCCTTTTTATTGGAGCACAAATGAATCCCCCATTAATTCCCAGCATCTGCATACAATTAAACACTTAGTTACTATACAATTATCATCAACAGTTGGATTTTGCATTCTTGTAACTTGTGCACTGCCAAACCTACTTTAAAGTTTGTATATTATATGGTATATTCACATCAATTTGAGTTTTTAAAATTATTCTCAAATCAACTTGTTCAGCAATTTTATTATACAGCTTGAACCCAGACACACCTGAGGTTAGAGGTAAGGACACTACTATTGGACCACAAGAGCCCTCATTGATCTCAGTTTTTTTGCACAGTACGGTTTTTTTGCATAAGTTTACATGTAATTATATCAACGTGCATTCCCCTACCTGATACATTAAAAGACGAAGCTCCTATGTGAAGGGACACAATTCTTTGAGAAACCTGGGGGTCAGAGAAAGTATGGAAAAGGAACCGGAGAAAGAACTGTCAGTGGTCTCAGTGCGAAGGACCACTTCCACCTCCCAAATGTATGATTGGGGATGTGGCTCATCAGCCACACAAAGACCTATAGAACCCTTGGCCAGTGACACGAAATTTACTAGGTGGACAATCATACTCATTAGTGAGTGATTGATTTGAGAATGACATTCTCTACTTAGACTCCCTACAGTGTGGGAGCAGGCCATTTGGCCCATCAAATCCACACTGAGTCTCTGAAGAGCATTCCATCCAAATCCACCCCCTACCCTACCTCTGCATTCTCCATGGGTAATTGACCTCACCTACACATCCTGGGACACTATAGGCAATTTACCACGGCCACTTAACCTGGATAGTGAGAGGAAACCAGAACACCCAGACCTGAGGAAATTATGCAGCCTCCACACAGACCATCCCAAAGCTGGATTTGGACCTGGGTCCCTGACGCTGTCAGGTAGCAGTGCTAACCTCTGTACCACCAGGAAAGGTACAGGAATTTGTGCGCCTCTGTTCATCCCTGAGTCCTCTTCCCAGCCATTTAAGTGTAAACAGCAATGTAAACAGACCACCGCTGCTGACTTGGTCAAATACCTGAGTGAATCAATGACAACATTACATTGTGGTAGTCTTTCTTCACAGCATTTCTCTTGCTGCTCTTGGACTGAGAAGGTCAAGCCAATTGTAGATTGTCCAGTTCTGAAAGCACACTGGGGTTGAGCATGGACGTATCCAGTCAGGATCTGGGACTGACAAAGGGAACGTGAGTAAATACTTACCCCACACTGAGGAGCAGGAACATGCATCGATAGGTGCAGGAACTGCTAGCCCTCCCACTCCACCAAGGACATGCAGGACCTGGGCCTCCTCCATCACCATTTCCTTACCACCCAAAACCTGGAGGAAGAACGCCTCATTTTCCTCCCTGGAACCCTCCAATCACAAAGGGATCAATGTGGACTTCACCAGTTTCCTCATTTCCCCTCCCCCCACCTTACCCCAAATCTAACTTTCCAACTCGGCACTGCCCACTTGAATTGTCCTACCTGTCCACCTATCCACTCCACCCTCCCTACCGACCTATCATCATCACCCTCCAACTTCATCTTCCTATCGCATTCTCATCTACCTTCGCCCCCTGCCCCACCTCCCTCCCATTTATCTCTCAGCCTCCTTGGGCCACCCTCTTCATTCTTGATGAAGAGCTTATACTTGAAACGTCAATTCTCCTGCTCTTCGGATGCTACCTGACTGGCTGTGCTTTTCCAGCACCACAGACTCTGATCTCTAGCATCTGCAGTGCTCACTTCCTCCCCCTTGTACGAGATCATCCCTGTTTGTATCAGGTACACCCAGGGGCAGTGTTCCCTCGGCCCAGCTGAGACAGAAAAGTTCGTGTAGATGCTGGTTTCTGTGCTTGATGAGTTCAGGTGGGATAGAACGAGCACCTTGGGTTTTACACTTGGAAAGCAAGTCAAATGTTTTGCGAAGTTCCTTCGATGTGGGTTCAACAATCTGTTTGAACACACACACACAAGCCCCCTCCCCCCAACACACACACACACACACACACACACAAGCCCCCACCCCCCAACACACACACACACACACACATACACACACACACATTAATGGGCGTACAAGGCAAACAAGCTGTATTGGGCTCTCAACAAAAAGAGTAGGAAATGAAGGTAGCCTATATGAAGCAATACATTCTGCCCATAGGTGGTGTATAGTTAGCACAAGTCAGTTTTTTCATATGGTAGCTCAGTGGTGAGCACTGGTATCTTATAGTGTCAGGGACCAGGGTTGAATTCCAGCCTTAGGTGACTGTTTGTGTGGAGTTTGCATGTTCTCCAAGTGTCTGTGTGGGTTTCTTCTGGGTGCTGGCTAGGTGGATTAGCCATGGGAAATGTGGGGATTAGGTGAGTCTGGGTGGAATCCACTTTGAAGGGTTGGTATAGACCTGATGGACTGACTATCTGCACTGTAGGGATTCTAAGACTCTTTCTGCCTGTCTTTATCAGCAGCAAATGCCATGCCTGTGAGCAATGGGGATCCTGAGACCCACCAGGTGATGATTAATGCAGAGTTGAGCACTATAGCATCAACCATCATCTTATGAAACAGAAAGTTGATGAGCCCAAGTGTTTATATTTAACAGGCTTTGTGCGTGGGAAATCATGTCTCACAACTTGATTGAGATTTTTGAAGAAGTAACAAAGAGGATTGATGAGGGCAGAGCAGTAGGTGTGATCTATATGGACTTAAGTAAGGTGTTTGACAAGGTTCCCCATGGGAGACTGATTAACAAGGTTAGATCTCATGGAATAAAGGGAGAACTAGCCATTTGGATACAGAACTGGCTCAGAGATGAAAGGCAGAGGGTGATGGTGGAGGGTTGTTTTTCAGACTGGAGGCCTGTGACCAGTGGAGTGCCACAAGGCTCGATGCTGAGTCCTCTACCTTTTGTCATTTACATAAATGATTTGGATGCGAGCATAAGAGATACAGTTAGTAAGTTTGCAGATGACACCAAAATTGGAGGTGTAGTGGACAGCGAAGAGGGTTACCTCAGATTACAACAGGATCTTGACCAGATGGGTCAATGGGCTGAGAAGTGACAGATGGAGTTTAATTCAGATAAATGTGAGGTGCTGCATTTTGGGAAAGCAAATCTTAACAGGACTTATACACTTAATGGTAAGGTCCGAGGGAGTGTTGCTGAACAAAAAGACCTTGGAGTGCAGGTTCATAGCTCCTTGAAAGTGAAGTTGCAGGTAGATAGGATAGTGAAGAAGGCGTTTGGTGTGCTTTCTTTTATTGGTCAGAGTATTGAGTATAGGAGTTGGGAGGTCATGTTGCGGCTGTACAGGACTTTGGTTAGGCCACTGTTGGAATATTGTGTGCAATTCTGGTCTCCTTCCTATCGGAAAGATGTTGTGAAACTTGAAAGGGTTCAAAAATGATTTACAAGGATGTTGCCAGGGTTGGAGGATTTGAGCTACAGGGAGAGGCTGAACAGGCTGGGGCTGTTTTCCCTGGAGCGTCGAAGACTGAGGGGTGACCTTATAGAGGTCTACAAAATTATGAGGGGCATGGATAGGGTAAATAGGCAAAGTCTTTTCCTTGTGGTCGGGGAGTCCAGAACTAGAGGGCATAGGTTTAGAGTGAGAGGGGAAAGATATCAAAGAGACCTAAGGGGCAACCTTTTCACACAGAGGGTAGTACGTGTATGGAATGAGCTGCCAGAGGAAGTGGTGGAGGCTGGTACGATTGCAACATTTAAGAGGCATTTGGATATGTATATGAATGGGAAGGGCTTGGAGGGATATGGGCCGGGTGCTGGCAGGTGGGACTAGATTGGGTTGGGATATCTGGTCGGCATGGACAGGTTGGACCGAAGGGTCTGTTTCCATGCTGTACATCTCTATGACTCTATGACTCTATGTCATGATTAAATGCACTTCCTGTGGGCAAAGCTTTGTTTCCTGCTGAGGTTTGTGTGAGTTTTTTAATCAGTCATTTCCCATTTATAATGGGAAACACAGTTGTCCAGCTTGTCATATAGGTTAGCTTGTGGGTTCCCTGGGTATCTGTGCAATACTTTCTTATGGACTTTTCATTTTGTGCTTGAAATCTGAAATAATGGTTTATAATGCAGTTGACTTTTTCGCGTGATAGTTTTGTGTCCGTTAATGCCTTTTCTTAGAGGTTTATCTTCAAGTTGTGAGTAACTGCGAAGTCTGGGGCGATGGAGTTGATGGCTATCTGTGTCAAAAGCAGTACACTCTGCTGAATCTTTTCAATGTTTACAATCAGCAAGAAGAGTGTCCTTTAAACCTGACAGCTTCAGGCTTAAGACAATACAAGAGACAATCCAAGCTTGAAATTGAGCTCTTTAAAAAAACACTCACAAATGTTTGTGACCCTTTAGGGTACTGTAGTTTTATTGAAGTGTCAGAATGGTGAAACAGCTGTGGCTGGAAATTCTAATATTCTAACAAAAAAAAGCTTATTTCAGAGATTGGCTGGGCCAGGAGGGTTTACTTCATTGTGAATTCTACATAGAGCAAGAACAATAGCCGTAAAATTGTCTGAAAATGATCAACTTTTGAATAATGCAAAAAAAGTGTTCATTACTTGAGTTGCATTTCATAATCATTCAAATGAGACCTTCTGTAATCTTTCGACAGTCTCGTAGGCATTAAAATCTGAAATGAGCTGGGGGAGGGTGTTGAATCAGTTAGCCAACGTGTGAAATTTGGATCTGATATAGATACCCTCAAGAGTTTAATACTCATTGCTCCCATTAGGATCTGAGAGTCTTGTTTTGATAGAAGTTGACTCTCATTGCATTATATCTCTTTGATGTTGATGAAGTGTAACAATTGTGCTTTATGAAAACCTGGAGACAGTTTATGTGCCTTTCTCTTTTGTTTGAAGGTGGACTGAGTTAAACTAATTGATGCAGTGCTAGGTTTGAATCTAAGCTGCTTCAGTCCACAATTAGGTGAAACCTTCTAGAGCATTAAGTTTGATCAGAATAGCCTGGATCAACTTACTTTAGCAGAATTATCCAAAATGCTACACTCTCCTTACTTCTGTAGATTGCCTCAGTAAAATAAAACAATCTTCCCTGCGTCCCATCTTCGACTTATTAGTCTTTGTTTCATTTCTTAAGAAGCTTGGTTGAGGTATCAGCTGTTTATTGATGGTAGTCAACCCTTCCTAATCCACTTCAAACACCCATATTGTTCATCTTAATCTATGCCCACAAACCTAACATGTCAACGGTCTCTGCTGAAGTCAAATGAATGGAGTTATCACAGTAGTAATGAGTGTGAACTATGTTTATAATGTCAAATTTATAATGTTCCCCTTGTCCTCAGGCGTTTAGGTTCAGACTGATCATTCAAAATTGTAAGCATGCATGCAGTCTTGTCAAATTCGCCTCTCTGTACTGAATTTTAACAGATATACAAATGATCTAATAACTGATATCTGGATCCTCTCTGTGGCAAAATGGCCAAAGTTGTCTTATATTGCAAGGGAGCTGTGTAATGTTTTCTTCTCACAGAAAGACATTGTACCATATACTTGGAACATTGCGTTCAGTTCTGGTCGCTCAACTATAGGAAACATACAGAGGCTTTGGAGAGGGTGCAAAGAAGGTGGCACAGTGGTTAGCACTGCTGCTTCACAGCTCCAGAGACATGGGTTCAATTCCCGCCTCAGGCGACTGACTGTGTGGAGTTTGCACATTCTCCCCGTGTCTGCGTGGGTTTCCTCCGGGTGCTCCGGTTTCCTCCCACAGTCCAAAGATGTGCAGGCCAGGTGAATTGGCCATGCTAAATTGCCCGTAGTGTTAGGTAAAGGGTAAATGTAGGGGGTATGGGTGGGTTGCGCTTCGGCGGGGCGGTGTGGACTTGTTGGGCCGAAGGGCCTGTTTCCACACTGTAAATAATCTAATCTAAAAAAAAAAAGGTTTACCAGGATGTTGCCTGGACTGGAGGGCTTGCCTTATGTACAGAGGTTGACAAAGCTCAGACCTTTCTCTCTGAAGAGAAGGAGAAAGAGAGGTGACCTGATCAAGGTATACAAGGTAATGAGAGGCATGGATAGAGTCAATAGCTGGAGATTTTTCTCAAGGGCAGGATTGACTGGCATGAGGGGGTCATAGTTTAAAGATATTAGAGAAAGGTATAGAGGGGACATCAGAGGTAGGCTCTTTACGCAGAGAGTTGTGAATGCATGGAATGCGTTGCCAGCGGTGGTGGTGGAAGCAGAGCCATTAGGGACATTTAAGCAACTGGTGGACATGCACATGGACAGCAGGGAATTGAGGGGTGAGTAGGTTAAATTATTTTATTTTAAATTAGGATTAATCCTCAACACAACATTGTGGGCCAAAGGGTTTGTTCTGTGCTGTACCTTTATATGTTCTAAGTCTGTTTCCCCAGTCAATAGGATCATGGCTAATCCGACATTCTTCGCATCCACTTTTCCCCCTTTTCCCTGGAACCCTCGATTCCCCGACTGATCAAGAATCTCTCTAACTCAGCCTTAAATAAGCACAAGGACTCTGCTGTCACAGCTCTCTGTGGCAAGGCGTTCCACAGACAAATGGAGGGAGAGATTAGATGTAGAAGGATTGTACAGGCTGTCAATTTGGAAGGTGCTGTCACAGGAGCCTTGGTGAGTCGCTGCAGTCCATCTTACAGATGGTACACGCTGCTGCCATTGGGGTGGAGGGAGTGAATGTTTAAGCTGGTGATTGGAGTGCCAATCAGTTAACTCTGGCCTTGTTGATGACATGCAAATTACATACTCCAACAACCAAGACATTTCTCAGTAATTCAATGTTGTTTGTGTAGTACAAGGTAATGGTTCAGAGAATTGAATACTTGAGTGATATGGTGTGATGCTTTAGCCTGGATGGCGTTGAGCTTGGAGTGTGTATGTAAAGAAATGACAAATTGCCCTGTTATATAAAAGTAGGGCCGGAGACAGGATCACCAATTGTAAGCGACTTAGCACAGTAACGGTCTCCTGTCAGCATTGCTTACTCTTCAGAACTTCAATTTAAAATGACCAGGGTCAGAGTCTGAAGACTGGTCTCGCTTGGTGGCAAGACTACTTTCACACCATTCCCTGTTCAGACACTAATGAAACCAAACAAGTGCCTTTTAACAAAGAAGGAAATTTTATTTCTTTTTGTAATTTCTCTGTTGTTTCAAAGGTTAAAACAAGACTGTGGGGACACAGCCATCAGGGTTCATTTTACTGCTGGATTCTACGGATGGACTGAATCTGGAATGTCTGCGCGTGGGAGCCCCACTCTCTCCAGTGTTTGTACTCTCCGCCGTGACGGTCACATTCCATGATGAATTGGTAGCCGCGGTAACCTGGATATTGGTAGCATACCCATCTGTGGAGGTAGAGAGTGGGGAGGGGAGACAATCAAATTGAATTTCACTGGGTCAGTTACTGTCATGTTACTTACTTAGATAAGGTACAAGCTGAACCATTGTTTGATACCTGTTACACCTTGCACTTCTTGAGCAGGGTAACAACTGGGCTTTTCCCCTCAATGTGAAAGGCCAGCCCTTTTTCACTCTATTGGCAGCTGTCCTCAAAGGCTTTGTGGGTGAGAGAGTGGAGACTGGCTCTAATCTAGCAGCTGGTCTGGTGTGGCACCCTCTACATGGGGTAGTATCTGAGCTCTTTAACAATATCAAGAAGAATCATCAGTTAGCCATTAAACAGTAAATTAAATTTGAACCATGCACTGAACCAGGCTAAATGTTGAGGGGCAAAAGAAGAGAAAGATAAGATTAAAAGAGAGATAAGATTCAAGACAAGACAAAATAAAAGTTTTTTTAAAAGTTTCATTCTTTCCAAAATCACTAAGTGTAATTAATGCCTGAAGGAATCAGACTTTACATTTGTAAAATTAGAATTTCAGGTCCAGAAAGATTGTTAGTACTTATCCCTTATCACACCTTTAAAAATTCATCTAGTCATGATTACGCAAGCCCAAACGTTTTTAGTGTCTTCACTTGTGCAAGTTCATGTAAGTGCATTGATTTCCTTGATGGCTCTCTCAGCAAGGCTTGCTACAACATACCCTTTGGAGACAAAGTATCTGCAACCGTGACTTCCAGAATGCTGCCTTTTACTGTCATGATTCGGAGATGCCGGTGTTGGACTGGGGTGTAAAAGTTAAAAATCACACAACATCAGGTTATAGTCCAACAGGTTTAATTGGAAGCACTAGCTTTCAGAGCACCTGATGAAGGAGCAGCACTCTGAAGGCTAGTGCTTCCAATTAAAGCTGTTGGACTAGAACCTGGTGTTGTGTGATTTTTAGCCTTTTACTGTGAATGTGTGGATCTCAGGAGTTGCAGTCTGATTTTCCCTGTCAGTCTCATCGCTGTTGTCAATGTACAATCCAAGGTACATTGTGTAGACTGCCACAGACTGTTACTGGGAACGCACTACATTTGAATTCCAGTCACAATGATGAAAGGATGATGTACTAACCCGCTAACATCTAATACTCTAATTTGCGTCATAGTGATAAAATGAACTCCATTTAATGTTCATTATTTTGGGTCAAAAAGTGATCTCTTGTGCATCAATCACGGCAGAGTTCTAACTGCTGAGAATGTTAAGCTTGTCAGTTGCATTTCTCGTGCTGACTAGGTTAAGGTTGAAAGTCCTAAAGACTCAAAAGAAGCTTTGTGGGCTGCAAAGTGAGTTGATTAAAGGTCTTGCTACTTGGCCTAAAAAATCCAACAGTGATCTCTTGCTTTTGTCCCAGTGTAAGATTTCTATTTTCAGAGCAGCTAGCTTTCCTCAGTGAGATTATTACACTTTGTTAAAGTGTGCGCAGTTTGAACTGTGACCTCCTGCCCACTGGGATCCAGGGAGGGAATATTCACACCCTCTTGCTAAACATCTGTGAGAAGACTCGCAAGCATAATGTAGGTTGCATTAAAATTCTAGCATTGAAAGAACAAACAGATTATTGACGGTTTTGTAAATCCATATTGTGGGGTGCGTAATTGGATATGTATTTTAGTGCAAAGACAATGCTGTGGGGTGAGAACAGGAAACTGGTGTCAACTGGAAATTTCCTTTTGAAAGCACAATGGGCTGTCCTCCTAGGTGATAAGATTCTGTCATCATGTGGTCAAGAATTTAGAACATCTCTATACAAGGAGGTGAAAGGAGTAATGGGAAAGGAAGGTTTTTTAAACTCCTGTCCAGTGGGCTAGAAGGTGGACTGGGCTGGGAAAGTGGTGTACAGCAGTGTTAGGATAATTTCCTAATGGCATCCTGTCATTGAGAACGTTTCCTAGTGATGGGCTTTTATGTGGATTCGTTGCCTATCTCTTTGTCAGGCAGTGGATTTCTGAATGCATCATCCTGTGAGGAGCAGTCACATTTACAGAGACAGCCATTCTGCAATGCCCAGGAGTGTGTGTGTGTAGGGGGGGAAGGGGGCGCATTGCTGCACATTCCACGCCCTAACAATAGGGGGCCACAGTCAGTCAAGGATGCTCCGGATGCCACACTGGAGCAGCTGCTTAGACCCTGTTACTTAGACTAACCTTGCCAAGCAATGTCCGCATTGAGGAACCTGCTTCTCACTTGCCACAACAATACCGGTCTCTCCTGGTAGAGGTGTCAGGGCTTCAGAGCTGCCAGTCTCTTGATTGAGAAGCAGCAGCCACACCCTGTCCACCATCCTTAATTGCATGAAATCTCAGAGGCAGTTTTTTTTGTAAAGTTAATTCACGGGATGTCACTGGCTGAACCAGCATTTAGTGCCCATCCCTAACTTCCCTGGAGAAGGTGGTAGTGAGCTGCAGATAGTTAGGGGATAATCTCCAGGAATAGCCCTGAGCTCAGAGCCAGAATGTGTGGACTTGGGACCCCTGTTTGTTCCTGATATTGGAATCATGAAGATCGTGGTGAAATGCAGCCCCCCAGGCTATAGGGGCATTATGATTATAGCTGTATCTAGGGGAGGGTCAGTAAGCTGACTAGATATTGGGGAGAATGAGTTGTCTCATGTGGTTGTTGGAAACACTTACGCGCCGGAGTGGATTCGGAAGGATCCAACTTCGTTGTTGCACCAGCCCATGGCTTGTAGAGAGGGATAGTCATCGGACAGCTCACCCTTCCTGCCCAGGAAGTTCTCCCTCTCAAACATGGACATCCGACATTCACGGTGGTTCTGTGAGAAGCAAGTCATAACAACTTATTTGTGTAACACTTTGTTATCATAAAGACATCAGCAATAGGACCAGGAGTAGGCCATTCAGCCCTTCAAACCTCAGCTGCCATTCTATCAGATCATGACTGATCTGCGCTAATCTCAACTCCTGTTTCCATATCATCTATTCATTGCCCTCAATTCCTCGATATTTCAAAGAGCTGTCTTCTTCCTCTTCAAACACTTCTGGTGATCTCACCTCCGCATTCTCTTGGCTAGACAATTGCAGACATGCACTACCCTTGGGAGGTGAAATTCCTTTGCCTTAAATGAGTGGCCCCTTATTCTGTAACGATCTCCCACAGTTAAACGTTTCCCCACTAGTGATACACGTTTCCAGCTTTTATGATCAATCTGGTGGTGCAATGCTGCCTTGCAGACTGGAGGCCTGTGACCAGTGGAGTGCCACAAGGATCGGTCCTCGGTCCACTGCTTTTTGTCATTTATACAAATGATTTGAATGCGAACATAAGAGGTATAGTTGGTAAGTTTGCAGATGACATCAAAATTGGAGGTGTAGTAGACAGTGAAGAAGGTTACTTCAGAGTACAACAAGGTCTTGATCAGGTGGGCCAATGGGCTAGGGAGTGGCAGATTGAGTTTAATTCAGATAAATATGAGGTACTGCATTTTAGAAAAGCAAATCTTAGCAGGACTTATACACTTAATGGTAAGATCGTGGGGAGTGTTGCTGAACAAAGAGACCTTGGAGTGCAGGTTCATAGTTCCTTAAAAGTGGAGTTGCAGCAGATAGGATAAAGATGAAGATGTTTGGTATGCTTTCCTTTAGTAGTCAGAACAATGAGAATAGGAGTTGGGAGGTCATATTGTGGCTGTACAGGACATTGGTTAGACCACTTTTGGAATATTGTGTGCAATTCTGGTCTCCTTCCTATTGGAAGGATGTTGTGAAACTTGAAGGGGTTCAGAAAAGATCTACAAGGATGTTGCCAGAGTTGGAAAGTTTGAGCTATAGGGAGAGGCTGAATAAGCTGGGGCTGTTTTCCCTGGAGCATTGGAGGCGGAGGGGTGACCTTACTGATGTTTATAAAATCATGAGGGGCATGGATAGGATAAATGGACAAGGTCTTTTCCCTGGGGCGGGGGAGTCCAGAACTAGAGGGCAAAGGGTTAGGGTGAGAGGGGAAAAATTTAAAGGAACCTAAGGGGCAACATTTTCACATAGAGAGTGGTGCGTGTAATTTAGGATATCTGGTCAGCATGAACGAGTTGGACTGAAGGGTCTGTTTCTGTGCTGTAAATCTCTATGACTGTATTTGGCATTTAACATCTGCCTTGTAAATGTATCTGTGAATAACATGAAGCTGCTGCCTAACCAAACCCACCAACACATTTTACACATCCCTTCTCATTTGTGTGGATTTTGCTTCCTCTGAAAGATATCTTTGCTATTCGCCTCACCCACTGCTTGTGATGGTGGATTTTAGATTCTCTGGGTGTCTAATCATCTACGTGTGCTCAGAACTGCTTAAGAAGTCGGAGGTTTGACTTGAGCACATTGTGTGCACCGGGATACTTACAGCACAGGCGATAGGTCGGAAGGAGGTCAGTCTCTCGATGTGATAGGAGTTGCTGCCACTCCAGCTGTCCCAGCGTGGGTACTGCCCTCTCTCCAAGACAAACTGCTGCCCCTGGTAGGCCGCATGTTCGTAACCCACCCAGCTACAGACAAAATACAAGGAGGTCAGAACAATCCCCAGTAAGCCTCACTAGCACACATTTCAGAGTCCCTTTCAAAACAGGTTTGATTATCCTTCAAGGCTCTGCATTTGTCTTTGACATGAAGAAAGGCTCCGATATGAGGAATGGTGGGAGTCTTGATTAACCGGTTCTATATGACTGATGTCCTGAATGTGGGATATTGATCTGCATCGTTTAAGCACCATAAAACCCTAGCCTTCCATCCACGATTCTTCTGAAATCCAGATACATTGCCCTTCACCATTCCTGTTCATTTCCACTTGTTTATCTTGTCACATTTCATTAGTGTAGTGTGCTGAAAATCGAACTCCTCTATTTCAAGAGTCCTCACAAACATTAAAGATTTTTATCAAAGTATCCAAGAATTCCTCACTTTTCCTGTATTTTAGACCCAGATTGACAGAGCACATAACAAGAATTACTATTTGTTACAAGTAAATAGATTCTAGCGACAGTTAAACAATTATGAGCTGTCAACATATAACTCAACTGGTTAGCATCTTTTAAAACCCCTTCCACACACATACAGACAAAAGAACGTGGTGTTATGGGTGAAGGGAAAAACAGGGATTGCAGCTCAGTGCCCCCTGTCCAAAAGGTTTATTGGAATGATTCTTTAGCTCGTCAGGACTTGCTGTTACTCAATCTCTCTTTCTCCAGGTACCATTGACTTCCTTGCAGAAGGCACATAGCGACTGTTCCCCTCAGAGAGAAGAAGACTAAGTGGAGACCTAACAGAGGTTTTCAAAATCATGAGGAGGCTATAGTAGAAAGCAAGAAGCTATTCCCCCTTATAAACGGATCGAGAAATAGAGGGCCCAGATTTTAGAGTGATTTGCAAAAGGAGATAGTATGAAATGAACTGCCTGGAAGTTTGGTGGAGGCATATTCAGTTGAGGCATTAACAGAGTATGGGGTGATTATTTAGACAGAAATAATGTCATAAGATCATACAGAAGCATAATTACATCATTCAGCTCATTGAGTCCCCCATTCGATCATGGCTGATATGTTTCTCAACCCCATTCTCCTGCCTTCTCCCCATAATCCTTGATTCTCTTACCAATAAGTGCTTATCTATCTCTATCTTAAATACACTCAATGACTTGACATTCACAGCCTTCTGCAGCAATGAATTCCATAGGTTTATCATGCTCTCTCTGAAGAAATTCTTTCTCTTTACTCTGAGGCTGCACCCTCAGCACCTCATCCCTCATACTATTGGAAACATCTTCTCCATGTCCACTATATTCAGGCCTCTCAGTATTCGAAAAGTTTCTATCAGATCTCTCCTCATCCTTCTAAACTCCACTGAGTACAGACCCAGAATCATCATCTGCTCCTCCTATAACAAGCCCTTCATTCCCAGGATCATTGTTTGAAACCTCCTTCAGACCCCCTCCACCAACACCACATCTTTCCTTAGATACAGGACTGAAACTGCTCACAATATTCCAAACGCAGTCTGACCAGAGCCTTATACAGCCTCAGCAGTAGACTTCTGCTCTTGGATTCTAGCCCTCTTGAAATGAAGGCGACCATTTGCATTTGCCTTCCTAACTGCCAACTGAATGTGCATGTTAACTCTAAGAGGATCCTGTACAAGGACTCCTAAGTCCCTTTATGCTTCAGATTTCTGAAGCCTTTATCCTTTTATAAAATAACCTACGCCTCTAATCTTCTTATCAAAGTGCATAATCTCACAGTTTCCCACTTTGCATTCCATCTGCTGCTCCTTTGCCCACTCTCCCAGCCTGTTCAAATCCATCTGCAGCCTCCCTGCCTCCTCACCACTACCTGTCCCTCTGTAAGGATATGGGGTGAAAGTAGGAAGTTAACAGTATGTGATGATGCTCATTTGAAGAGCCAGTATAGACTCGAAAGGCTGAATGACCTCCTCTTACATGTAACACTTCAGTGATTCTGTGACATTCGATTTGAAACATTAACTTTGCTTCTCTCTCGACTGGTGCTGCCAGACCTGCTGATTTTCTGTTTTTATTCTAAGTCCAATGGATTATTAGAATAAAGGGAACATAAAGGTTAATGTCATATGGATCTACCTGTAGATCTCTTCAGCATATTCTATGTGTAGTGTAAGATCTCAGAGAGAGATGCTGACTTTGAGGAGTGAAACACTAGTTAACGTTAGATACACTGACAGGGCGTCGAGTTTAAACAGCATTGTTCCTTTCTGTGGCACCTCACTGTGGTATAATCTCTCACGCTGTTTCCGATCCAGATACTCACGCTCCACTTTCCACCTTCATGGACCGCACAGTTTCAAATCCAAACTCCATCATGTTGCGACATTCCGCCGTGAATTCATGTCGACGGCCCTGGAAGAACTCCTCATCCCAGACAATGATCTGCAGGAGAGCGGGCGAGGGGGACAAAGACGGTTAGATTGTGAATTTCATTATACTGGAATTAAGCGTAGATTTGATTGGACAAAATATGCACCTTCATTTGGGAGCAAAGTTGTCAAAACCCAGTAGAAATAAACAGCAAGCTCTGCAGGAAGCCTCTATATTTCACAACAATTCCCATCTGCTGCAAGTTCTGGCTGAAATACATGCTTGATATAGCTCTGAAGCCAGTAATACATCAATTGTGGTACATTAAGCCCCTAACTCTCCCTGTCCTCCCTCTAATTCAAGCCTATTGAGCATTCCCAATTTTAACTGCTCCACCACTGTTGGCTGTCTTTCAGTTGCTTCAGGCCTAACCTCTGGAATTCCCTCCCTACACCCCTCTACCTAATTACCTTGTGTTCCTCATTTAAGCCTCACCTCTGACCAAACGTGAGGCCATATGTGGATGAATGAAGGAATGAACGATTTTATTGTCACATATATCTCGAAAGATACAGTGAGAAGTGTTTTGTCATCACAATCCAGTGCTATTTTGAGTTACAAAGAATCACTACAGTGTGGAAGCAGGTACTTGGCCCCATCAAATCCACACCAATGTTCCAAAGAGCACTCCACCCAGATCCAACCCCCTATCATATCCCTGTCACCATGCATTTCCCAGAAAGTGCAGACTGCAGATGCTGGAGAGTCAGGGTTGATGTTTTGGGCATGAGCTCATTCCTGATGAGGGGCTTATGCCCAAATTCTGCCTGAGGGATGCTGCCTGACTTGCTGTGCTGTTCCAGCACCACACTTTTTGACTAATTTCCCATAGCTAACTCACCTAACCTACACATTCCTGGACACTATGGGCAATTTAGCATGGCCAATCCATCTAACCTGCACATCTTCAGACTGTGGCAGGAAACCAGAGCACCCGGAGAAAACCCACGCAGACATGGGGAGAATAGGCAACAACATCCATAAGTCACCCAAGGGTGGAATTGAACTCAAGTCCCTTGTGCTGTAAGGCAACAGTGCTAACCACTGAGCTACCATGCCATCCCTTACAGTGAGGTGTATTGTAATATTAAATCTACAATAAGCCACGTTCGAAATATAAGGAACTCACTAAGCCTCCTCAACAGCAACTTTTAAACCTTGATCTCCATCACCTACTGGGACAAGGGACAGCATCAGCTGCAAGTCTCCCTCCTATATCAGAATGAAATACTGCTCCCTCAGGGGCGCTGGGTCAAAACTCTCCAACCGCTTCCCTGAGGGTGTGCTACAGCCTGAAGACTGCTGGCAGCTCTCTACCTCCTTCACAAGGGCAATTAGGGACAGACAGTAAATGCTGGCACAGTCAATGGCACCCATGTGAGAATTAAAGACATTTTAAAAAAAATGTGCAGGACACTATGCGACTGTAGGCTTATTTTTGAAGGGGAAACCTTAGAGGTGCTCTGGATAGCTTACTGTTAGTAGGAGGTTGCACTGCGGTGGTTTTGCACAACTTGTAATCTTCGTGAGATCCATGCTAACACAAAGGTCATCAAGGACTGGAAGACCTAGTTTATTAACATGTACTGCTGGCCTTTCACCTGTAAAACCTTGCTGGTTAAAGGTGATGGCCTCGTGGTTTTACTGTTAGTATATTAAATCCAGAAACTCAGTCAGTGTTCTGAGTTCAAATCCTGCCTTGACAGATGAATTCAATTTAAATAAAAGCTGAATCAATCATGACCATGAAACCATTGCAGATTGTCGGGAAAAACCCATCTGGATCCCTAATGTCCTTGTGGGAAGGAAATCTATCATACTCACCTGGTCTGGCCTACATGTGATTCCAGATCCACAGCAATGCGGTTGGCTCTCAGTTGCCTTCTGAAATAGCCTATCAAGCAGCTCAGCAGCTACAGACAGTCAATAAATGATGCCCAGTCAGCAAAGCCCACATCCCATGAGTAAATAAAGGGAAATAAGTCATCATGGGTGCCTTGCCCAGTGTTTAGAGCAGCTTAACAAACTGTAAATAGAAATGAATACTCCGAATGACAGATGGTTTATATTGGGTACCAGCATGAAAATTAGACAAAAAGATCAGTTAAGAAAATTGCCATGGTAACTGTAGGCCTCAGATAAATTCACATAGAAACCCCAGCAGGACCATTGCATCATACATCATCAAATTAATGAAAGCCATCAAAAGAATTTTAAAATGTTATTTAAGGATTTTTGTGATTGCAAGGTATGGAAAAAAAGCAACACAGAAAACATACTCCAAGTAAAAGCCCATTAGGACTGTGACATATAATTAGGTTTAGTTACTTCGAGCAATTTAATTTCTTCGCAGCATATTATTTACCTCTGACTGCCTGCTCACTGCAATTACATATCATTATGTGGCCGCTATTTAGCAGACTTCTGGACGGGCTAGAGCTACTGCAGGGCAGGGAGTTGAAAACAGCAATACCTTCCTTTGGTCTAAATTTGGCTACCAACTGAAACTGCCCTTTCAGACAATGCACAAACAGGCATGTTTTCTCCATTTCCCTTCATACTTGTCACGATGCAGCCTCATGGTTAAAGTTGGCAGATTTCCAAACATCTCCTGTTGTTTTTAGTTTGATTAGGGCCCTTTTGGTTTTGAGCTAGCTGACCTTTCCATGTTTCTTCCATGTGCCAAAGCTAGTTCTGGCTTGTTAAATGTAGCAATGATGTGAATGTGGCAGTACATTGACACACACGCACATTGTGGCAACACATTGACACACACATATGCACACGCATGCACACACATACACATGCGCACATACACACGCACGTGCGCACACACATGCACACACGCGCGCACACACATACACACATGCACACATACACACGCACGTGCGCGCACACATACACGCATGCACACACGCACGTACACATGCACACACATACATGCACACACATGCACATACGCACACACAATGACGCACAAGCAAACACAAGCACATAAATGCATACTAAATTTCAAACATTGCAGTACAGTCAGTTCTTTCATAATGCGATGGTTGTGTTCTTGTGCAATCCTGCATTAAAGAAAAATCGTGCTTTACAAACAGCGTTTAAAATGTTGGCCATGTAATTGCTTACATCCAACACCTTTTAAAAGTTTGCACTTTACCAATATGTGGCCTATTGGTAAAAGTCCCCAACTCATCAATTGCGTTACAGAGAATTCACGTTGACAGAACGCATGTTGTAACAGAACGTGTTGAAAAAGACACTACCATCACTTCTCAAGGACAGTCTGGAATGCGGGAGCTGAAAATGCTGGTCTTGACAGGGATAACCTTATCCACACAGGAACAAAAACGATTTTGAGCAATAGTGTCTCAGAAAGTGGCTCAGGGACACAATGGCTTGAACAGATGTATTTGAGATCTGCTTGTTTTAGATTAGATTAGATTACAGTTGGAAACAGGCCCTTCGGCCCAACAAGTCCACACCGACCCGCCGAAGCGAAACCCACCCATACCCCTACATTTACCCCTTATCTAACACTACGGGCAATTTAGTACGGCCAATTCACCTGACCCTGCACATCTTTGGATTGTGGGAGGAAACCGGAGCACCCAGAGGAAACCCACGCAGACACGGGGAGAACGTGCAAACTCCACACAGTCAGTCGCCTGAGGCGGGAATTGAACCCGGGTCTCTGGTGCTGTGAGGCAGCAGTGCTAACCACTGTGCCACCGAGCCGCCCACTAATTCTGAAGGTGGAGCAAGGTTGAGGTGGGTGTAGGCCTGAATCCTAAGTGTGTATGTGAAATGCGTAAGGGGTTTGAAACAATTATGCCTCATGCACCAGAGGCTTGTGAGGCAGTGCACTTACCCATCTGATCCTCAGGCAAGATTAGAGTTGTGCTGGAAAAGCACAGCAGGTCAGGCAGCATCCGAGGAGCAAGAAAATTGACATTTCGGGCAGGAGCTCTTCATCAGGACAGTTATAGACTAACCACTGTCCAGACTAATTCCTGAAACATTCCCCGGTCAGGTGGTGGGGGTAGTGCCCAGTGAATCTGGATCTGAGCCTGAACAGAAGAGTCATGCCAACTGTAAGGTTGTTTATTTTGACCCTGGGTAATTGATCAATTGCCACCTTGCCGGGCCAGCTGACCAAGTCACCATGTGCAGGTTTGAGGAGACTTCCCAGGATTTGTATATGGCCTGGCCGGCTGACCAAGTCAACATGTAGAGGTTTGAGGAGCGCTCCTGGGTGGGATATGTGGCCTGGCTGGCTGACCAAGTCACCATGTAGAGGTTTGAGGAGAGCTTCTGGGTGGGATATGTGGCCTGGCTGGCTGACCAAGTCACCATGTGCAGGTTTCAGGAGAGCTCCCGGGCAGAATATGTGGCCTATTGGTACAGCTTCCATCCTGCCTGTTGACCCGTGATCCACTTCTCATTCTTTAATCTAAGGTCGATGCCTGCACACAGTTCATTAATTGGGCTTTGCATTGCATGACTACTGATATCCTGAAGGGTGTCTCTTTGGGTTTTATGGATGTGGCTGTGGGGTGCCAGCTTTGTGACTCTGGTGGGCATATACTGGGGTTACTGCAGGACATGTGATTGCACAGTGGTCTGAGGACCACTGACACAAGCATCTTCCTGAGCTGGAGATGAGAACAGGACAGGCTCCAATACGAGAGATCATGTCTGGGTCAAAGTAACAAACATCATCCCAGTGCATTTTGCCTTACCTTCCAGTGACTGGAGAGCTTGGTACAGTGAGACATCCTGAATTTTAAATATATTTAGGGCTTAGTCCTGGAACAAATAAAGAATGAGATTAAAGACTGCACTTGATGGTGTTTGCTGCCTTGTAAAGCACACTTTTCCACAGATATATACAACAGTAGGCCTGTACAAGCTATGAGAAAGAGTTATTCAATCATAAAGAGCCAAGAGCAGGCATTCTTTTCATCTGGGCCTCAGCAGTGAGTGGCAGGTTACTTTCCAGAAAGGGGATCGTGATTTAGCACTTACTCGCAAGGGCTTTCCCATACATTTTCAAAAGTTTCATTTTCTAATATTTAACCAATTTTATTAGATCATATCATCCAATTGCAGAAGAGGACATTCAACCCATCGAGTCAGCATCAACACGTGAGAAACACCTGACCTTCAACCTCATCCCATTTATGAACACTTGCCCCATAGCCTTAAATGTTATGGCATTCCAAGTGCTCATCCAGGAACCTTTTTAAATGATGAGAGGCAACTCGCCTCTACCACCCTCCCAGACAGCTCATTCCAGACCGTCGTCTGGATAAAAAAAATTTCCTCACATCTCCTCCCTAAAACTCCTGCCCCTCATCTTGAACCTGTGTCCTTTCATGACTAACCCTCCAGCTAAGGGGAACAGCTGCCCCTTATCCACTCTGTCCACGCCCCTCATAATTTGCTACACCTCAATCAGATCGATCCTCAGTCTTCTGTTGGAAACAACTCAAGCCTATCCAACCTCCCTCCATCGTTTCCAACCCAGGCATCATCCTGGCGAACTTCCTCTGCACTCCCTCAGTGTAGTTACCTCCCTCCTGAAACACACCATTAAACTCTCGCCATCCGACATCTAAAGGAAGAACGCAGCATCTTCCGCCTTAGGGCCTTTCAACTACATGGCATTGACATTGACTTCACTAGTTTCGAAATCTCTCCTCCCCCACACCTCATCCCAGATCCAAACCTCCAACTTGGCACCGCCCTTTTGAAATGACCTACTAGTCCATCTTCCTTCCCACCTATCCTCTCCACCCTTCCCATCGACCTATCACAATCACCTCCCACCCACATCCATCTATCGCCATCCCACATATCCTGTCCCCCCTCAGCTCCACTCCCACCCTCCTATTTATCTCTCAGACCCCTCACATTCCTGATGAAGGACTTATGCCCGAAACGTTGATTCCTCTGCTCCTCAGATGCTGCCTGACCTGCTGCGTTTTTCTAGCGCCACATGTTTTGATGCTGACTCTTCAGCATCTACAGTCCTCACTTTCTGCCAGTAACCATTCTGCCATAATGCCCTTGCTGGAAGATGACATGCTGCTCTCATTGCAGAGATCCAAGTGTAAAGCTTGTCCTCGTTGGGCACCAGTGCCAGTGCAACCGTACCCTACCCTCAAGAACTGTCTTCCTTTGATTCCCATTGATCAGAGTGCACTCTGGGACGAAGCACTGCCATGGTTTGACATTACCACCTTCTCAGGATTGAAGGCACAATGTAAGCTGTGTACAGGGCCAGTACTAACCTGTGTGAGGGAGAGCAGTGATTCTGATCTGGAATGCCTGAGTGGGTAATGTTGGCAGCAGATTTAGTAATTTCCAGAACAGGATGAGCAGGGCCCCTTACGGACCCTCAGGACTTGGTACAGTGTTGAACCAAGACGTCTGTCTGTCTCACCCAGGAGAATGAGGATGCAGGTATGGAACCATGGGGGAGAGACCGTGAGCACTGTGCCTCCTGGACTCCACTAACCAGTTACTTTAGTGCTCAGCTATACAGCATCCTAAATGTCAGCTTCTGCTTACCCGATAGTGATTCTCTGTTGGATTTACTGCTCTAATTTGGGAATGGCGACCCAGAGTCACAGTGCCCCTGGGTCCCTCCCACCACAAACACGGCCCTCTCCCGATCACACGGCTAACAGGAACCTCTCTTGCTCTTACTGTCTGTCCCCGGCCTGTCCCCGGCCTGCGCTGTCAGGATTCATGTTTTGATGGGTATTGATACTCAAGTTATCTGCCATGTTATAAAGACATACATTGTGGTCATCGAGTCCTGGGTGGCACTCAAACCCAGAGGCAGGAACACTGATCCCTACTCACTGAACCCAAAACCCAAGGATTTTGCAATTTGTTGCTCCTCTATCAGGAGCTGCTACAAAAGTTGAAACAAAGGGGCAGATCAAGAATGGCAGACCAGGCTGGAGGGGCTGAATGGCCGACTCCTGTTTTTCTGTAAAATTATAATTAAAGATCCTTGTTACTTTACACTCTGCTCCCAACACCAAAGGAAAATAGAATTACACAGGCTCCACAGCACGGAAACAGTCTATTGGTCCTAACAAGTCCATACCAAAGTTTATCATCTGCACAATCTTCTTGTTACTCTGTTTCTATTCCTTTCCTCACATGTAGGTTTTTTAAAATCTAGATGGTCTTGTGGAGCAGTGGGTAAAGTTCCTACCTCTGGGTTTGAGTACCACCCAGGACTTGATGACCACAAACTGTGTCTTTTCATGACATGGCAGACAAATTGAGTATCAATATCCAGCAAAACATGAATCCTTACAGTGCAGGCCAGGGACAGGCCGAGTACAGGCCGGGGACAAGCTGGGGACAGGCCGGGGACAGGCAGGAAGAGCAGGAGAGGTTTCTGGTCAGCTGTGTGATCGGGAGAAATTGGAGCCTTTGCTATCAGTATCTGTAGCTCGAGGCAACAACATACATGTAAAAGTGCTAGTTGCCATAGCAACGCAGACTCCCTGAATGTAACACACACATTAAAAATATTGAACTTCCCCTTAAATACATCCAAACTACTCATCAGAACTACTCACTGTCGTGACAATTTCCACAGCTTACCAACTCTCTGCTCTTCCTGCATGCCTGTGTTGTTTTATTAATGACTGTGTTAGATTTTATGACCCCCCCTTCCCAGTTTTGAACTTACCCACAAATAGAAATATCTTTCACATATCTACTCCATCAATCCCTGAACTGCACACTAATCACCTGTACCTGATTGTCCCTCTAACCTTCTCAGTCCTGGAGAAAAGAGCCTGTACAGTTGATTTTTTTTCCCTCAGGTAACTGTATCCCTTGTTATCATCCTTTGCAAATCTTTTTTTTTGCACTTTCCATAGTGCCTCTGTACTACACAGAACAGAACTAGTCACTGAGCTTCAACTGTGGAATCAAGGTTAAAGTTTAGTTAATAACTCAAAAATCTCTTCTTCAGAGTCATAATTGTTATTTAACTAGGTCCTATCACTGGCCTTCTCTCTTTCAACTATTTTGCCCCAGTATTTTTTTGTTATGGTCTTCCGACAGAGGATGGCCCATATCCTGTACATGATTTGATGTACAGGATATGATATTTGATGAACTACAGCATATTTTCTCAAACATGGCAACACTCACCTTTTGTAGCTAGAACGCACAGCTCTGATACTAAGTTGTTTCCTCTCAGGGTTTTTATAGCTCACACTTTAAGCAGAGTCAATTGCAGAGACCTGTATTCATCAAACCCCTGGCTCAGCAGCAGGGGAGGGGATTCATCAAGAGTTTATTGTGTTCGCAACAATGTAGAGCAATGTCATGATCTATAGTTAACAGAGGAATGCATGAAGAATACTGCAAGCACATCACATCAGTAAAAATAACTTTAGCATTAACCCTTTGACCCAGCTACTTACTACCCAGCACCTACAGCTAGAGTGCAACTCTCCAACAGTGAGTCACAGAAACCGATGCTGTGCCCAAAGTTACACAGATCAAATACAGTGAGACTGTTTACCAATTTGCCATGTGGGCATTCTAGTCAGCTGCCCATTGTAAAATCTGAAACCAATGCTGATGAAATATTTCCACAGTGTATGGCTGGCCAGCAGCGCCAACTCTGAGACTTTGGTGACAAGTTGAAAATTCATCCCAGTTCCTCCCTGAACCACCTAAAGCTGGGATCAGCTACCTCAGGTTATGTTGAGCAGAACAGGCCACGCTGTGGAATTCAGTCCTACACTGGGCAGTGCCATATGTCTCTGGAGAAGCCTCTGTACCAGACATATATTTAACTCTCAGATTATCATTATTTGGGTGGCACAGTGCTCAGTGGTTAACATTGCTGCTTCAAAGGACGAGGGACTCCAGGTTCCATTCCAGCCTTGGGTGACTGTGCAAACTCCATTCTTCCCCGTGTCTGTGTGGGATTGCTCCTCAAAGATGTGCAGGTTAATTGGATTGGCCATGCTAAATTCCCCATACTGTCCAGGGATGTGCAGGCTAGGTGGTTTAGTTATAGGAAATTCAGGGTTATCCGATTGGGTGGTGGATCTGAGTGGGGTTGGTGTGACTTGATGAGCCAAATGACTTCCTTCCACACTGTAGGGATTCTATGATTTGGCAATCTGTTGGCATTAAGAGGTAGATGTGACTTCCATTTGTTCCAGACACTTAACTTTTTGATGAAGTATAGCTATTGTCAGAAATGAGTGATTCCTGAAGAAGGGCCTGTGCCCGAAACGTCGAATCTCCTGTTCCCTGGATGCTGCCTGACCTGCTGTGCTGTTCCAGCAATAAAGTTTCAACTCAGAAATGAGTGACCCTATTTGCTCACAGCAAGTATCCACATATAGTCACAATGACAACTAATCCTCTCTATTTGAGAGTTGGCTCAGGGACAAATATTGGTGAGGAAAATAGTGGGAGTTCCTCCACTTTTCTATGAAATAATGTCAAGGAACCTCTTACATCCAACCAAGAGCCAGGCAGACATGTCTGTAGTTTAATATCTCATCTAAAAGAAGCCAGCACTGGCAATGCAGCTCTCCCACAGTACGGCAAGCCTAGGGTTTGTGCTCATGCGCTACATTCAAACCCAAATGTTTTGACTTAGAAACCAGGCTGATACCAACTTGAACCCATCCTTTCCCAATCACTTCACAGCAAGCTGGTATGGAAAGTACCATGGTGAGATGGGTTTCATTTTCTAGACGTCAACTAACATTTCCCTCCTCCATCGTCAGGACAAACGTCTACTCGGTGTTGTATATCAGGATCATCCAGCATTCACAACCAGCATTAAGATATTTAAGAGTGTTCCTGAGCATGGCACACAGGCTGCACTGTGGTGAAAATAGCATTCACAGATTCAGTCTAACATTTCCCTTCAAAGATCATTACAATATTACAAGCTACAATTCAACAAACTCAACTGTGGTGGTAAAGAGGAAACTTATAAGATATGATTGTGTAGTATGTGAAGTAGGTTTTGAGTTGTACGATGCTAACAAAATACAATGTTGTACATACCTCATGACATTAGCTTGTATTCAGACCTTCCTTCCCCTTAATTTCTATCATGTCTTCTTGACTGTGAAAACTGAAAATCAAATCAGAAAACAAGCTTTTTGTTTTAAATAAATGACTAAATATTCAATGTGATTCTAAACAGTTTACTTTGGTGGTTATTGTGCCCGATGATAAATTTTCTGGCCCTAATGTCACTTTCACTCCTTGCATTTAAATTATATTAGACGTCATTCCCTCAAATTCAATACTCTAACCTATTGATTCCTTTTCTTTCCCCAACTCTTCCTTTCGTCTCAATCTAATGGCTTTTAAAATTCAAGCCTTGTATTGTGCATCTTCCTTGTGTAATAACTCCACAAATGCAGGTATCATGTCATCAAGACCCCTTTATTTACAAGTGCACAGTACATAACACTGATCCAGCCCCCTCAGAGCCAGCTCTCAGAGTGAGCAGAACCTCTGATACTCCTGTTTATACCTGTCAGCCAGGGGTCTCCGATTGGCCAGGTAAACAGCCCCAATCAGGGAACTCACATTCTATGAGATCCACCTGGCTGACCTCGTTCCAATCACAACATTTCTTCTCCCCTCTAAGTCCGGAGATGTAGCTGTTCATTTTCCTGTAGCTTCTCCTGGGGCGTTTTCACACCACGACTCTGCCTTGGATCCTGTACCGGACTGTAGCCCACCTCTTTTGCCCAGAGTATCTCAGAAGAAATTCATCCCTTTAATCAGGTAGGAACTGTGGCAAGGCTATGACATCCACTGTGTCTATCTCGTCCTCAGAGGTTGCTTCTGACAGCCTTGCTGGATGTTCAGAGGGTCTGGGTATGTTTTGCTCCTGCCCCATTTGAGAGGGTGCAGCTTTCATACTGTCCGCGCACGTTAAGGACCGCCTTATCTACCCGAACTTTGTATGTCATGGGACATGCCCTCACTTTGATCTTGCACCTTACCCATGCAGGGCCATTTCCGTGGTTTCAGCACCAAACCTCATTCCCTGAAGTAAACTGCCTCCCTCGCTTAACACGTTCTTGTGTCTGGTATTGGTGCTCCTGATGCTGTTTCACCCTTCCTCTCCCCAGTTCTGGGAAAATCAAATCTAACCTGGTATAGACTCTTCTCACCATTAGCAACTCTGCTCATGCTATCTCTGTAGTTGTATGAGGGGTGATCAATAATCAAACTGGAAACTGGACAGTTTGATATCAACTGAAGCTGTAGGTTGTTTCTTTAAGGCAGAAGTGGGTACTGCAGATGCTGGAGATTAGAATCAAGATTAGAATGGTGCTGGAAAAGCACAGCAGGTGAGGCAGCATCTGAGGAGCAGGAAAATCGACGTTTCGGGCAAAAGCCCTTCATCATGGATCATCAGGATTCCTGATGATGGGCTTTTGCCCAAAATGTCGATTTTCCTGCTCCTCGGATGCTGCCTCACCTGCTGTGCTTTTCCAGCACCACTCTAACCTTGGCTGTTTCTTTAAGCCTGCCTTCAAAGTTTGGACTGCTCTTTCCACCCGACAATTGGATGATTGGATGATGGCTGAATGCCAGTTGACTTTTGGAAATACTCGAATTCCCTGCTGATAAATGATGGCCTGTTGTCTGTGACCAATATCTCTAGTAATCTTTGTATTGGAAAAGATGCTCACAGCCTTGCACTCATCATCCCCGTGTTTGATGAATGAACTCTATGCCTGTCCAACCATTTTCAATGGGCACCCTCAACAACTAAGAACATAGAGCCCATGAAAGGACTGGCACAGTTAATGCATAACTGAGTCCACGGTTTATCCGGCTATTCCCACAAATGTGGGGAGTCTGTTATCAGTAACGTTTACTTTGTTTCCTCCCTGGGCACTGCCCCACTGATGCAGCTATGTCGGCATCCAATCCTGGTGACCAGGCATAACCTCTCATCAACATCTTTGTTTTGGAAACTCCTGGGTGACCCTGGTGGAGTTCAGCCAATATCTGGCAGTGACCTTTACAAGGGACAATCAGTCTTGCTCCCCATAATAATATGTCATCCTCTAAGGTGACCTAGTCTCACCAGGTCCAAAAAGGTTTCAGTTCTGGTTGCGATGGCCCTTTTGTTTCCCCCATCACAGCCAGATGTTTTAGTTTTGCCAGGACGGGATCTATTTGTGTCCAGAGTCTGATATAGTCAGTAGTGACGGAAAGGGTGTCCAGGAAGTTTGAAACCAGAATGAACTGTTTCTGTGGTGGTACCAGTGTCTGCCAGTGGGAGGCAGCTCAAGGCATCCGTATTTGCCACTTGGTCTCATGGATGGTGTTCTGACATGTACGCACTCAGAATAAGAGCCCTTCGCTGAATTTGACCTGAAGTGACCGAATCAACACGGACATCTACTACAAACCGACCGACTCCCACAGCTACCTGGACTACACCTCCTCCCATCCTGCCCCCTGTAAAAACGCCATCCCATTCTCCCAATTCCTTCGACTCCGCCACATCTGCTCCCAGGAGGACCAGTTCCAAAAACGCACAACCCAGATGGCCTCCTTCTTCAAGGACCGCAATTTCCTCCCCGACGTGGTCGACGATGCCCTCCACCGCATCTCTTCCACTTCCCGCTCCTCCGCCCTTGAGCCCCGCCCCTCCAACCGCCACCAGGACAGAACCCCACTAGTCCTCACCTACCACCCCACCAATTCCCATGTACAGCGCATCATCCGCCGTCATTTCCGCTACCTCCAAACGGACCCCACCACCAAGGATATATTTCCCTCCCCTCCCCCATCAGCATTCCGTAAAGACCACTCCCTCCGTGACTCTCTCGTCAGATCCATACCCCCCACCAACCCAACCTCCACTCCCGGCACCTTCCCCTGCAACCGCAGGAGGTGCAAGACTTGCGCCCACACCTCCCCCCTCACCTCCCTCCAAGGCCCCAAAGGAAACTTCCATATCCGCCACAGATTCACCTGCACCTCCACACACATCATCTATTGCATCCTCTGTTCCCGATGTGGCCTCCTCTATATTGGGGAGACAGGCAGGCTACTTGCGGAGCGTTTCAGAGAACACCTCTGGGACACCCGGACCAACCAACCCAACCACCCTGTGGCTCAACATTTCAATTCCCCCTCCCACTCCACCAAGGATATGCAGGTCTTTGGACTCCTCCATCGTCAGACCACAACAAAATGACGGTTGGAGGAAGAACGCCTCATCTTCCGCCTAGGAACCCTCCAACCACAAGGGATGAACTCGGATTTCACCAGTTTCCTCATTTCCCCTCCCCCCACCCTGTCTCAGTCAAATCCATCGAATTCAGCACCGCCTTCCTAACCTGCAATCTTCTTCCTGACCTCTCCGCCCCCACCCCAGTCTGACCTATCACCCTCACCTTGACCTCTTTCCACCTATCACATTTCCGACGCCCCTCCCCCAAGTCCCTCCTCCCTACCTTTTATCTTAGCCTGCTGGACAAACTTTCCTCATTCCTGAAGAAGGGCTTATGCCCGAAACGTCGATTCTCCTGTTCCCTGGATGCTGCCTGACCTGCTGCGCTTTTCCAGCAACACATTTCCAGCTCTGATCTCCAGCATCTGCAGACCTCACTTTCTCCTCCCTGAAGCTATGGACAACATGTCCTCGTTAAATAGCCCAAGCATGGCTTTGTGGTCTATTACTATTACAAATTTGCATCTATAAAGGTATTGGCAGAACTTTCTCACACCAAAGATGACTGCCAAATCTTCCTTTTCTATCATGGTATATTTTTGTTCAGTATTAGCCAAAGTCCAGGAAGCATATGCTATTGGGCGTTCCTCCCCACTGGACCATTGATGAGCCAACACTACCCTGATACCATACGCATGTCATCACCACCTCTCCCTTCGGAACATAGAGTGCCGACACCTTCAATGACAACAGCTGCTTCTTCACTTCCCTAAAGGCTACGTCTTGGCTATGAGACCATTTCCAAGGCTCACCCTTTTTCAACAGCAGATGTAAGAGTGCAAGGGTGGAGGCCAGTTTACACATTAATTTCCATAATAATTCACCAACCTAAAGAAAGACCTATGTTCTGGTGTCAGGCCGGGGCACCTTTGATTGCTCTCACTTCATCTCCCAATGGGTGTAACTCTATCATGTTGACTCTGCAGCATGAGTACGTCACTTGGAGTGCCTGAAACACATTTTTCCCTTTGGAGGTGTACACCCACCTTGGAGAAACATTAAGTACTATGTCTGAGTTCTCTAAATGCTCTTTATTGTTCTTCCCGGTTATTAGCACGTCATCCAGATAAATGGTGACCTGGGGTAGACCTTGTAACATGTTCTCCAGCGTCCACCGGAAAATCGCACAGGCTGACAATAGCAGTTCGGCTATTGGTCCAAACCCTTACTGGTATTAATTGTAGCGTATTCTGGAAACCCTCATCTAATTGCAGTTGCAGGTAAGCATGGCTCATTTCCAGCTTCGTGAAGGATGGCTCCTCTGCCAGCTCCGCGAGGGATTGGATATTTAACCAGGTGTAGGAAGTAGTTCACCGTATGTTTGAAACCCCCACAAAGATGAACAAACCCATTGGGCTTCACACTCAGTACGACTCGTGCTGCCCATTCTGCAAACTGGACCGGTTTGATGATTCCTTCCCTTTCCAGCCTCCTGATTTCTGCCTCTACTTATGCACAAAAGGCAAATGGCGCTGGGAGGGGCCTTGCAGAATCATGGGATGGCTTCTTGGTCAACATGCAAGGTAGCCTTGGCTCCCTCGATATTCCCTAGACCTTCCTGAAAAAACGTCTGAGTATTTAATTAGGACTTCACTCAGGTTGCTAGTTTCTAATCGAAAAATGTTGAGCCAATCAAGGTGAACCTTTCTCAACCAAGTTCACTCCATTAAGCTTGGGCCCAAGCCTTTCATTACAATCAGTGGTAACTAAACCAGCTGCTTCTTGTAAGAGACCAGAACCGAAGGTGTACCCTTAATCATTAGGCATAGATTCTCAACCTGGCCAAGATCTGAAACAAATTTAAAGGTTGAAGTCCAGGGCGTGCTTTGATAAAGACTGGATACAGCCATGCTGGTATTGACCTTCCTTTGAACTGGGTGACCATTTAACCAGATATTTATTGTGATTGGTTATGATCTAGATGCTGCTAAGCAATGTAACCATTCTGAACGAGCTGTAAGTGGAATTTCCAGTGTGTGCACTCTCCTGGAAAATGGCTTATGAATTCTCTTACTCAGTTCAGGCCTAGTGGCACTCTTTTTGCTGTCTTGAGTCTGCAAAATGGCAGCAACTACAATAGTTCGCCAGCTCAGATCCTTGAGAAGATTTTAGCCATTTGGCTGAGGCTTTGATATGCGTTTTGCCGTGGGCTGACCCAGAGTCCCTCTGTTCAGGATATGTCCTGAGTGAGACAATGCAATTGCTTTCACTCAAGTGGTGGTCCCTCAGCTCACATGGCCTGGTGAAGGTGGTCCACTTCTGTTGGAATACTCTGCAACTCCTAAGCTCCACTTGCTGCATTTTCTAATGTCAAAGCCAGTTGTAGTGCCTCTTTGAAGTCCAACTGGGCTTCAGATAGCCGGTGCTTTTGCATGGATACATCATTAATCCCACATACCAAATGGTCTCTCAGCATCTCTCTTGGGGTTAAACCAAAATTACATTCCTGTGCCAGTCATCTCAACCTTGCCAAAAATCCTGATATGGATTCCTTTGGTTCTCAAACTGGTGTCTCAGAACTAGAGGAGGCTTGGGGTCATGGTATTCCTTAGCTAAATCTGTCCATTCTTGAATGTTAAGTGGGCGGCACGGTGGCACAGTGATTAGCACTGCTGCCTCACAGCGCCTGAGACCCGGGTTCAATTCCCGCCTCAGGCGACTGTGTGGAGTTTGCACATTCTCCCCGTGTCTGCGTGGGTTTCCTCCGGGTGCTCCGGTTTCCTCCCACAATCCAAAGATGTGCAGCTCAGGTGAATTGACCATGTTAAATTGCCCGTAGTGTTAGGTAATGGGTAAATATAGGGGTATGGGTGGGTTGTGCTTCGGTGGGTCGGTGTGGACTTGTTGGGCTGAAGGGCCTGTTTCCACACTGTAATGTAATCTAATCTAATCTTAAGTTCCTGGTAACCGAAAAGCTGTAGGTCCCCAAGTGGTCAGGAGAATTACTCATTGCTTTTTATCTGCCCCAATGTCATTTGGCTGGAAAAGTTAATGCATGTTTTTATACATACTGGGCCCAATCCTCAATGGCAGCGTAATGCCAGAAATTCCTACCCTAACGCAAAGATGACTGTTGTGAGCCAATCTCTTCAGGGGTATATTTTTCTCTCATGTCTCCCCGAAAGCCGATATCCCACCAACAAGTCCTCCTTAATTTACACGTGCAGGGTATGTGACACTGACCCAGCTAGCTCAGAGCCAGCTCCTGGGGTGAGCAGTGCCCTTGACACTCCTGTTCCTATTTGTCAACCAGGCCTCCCTGATTAGACCAGGTTAACAGCCCCAATCAGGGAACTCATATTCTTTGAGGTCCACCTGGCTGACTTCGTTCTAGTCACAATACATTGCGCTGTGATGATGACCCAAGCAGTGTCTCTGCCCTGCAAGATATTTCCAAATTTTAGAAATACTTTCATATCGAAAAGAAAGACTTGCACTCATACAGCTTTTTCACAATCTCAGGAGATCCTAAAATAATTTGCAGATAATTAACAACTCCTGGAGTGTGGTCACCATTGTGCTATTGGAAACATGGCAGCCAATTTGCCTGTTGTAAGCTCAAATTGACATTAATATTCATGCAATAATGACCAGGTTATCTATTTTGGAGATGTTGACCGGATAATAAATATTCCCCCAAGCTGAAGGGTCAATAACAAGGAGATATAACTTTCAAGTGAAAAGCAGGAGGTTTTGAAGGGATTTGAGGAAAACACTTGCACCCAGAGGGTGGTCGGGGTCTGGAATTATTGCTTGAGTGTGTAGTTTGGGCAGGAAATCTCCAAAATGTACATGGATGAGCACTTGAAACATCATAACCTTCAAGGTAATGGACCAATTGATGGAAAATGGGACTAGTGTAAATCCGGAATAGTTTTTGTTGCTACAGACTTGATGGGCCGAAGAACCACTTCTGTACTGGATGAGATTAAGATTCTATTGCTGTTCTTCATGGAGCTATGAGATTTTTTTTATGTCCAATAGTGAGGGTAACCCTGATCTTAGTTAAAAATCAGATCTGATAGATGCTGTCGCTGACAGTGCAGCACTCCTTCAGCAGTGCACTGAAGTGACACATTATATTCTGGAGTGATGTCTCTGGAGTGAGATTTCAATCCACAACTATCTGGGGCCAAGGTGAGAGCATTGCCCACAGAGACATGTCTGACACCGTATAGTTTGGAGACTGATATATGTCAGTGTGTGTTGCTTCCAGTCACCAGCATTGTTATGTGATGAACAAAATTCATTTGTCAGTCATTTTCATATTTTGTGTGGTGTCAGGGATCATGTAAATCACTTTTGAACAGGGCAAAGTGCTTGCTTCAGCTCATAGTGAATTAGGCTTATTCCACCTGAATGCCTGGGAAAACAATTTGCTGGAATATGTGATGACCACTAAGTTTGGGTAGCAAACTCTGATGAGCTGTCAAATCTGTTGTCTGGGTTCATTTGAGAGCTGTACTTGCCAGCGTATAAATTCAGCCCTGAGTATCAGTTAGACATCACGTTCTGGCAGTGAGCACCAGATCCACAGGTAAGAGAGAGACAGAAAGCGAGAAAGGGAGGGTCAGAGATAAAGAATGTAGGAGGAAAAGCAGAGCAGAAGGAACATCATTGATGGAGGAAGCCTGAAGGGATAGGTCAATTAGGAGAAATGTAGACCAGATATTAAAAAAAAGTTTGATCAATGGTGTTTAATTTTGAGAAGTCTAGTGATGAACAAATTCTTCAGGACAATTCAAGGCTGAGGAAGATGAGATGAATTGCATAGGTTTTGATTACATTCACTTTGGATTTAGTAGAGCAAAGGCTTGGGAGAGATACAAAACACAGTTACATTTTTGCATATTCAGATGTAATGCATTGTGAGTGAACATGTTGTGAAATGCTGATTGCAGGACAGAGAGCTGAGAAGGCGCGAACACAGAAAACAGGGAAAGTGTGAGATGTGTTTAACTACACATAGTTTGAGCGGAATGTTGCTGATAAATACAAAATGGAATATGTCCATCCAAGGGCTTGCTTTTCTGATGATAAATTGGACAACTATTTTGCTGATTAGGAATGGAGTTTCCAAATTCACTCAGTTCAGTTTGAAGTAATTTATTCTGTGAATTGATGTGTCACCTGTTTCAGATGTGAGGGTATTTACTCGTTATTTTAATTCAGCTTGTGCCTTTTGCTGTGTTGGGATTTGGAACGGGCATCGTTTCCCACTCTTATTATCAACTCCATATCGGACCTGACCAGTTAGAATGTCTCAGACTACGAAAAGCACCACTCAGGAAAAGGGCACTCCACCCACTGGTACGGCTCCTGCTCCAGGTTCCAAGAGCTTGAAGACCAGGGAACCTGCAGCGGGCAACTTCAAGGTAAGTGCAGCATTTAGTGGCTTAAATCCCCAACCTGATCAAATACAATAGCCTTTAGGAACTGAAAGAAAGATAACCTCACTGGGCTCAACAACATTTATTCCTTTTTAATCCAATTTAATTTCTTGTTACCATCTCCCTGAATTACATTTGGTCACCATTCATAGATATAATTATCTACTGAATAATTTAAATTGATTTCCGTATTAATGTGCTTCACTAGTGCATTACCCTACAGCTAAATGAAAGTCTGCATAAATCTCTTTTTACAGTCCTGTTAGTGTTACCATTTTAGCCATGCCTCCTGGTATTTACATCCTTTCTCAGTGTGTAACAACCGACAGTCAGAAACTCTTTAAAAATGTTCAATTAAAGCACATCCAAGTTATCCAAAGTTTTCTGCAGAAAAACCTACCAAATTTCCTCATTAGTTCCTCTTTGGTTCCCTCTCCTTGGAACTTCTGAGTTGTTGAGGCTGGTCTTAACCATAAAGGAACCCTCCTCATCATGGCGACTAATAGACTGAGGTTGGAAATGTGAAACATTAGCTTTGTCATTATTGGGGCTGAGCATATTTGGAATGCCTCAGCTGTGAGCATCACTTTGGAATCTGGCCTGATATCCTTCTGGAAAGAGGGAAAAGCACAGATGGGAAGCATACTGAGTGCTGTGGCTCAATGATTAGCACTACTGCCTTACTGCGTTAGGAACCCGGGTTCAATTCCACTCTCGGATGACTGTTTGTGTGGAGTTTGCACAGCCTCCCTGTGAGTGTGTGGGTTTCCTCTGGGTGCTCCAATTTCTTCCCACAGTCCAAGTCTGTGCAGGTTAGTGTCCAGGGATGTGTAGGTTAGGTGGATTAGACATGGGAAATTCAGGGTTACAGGGATAGGGTAGGGGGCAGGGGCAGGTATGGGTGGGATGCTCTTCAGAAGGTTGTTGTGGACTCAATGGGCCAATGGCCTGCTTCCACACTGTAGGGATTCTATGATGCTTTGCACAGATACAATTATACAAAGAAATCACTAACAGTAACAAATTGTCTACATCGCAGCTTCATTGTACAGTGAAGCTTGGAAGTGTGACCTGGCTTTGAACGATGCTCTCTACCTTATAACATTACAATTCACTAGAATATCCTTGATGTGGAGGAGCTGGTGTCGGACTGAGGTGGACAAAGTTAAAAATCACACAACACCAGGTTAGAGTCCAATGGGTTTATGCACTAGCTTTCGGAGCCCTGGTCCTTTGTCGGTGTGCTAGTCAGTGAAATTCTTGCAAACAAAACAATATGATGTGGAATATTGTGTATCCTCTTTTGTTAGGGTTTATAAACTTCATCAAATGGCCCTAAAATGTCAAGTTGTTCTCCCCATTTCTTACAGTCACCTTGTTGGAAATCTGGGAGCAAGGTAGAGCTGCTCTTGGCATGCCCTCCTACACTCTCCATTGAACCAGGGTTGATCCCCTGCCTTGATGGTAATGGTTGAGTGGGGAATATGCCGGGCCATGAGGTTACAGATTGTGCTGGAGTATAACTCTGCTGCTGCTAATGGCCCACTGGATCCCCAGACTAGAGTTGCTTGATATATTCGAGGTTTGGCACCATGGTAGTGCCATTCAACACAATGGAGGTTATTCTAAATGTAAAGACAATAATTAGTAAGGTTAGATTACATGGGATTCAGGGTGAGCTTGCCAATTGGATACAAAATTGGTTTGATGGTGGGAGACACAGGGTGGTTATGCAGGGTTGTTTTTCAGATTGGAGGCCTGTGACCAGTGGTGCTCCACAGTGATTCGTGCTGGATCAAATTTGGTCAGTGGGCTGAGGAATGACCAATGGAGCTTAATTTAGATAAATATAACACATTGCATTTTGGTAAAACAAACAAGTAGAGGATTTAATGGTAGCCCTCTGGGTTATGTTCAAGAACAGAGAGAGGTAGAGTACATATTCCTTTGAAATTTGTGTCACATTTAGCCAGGGTGGCTAAGAAGACATTTAGCATTCTTGCTCTTCATTGCTCAGATTTCTGAGTGTAGGAGTTGGGATGTCATGTTGAGGTTGTACAAGACATTGGTGAGGCCTCTTCTGGACACTATGTGCCATTCTGGCCGCCCTATTATAGGAAGGGTATTATTCAGCTAGAGAGGCCTCAGAAAAGATTTACCAGGACGTCGCTGAGGATGGAGGGTTTGAGTTAGGAGAGGCTGGATAAGCTGGGACTTTTCTCATTGGAGTGTAGGAGGTTGAGGGGTGACCTTATAGAGATATATAAAATCATGACAGGCATAGAATCCCTACATTGTGGAAGCAGGCCACTTGAGTCCAAAGACCAATCCCGGTAACCCTGCATTTCCCATGGCAAACCCACCTAGCCAGCACATTGCTGGTCACTATGAGGCAATTTCCCATGGCCAATCCACCTAATCTGCATGTCTTTGGACTGTGGGAGGAAAGCAGAGCACCTGGATGAAATCCACACAGACATGGGGAGAGTGTGTAAACTCCACACAGAGAGTCACCCAAGATGAATCAAACCTGGGTCCCTGGCATTGTGAAGCAGCAGTGCTAACCACTGAGCCACCATATCACCTACATAAAAAAGGTGAATAGCAAAGGTCTTTTCCCTATAGGGTGGGGGTGGGGCGGAGAGGTGAGTTCAAAACTAAGGGACATATTTTTAAGGTGAGAAGAAAAAGATTTAAAAATGTTTTGAGGGCAACTCTTTTATAAAGAGAGTGGTTAGTGTGTGGAATGAACTGCCAGAAGAAGTGGTGGATATGGGTATGTTACAACATTTAAAAGACATTTTGGGTACATGCATGAATAGGAAAGGTTTGGAGGGATGTGGGCGAAACACAGGAAGGTGGGGCTAGTTTAATTTGGGAGCGTGGCTGGTTGGACCGAAGGGTCTGTTTCCATGTTGTATGACTCTATGACTATGAATTACCTTTAGCCTTTTATGGTGTTTCCCAGATGGATCCCCTGATCTTGTTTGTGTTAAAGAAATCCCAGTTGGTTTCCAGGCTGGCAGAGATCTTAGCTGAATGCTGTGCTCAATGAAGTGGGGGGACATTGGCTCTGTAAAATAGAACATTTTCTCACTTGATGCAGCTGGTGTTGGATGTTCACACTGTGGCTTACACCTGAATCGACCCCATCCAGGCCTCGAACCCCCAGCAGGCCAGTATCACTGTGACACCGTGAAATTTTCAAAAGGAGAGGCCCTAATTTTCTCTTCAATCCTCCATGAGGGCACTAGCATTTACAGAGGAACCTCGATTATCCAGCATTCGATTAACTGAATTTCGGATTTTCCAAATGAGATCACAAGGTCCCGATGTTTGGCTAAACTATATTATCCGGCATTCGATTATCCAAACAAAATATTCTTTGCTCGTGGCCTTCGGATAATCGAGGTTTTTCTTTCTAATTATCCCTTGATGTAAGTGGCTTGGAACGGCCATTTTGGAGGGCAGTTCAGAGTCAGTCACATTGCTGTGGGTCTGGAGTCACATGTAGGCCAGACCAGGTAAAGAAGGCAGATTTCCTTCCCTAAAAGACATTACGGAACCAGATGAGTTTTTTCCTTACGGCAGTCAAGAAAGGGTCACAGGACCTGAAACATTAACTCTGATTTCGCTTCACAGATGCTGCCAAACCTGCTGAGCTTTTCCAGCAACTTCTGTTTTTGTCTGTGGCTGCCATTAGGCTTTTTTTTATTCCAGATTTTCATATTGAATTTTAAACTTCTGCCCTGGTGGGATTCAAACCCGTGCCCCCAGAAGGTTAGCCTGGGGCCTTTGGATTGCGAGTCCAATAGCATTACCATTAGGCCTCCACCTCTCCTAAATTGGCCCAGCGTTGAGTTTGGTGCCCAATATAGCCCTCATGATGGAGGGTGATTCTCCAAAAGCAAAAGGCAGCCATGTTTGAGCCAGCCCTTGCCCAGGGGCAATGGTTAGAGACAAAAAAACTGCAGATGCTGGAATCCAAGGTAGACAAGTAGGAGGCCAGAAGAACACAGCAAGCCAGGGGGCAATGGTGGCAGGCAGGAAAGGAGAGGTTTGGCAGCGTCAGGTCCACTAGAAATCCACATGACATCAGCCACTCCATCGGGTTGAAAGGCAGATCTGGCTCAGTGGGCCAAATGGCCTACTCCCGGTTCCTATTGGATACATTTCTACAAGTATCCGAGAGCTTCCTGCTTGAACTATCAAGCCATTCTGCTCAAGTGATGGCCACTTGTGCCATTCCATCAGCACTGCCATTTGACTATTCGATTAGAATAGTTGGCTGCTTGTTTTTGAGTGCAAGCTTGATGGGCTGAAGAGCTGCTTTCTGTGCTATAAACCTTTTCTGTGTTTTTTCCACTGGATGATTACTGCAGACACTATAATGAATAATGACTGTGTTGTGCTGACAGTTCCACACTCATGTGCCCTCTTCCTGTTGTGAACATTGAGCATTTGATTCTGTTCTTCTCCGGCCTGTTAACAAGCTCTCCAACGAGCTAAATAGAAGGTCATTTGGAGACGCGTGGGCTCTCGGCTCACCCCTGCCCTCTCTTTAACAATTCCCATGAACTGTGGAAATGAAGGAAGACTGACAGACCAGCCCAAATGCTCTGATTTCAGAACTGTCTTTATCTTCACATGAAAATCTGTCCCCCCGCCACCACCTACCCTGTGTCAGCAGCAAGCATTGATTCCCCAGCTCACGTGCAGCATCGTTTATAGCAAAACTCACTCTGTTATTAACAAAATTAGATGGTCATTCTCCAGCACATTGCTGTATGTGAGATACCCATGTTAGTACTGGAAAACTATATGTATCATAGGGGGTACAGTGGCTCAGTGGTTAGTACTGCTGCCTCACAGCATCAGGGAGCCAGGTTCGATTCCACCCTCAGGTGACTGTCTGCGTAGAGTTTGCACATTCTCCTTGTGTCTGTGTGAGTTTCCACTGGATGCTCCCACAGTCCCAAGATGTGTGGGTTAGGTGGATTGGCTGTGCTAAATTGCCCATAGTGTTCATGGATGTGTAGGTTAGGTGCGTTAGTCAGGTGTAATATAAAATAATAGGGTAGGGGAATGGGTCTGGATGGGATATTCTTTGGAGGGTTAGTGTGGACTTGTTGGGCTGAATGGCCTGTTTTCCACACGGTAGGGATTCTATGAAATAAAAGAAAAGTTCTCTGCCAGTAGCTTCATCCCAAAAACCTCCCCCAGGCTATTTGAAAAGACAGAGGCCTCAAGAAACACAAATGAAAAGATCAAGGTCGGTCTGAGAAATATGGATTAATTTGGTTCTTGTCGCCTGGCTGCTTTTCTTCCTTTGCTGCAGATCTACATCTATGAGCAGGAGAATTTCCAGGGCAGATTCATGGAATTTTCCACTGAGTGCATGAACCTGTGCGATCGCAACTTCGATCGAGTCGGCAGTGTCCGTGTGGAGTGTGGACCGTAAGTTACCCTCGACTGAACTCAGATGCTGTTAGGGCAGTGAGCAAAGGAGACAGGAATCCACTTATGACCAGACTGTGTGTCCTTGAGAGGTGTTTGAGCCAACTCCTACTGACAGGCCCAGGATACCACTGGACTCTTATTAAAATCCAGGTTAGCGAAAGCATGAAATAGGGATAGGAGTAGGCTATTCAGCCCCTCAAGCCTATTCCACCACTAAATGAGATTGTGACTGATCTGTGACCTAACTCCATACACCTGCCTGTGCCCCATTTCTCTTAATTCCTTTGCTTAACAAATAATTATCAATCTCAGATTTAAAATTAATCCAGCATCCACTGTCATTTGTGGAAGAGAGTTCCAAACCTCTCCCATGTGTGTAGAAGTGCTTTCTAACATCTCTCCTGAACAGTCTGGCCCTAATTCTCAGACTGTGCTCCCTAGTTCGCCAATCCCCAACCAGTGGAAATAGTTTACCTTTATTTACACTGTCTTTTCTGGTTAACATCTTGAAGATTTTGCTCAGACCACCCCTTAACCTTCCAGATTCTAGACAAAACAGGCCGCTCTCATCTCTCCTCATAACTTAATTGAGTGCAATGGAATTTCACTTTGCAGCTTCAATATACAGTTCCTCAGTGTGGATTGACATTCAATCCCTTAATCCTGGTCAATGCCGGGTGTCAGTAGAAACCAGATACTTCGCTGACAGATACTTCTTAATGTCTTGGTGATGTGTAATTCACAGAGGCTCGGGGTCATCACCCATTTGTTCCCTCAAGATTGCAGTCTGTGTTTCCTGGGGCATGCATGGAGATGGGGAAGAGAGCTGGCTGGGCCTAACTGGGTTGCAATTTCGAAGGAGCCACCTAAGACTCAATGGGGCTGGCTGGCCTCCTTCTCCTCTCTTTGATTCTGTGTATCCTCACCAATACAGGATGGGAAACATGGGAAAATGTAGCCGATTGATTGAAGCTGGGGGAGGTTGAAGATGTAACATCAACAGCCTGTGCATGGGCAACTCATTGGCTCCATCCTGAACAGGGACAACTTTCTAGAGCCAGGATTGGAGGGGACGAGGAGGGGGGAGGCATGACAGACCTACCCGACCTGAACACAATGGATCATCCATTAAACTATCCACAGGATCCCAGGCCAATGATCCAATCCCGCAGGCCAGCAGCTTAACCGGAGATGGCCTCTAGGTGGCAGAGTAGGCGGAAAGCCCTGTGTCCCTCCTTATCTACTTGTGGTTGGCAGGAGTTGGGGCTGCTCTCTAGAGAACTCCGAACCTTGCCCCAAAACAAACGTTGGCCTAAACACACACACACACACACACACCCCCCCCCAACAATCATACCCCAGCTCAGTTGGTAGCCTGTTTAGAAGAGGGGAGAAAGTGAGGTCTGCAGATGCTGGAGATCAAGGTTGAAACTTTATTGCTGGAACAGCACAGCAGGTCAGGCAGCATCCAGGGAACAGGAGATTCGACGTTTCGGGCACAGGCCCTTCTTCAGGAATTCCTGAAGAAGGGCCTGTGCCCGAAACGTCGAATCTCCTGTTCCCTGGATGCTGCCTGACCTGCTGTGCTGTTCCAGCAATAAAGTTTCAGCCTGTTTAGAAGAGCCATTTAAAAAAAAAATGTCCCCTCACTTACCCTCTGCTGACTCACTGTGCATCTTCAAAATCCCATCTGCTCTCCTTACTTGAATGGAGGTCAGACTTCTGACCATGAATTGGCAGCCCTGGCACAAAATCACAGTCAGGATTGCACCCCTACTGGTGCAGAGCTCCCCGATGAAGGGACTCCAGAAGACCACAGGGTAACTCCAGCCCGTTGTGTCTCTGCTACCATCATCTATTACTTTGATACAAGCCAGCTAGGAAAGGTCTTCAGGCGATATTATCAATAAACAAACTGCTGCTTCTCAGAGATACCAGCCTTCCCTCTTTGAGCTGACGTTAATTGTGTTCTGTCCCTGTAGCTGGGTTGCCTTTGAGCAATCTAATTTCCGTGGAGAGATGTTCATCTTGGAGAAAGGAGAGTATCCACGCTGGGATTCCTGGTCCAACAGCTACAGGAGTGATCGCTTCATGTCCTTCCGACCAATCTGCATGGTAACTTACTGAGCGGAGCTGTTAAATAATTGGTGACTTAAGTTATACCAGAGCAACCTCATCAATCAAACGTAAAATACATTTTCACTTCATCACCTCTTATTCACTCGCCATCAAGCACCGGGAGTGCTGGAGAAGCTCAGCAGGTCTGGCAACATCTTTGGAGAGAGAAAAACACGTTTCGAGTCTGGGATCACTCCTTTTTGGAAGCCAAGAAGAGGATTCATACCAGAGATGAAACGCTAACTGTTTCTCTCTCCACATGTGTGCTGCCAAGTCTGCTGAGTCTCTCCAGCACTCCCTGTGCTTGCTTCAGATTTCCAACATCAGCAGCATTTCACTTTTGTTAACTCTCCACGATGTTCCATCACTTTCAATTTAATTACCATCTGAATCCCCCACTATCAACATTCAGGGGGTTACCATATACTAGAAACTGAATTGGAGCATTGTATAAATCCTTTATTCACAGGAGCAGGTCAGAGGTTAGGAACACTGGGGCAAGTTAAGTCAACCCCTGATTCTCTAAAGCCCGTCCACCATCTGCAAGGCACAACTGAGGAGTGTGATGGAATATTGCCTGGATACATGCAGCTCCAACAATAACGCAAGCCTTTACTTTGCATCCTTGCATCCACATTGCCCTTGAAATCAAGAGTCAGTGCAATGTCTCATATTATTGAAGATTTTGGCATGCCTCACTTCCCAGCTTCCCCTTTTGTGACACAATCTCGATTTAGATTTAGATTTAGATTTTATTGTCATGTGTTCTCAAGTACAGGAGTACGGTGAAAAGTGTATAATGTCACCACATGGTGCCATCTTAGATATAAAATACTTAGGTGCAAAGGAATAAATGAAACAAAGTTTAAAAAGTTAAGCATTACCTTCATAGAATAAGTAGAAAAATAAAGAAATAAGGTATTAGTTAACATTAAAATCCTTCTCAATATAAACTAGAAATACAAAGGGATAATATTAAAACTGCTGTTAACATAATGACCATCTCAAATTCCCTGCTCTTTCCAATATTGGTCATGTCCTACACTTTGGACCTTGATCATTCTATCGCAGATTAATAATATAAAACCCTCAGAAGTGAATTACTGTTATGTAACACAACGTGTAACGAACTATCCCATAATGGGAAAGGAAGGTCATTGCAAAATGAAAACTAAAATGCTTGCAATTTCTTTCATTGCTCTCAGGATAACCAGGAGCACAAAATCTGCCTGTTTGAATTAGCGGAATTCCAAGGAAATAAGATGGAGATCACTGAGGATGACATCCCAAGCCTGTGGGCGTATGGTTTCTGTGACCGTGTGGGCAGTGTGAGAGTTCCCAGCGGCACGTGAGTATCTCCACCACAAACCCCATGAGCAATTCGTTCAACAAGTGCACCCACCATGCAGAAGATAGGCAGCTTATCTTTGTGGCAAAAGTGAGGATTGCAGATGCTGGAGATCAGAGTCAGAATTAGAGTGGTGCTGGAAAAGCTCAGCAGGTCAGGCAGCATCTGAGGAGCAGGAAACGTCGATTTTCCTGCTCCTCAAATGCTGCCTGACCTGCTGTGCATTTCCAGCACCACTCTAATCTTCCAACTTATCTTTGTGTACTACACCCTGAGGCTTTCCCGTGAAGAGACTTTGCAAACAGAGTGAAGATGATTTGTGGCTCTTGTTGCCAACGATCATGAGCCTGAGTTTCTTGGTGAGAAGAAGAAGCCCTGGTATGATTACATTTAAAATAAACTAGTGGAGTAATTGTCACAGTGCAGTCTCCTCTACGTGGGACAGACAAATGCAGACTGGATGACATTGTTGAAAGCCCCCTCTCTTCTGTAAGAATGTCCCAAGTCTCCTGGTCTCTTGCCATTTCTTCATGTTATCTTGCTCATATTTCTATCGTGGACTGGCTGCAGTGTTCCGTGAAGCCACCCAAGTAGAACAGCAGCTTGTTTTCTGTTTTGACATCATACAGCCTTCAAGGCACAGAACTGGGTTCACAAACTTTAGAGTATGAACACCGATCTCCATTTTTATAGCCAACTAGGAGAAAGTGAGGATGGCAGATGCTGGAGATCAGAGTCGAAGAGTGTGGTGCTGGAAAAGCACAGCAGGTCAGGCAGCATCCGAGGAGCAGGAGAGTAGACGTTCAGGAAGTTCATCATCAGACATTCCTGATGTTGCGCATATGCTCGAAACGTCGACTCTCCTGCTCCTCGGATGTTGCCTGACAGGCTATGCTTTTCCAGCACCACACCTTTTGACACCATTTTTTAGCAACAGCCCTCCCCCATCCCCTGCTCCCCCACCAGTGTCTTCTTGCGTGACATTTGCTGTCAATATTGCTGACTTACTTTCCTCTGTGCACACCTACCATTATCCCCTATTTTGAGGCTACATCTCAGGCATCGTTTTCCAGCACCCTGAACAAGGGTCATATCAAACTCGAGACATTAACTCTGTTCCTCTTTCCACAGATCCTGCCAGACCTGCTGAGTTTCTCCAACAATCTCTGTGTTTTTATTAAACCAGTTGTCATACCTTAGGATTCAAGTGCAATTTTCAGTCAGGGTTTATTAGGGATTGTCTTCCCTCACCCAGGTTCCACTTCTGTCTTGATAACAATGAGTGTTAGTGGTCTCTCTGACTGGGATACACCCTTGAATTTGATCTTACTCTCAATCATTGGAGACTGGAAATTACATCTGAAACTTTCTGACTGAGCAGTGAAGCCTTGCCTGAGGCTGCACAGTTCTATTTACCAGCTATAGCTTTCTAAGATCAGGGGTATTTAATAGACCGTATGTTGCATTACACAGCAAAAGACTTGCAGAGATTTTCTGGGGTTTTCTTTTTGTAAATCCACAAACACCAGTTTTTACCTTTCCCGAAATAGTCAAAAGGAAACAATATGGCGCACTCTGGACCTTCAACAATTGAAATGAAGGAAAAGTTCAACAAGTCACTAAAGGAGGAAAAGATATGTTCCCGCTCCCCTGTTGTCCAACAGTCTTAGAACCTCGGAAGTACCCCTTGGATACAAAGGGCACCTGGAGTAGATATAACTGAGAGAGAGGTGCAGGCAGTGACCACTCCCCCACTCCCCACCACGGCCAAGATCCCAGCTCATTTTTACAAAGGAAAGCCTGCCGCCCAAATCCCCCAAATAATGAATCGAGAAAGCAAATTACAAACAGTGCCCACTAGGGGCAGTGCGACAACACCCAACAAATCAAAATGGCGTGGAAAAGAGGGGAGGGAGCTCCATCAAAATGGTGTCAGTGCAGCAGAATTATCTCTTTGTTTATTATAATTTTAGAGAACCTGTCATCAAATCAGCAGAGTCCTCAGCAGAGGCCTCACCTTCATTCCCCTACGCTCTCGGATTAACAAATTCAACACGCGGCGAGACATCAAGCATTTCTTCCGCCGCCTTCGCCTCCGCGCCTGCTTCTTCAACCAAGATTCTCGCCCACCCTCTGACGACCCCTTCTCCCGCCTCCAACACACCCCATCCACCTGGACACCCCGTGCTGGCCTCTTACCTGCCCTTGATCTCTTCATAGCCAACTGCCGCGGCGACATTAACTGCCTCAACTTCTCCACCCTCTCACCCACTCCAACCTCTCACCCTCGGAACGTGCAGCCCTCCACTCCCTCCGTTCCAACCCCAACCTCACTATCAAACCGGCAGACAAGGGAGGCGCGGTAGTAGTTTGGCACACCGACCTTTACACCGCTGAGGCTAATTGCCAGCTCGCGGACACCTCCTCCTACTGCCCCCTTGACCATGACCCCACCCCCCACCACCAAACCATCATCTCCCAGACCATCCATAACCTCATCACCTCAGGGGATCTCCCATCCACCGCCTCCAACCTCATAGTCCCACAACCCTGCATCACCCGTTTCTACCTCCTGCCCAAAATCCACAAACCTGACTGCCCCAGCCGACCCATTGTCTCAGCCTGCTCCTGCCCCACCGAACTCATCTCTGCATACCTCGACACGGTCCTGTCCCTCTTAGTCCAAGAACTCCCCACCTACGTTCAGGACACGACCCACGCCCTCCATGATTTTTGCTTCCCCGGTCCCCAACGCCTTATCTTCACCATGGACATCCAGTCCCTGTACACCTTCATCCCCCATCACGAAGGACTCAAAGCCCTCCGCTTCTTCCTTTCCCGCCGTACCAACCAGTACCCTTCCACTGACACCCTCCTTCGACTGACTGAACTGGTCCTCACCCTGAACAACTTCTCTTTCCAATCCTCCCACTTCCTCCAAACGAAAGGATTAGCCATGGGCACCCGCATGGGCCCCAGCTATGCCTGCCTATTCGTAGGATATGTGGAACAGTCCATCTTCCGCAGCTACACTGGCCCTATCCCCCCACCTTTTCCTCCGCTACATCGGTGACTGTATCGGCGCTGCCTCCTGCTCCCATGAGGAGATTGAACAGTTCATCCACTTTACTAACACCTTCCACCCTGACCTCAAATTCACCTGGACCGTCGCAGACTCCTCCCGCCCCTTCCTAGACCTTTCCATTTCTATCTCGGGCGACCGAATCAACACGGACATTTACTATAAACCGACCGACTCCCACAGCTACCTAGACTACACCTCCTCCCACCCTGCCCCCTGTAAAAATACCATCCCATATTCCCAATTCCTTCATCTCCGCCGCATCTGCTCCCAGGATGACCAGTTCCAATACCGAACAACCCAGATGGCCTCCTTCTTCAAAGACCGCAATTTCCCCCTACACGTGATCGACGATGCCCTCCACCGCATCTCCTTTACTTCCCGCTCCTCCGCCCTTGAGCCCCGCTCCTCCAACCGCCACCAGGACAGAACCCCACTGGTCCTCACCTACCACCCCACCAACCTCCAGATACAGCATATCATCCGCCGTCATTTCCGTCACCTCCAAACGGACCCCACCACCAGGGATATATTTCCCTCCCCTCCCCTATCAGCGTTCCAAAAAGACCACTCCCTCCAAGACTCCCTCATCAGGTCCACACCACCCACCAACCCAACCTCCACTCCCAGCACCTTGCCTTCAACCGCAAGAAATGCAAAACTTGTGCCCACACCTCCCCCCTTACTTCCCTCCAAGACCCCAAGGGATACTTCCATATCCGCCACAAATTCACCTGCACCTCCACACACATCATTTATTGCATCCGCTGCACCCGATGTGGCCTCCTCTATATTGGGGAGACAGGCCGCCTACTTGCGGAATGTTTCAGAGAACACCTCTGGGACACCCGGACCAATCAACCCAACCACCCTGTGGCTCAACACTTCAACTCCCCCTCCCACTCCGCCAAGGACATGCAGGTCCTTGGACTCCTCCATCGCCAGACCATAGCAACACGACAGTTGGAGGAAGAGCGCCTCATCTTCCGCCTAGGAACCCTCCAACCACAAGGGATGAACTCAGACTTCTCCAGTTTCCTCATTTCCCCTCCCCCCACCTTGTCGCAGTCAAATCCCTCAAACTCAGCACCGCCTTCCTAACCTGCAATCTTCTTCCTGACCTCTCCGCCCCCACCCCACTCCGGCCTATCACCCTCACCTTGACCTCCCTCCACCTATCACATTTCCAATGCCCCTCCCCCAAGTCCCTCCTCCCTACCTTTTCTCTTAGCCTGCTGGACACACTTTCCTCATTCCTGAAGAAGGGCTTATGCCTGAAACGTTGATTCTCCTGTTCCTTAGATGCTGCCTAACCTGCTGCGCTTTTCCAGCAACACATTTTCAGCTCTGTCATCCAATCACCAAATTACAGAGCACGTCTTCTTTTCTTTAAATTCCATCCAGGCCATTATCTGGGCCAGCATTTATTGCTTATTTTTAATTGACTCTAGATCCAAGGGGATTTCGAGGGCCATTTCAGACTTAAGTTAATTTGGAGCTGGATCCGTATGTAGGTCAGACCAGGTAAGGAAGACAGATTTTCTTCCCTAAAGGGAATGAGCAACAATTGATTGTGTTTTCACGGTCACCATTTGACGAGCTGAATTCCAGACTTAACATTGAATTAAAATTTTCATCATCTGCTACGGTGGGCTTTGAACACATGACCCCAGATATTAGCCTGGGGAATTTGGGGGTGGGGTGGTCTGGATCACTAGTCTCTCCCCAGTGTCCTTTTTTTCACAAATAAACCATCTCAGTATTGCCCCTGTCAGTAACCAAATGAATGAATGTCAACCATTGCGAATGAGAGGCAGAGCAACAATAACAGAGCTGCGGGAGGGGAGGAGGAGAGTGAGGGGCTTCAATCAAATTGGGAGTTGTAGGGGGAAATAATGTACTCCACCCCTGTAATGCCCCCCGCCCTCTCGAAAGACTTCAAGGGTGTTGGTGTACACTGTGTTCACTCTCTCAGGCTACCCAGAATGTAGAGCCCATCTTTAAAAAATGAACCATCATAAAGTCATCATAAAATCTTATCAGTTAAATTTCAGAACCCATGTCTATTTTTTCCCCCAAATATTTTCCAATCAAATTGTTCAGAGGTATTGCTTCACTTCTCTGGGGGCGTGAACAGGGACACTACCAGTGCATCATCAGGGCCCATCTCCTATATGCAGAGTCCAAAGAATGTCACTTGCTCTCAATCTACTCTGGCAGGCAAGTGGATGGCACGGTGGCTCAGTGGCTGGTACTGCTGCCTCACAGCACCAGGATGCCAGGTTCAATTCCACCCTCGGGGGACTGTCTGTGTGGAGTTTGCGCATTCTCCCTGTGTCTGTGTGGGTTTCCTGGGGGTACTCTGGTTTCCTCCCACTGTCCAAAGATGTGCAGGTCAGGTGAATTGGCCATGCTAAATTGCCCATATTGTTAGGCGCAGTAGTCAGAGGGAAATGGGTCTGGGTAGGTTACTGTTCGGAGGGTCAGTGTGGATTTGTTGGGTCAAAGGGTCTGCTTCCACACTGGAGGGAATCTAATCTAATCAGGAGGCTGTAGGAACGCGGCTTCAGGAGGGGAGAAGAGAATGTTTTGGGTGTAATCCCACCTCAGGAAACCTGAAACATTGACTTCTCCATCTCCTGATGCTGCCTGGTGTGCTGTGTTCTTCCAATCTCCTGCCTGTCTACCTCAGATTCCAGCATCTGCAGTTTTTTTTTGTCTCAATTTACTCCAGGTCTGTTTTGGTTAACAGTTAAAGGGACCTGCATTTCTAACACTGACAGGGGATGAGGGGGCTGGGTGCTGGGAGGATGGTATAATGAAGTGCTCGCCCTGATCATACTTGATCTGCCAAGGGGGGTGGAGGGGGAGCTGGGTTTTTGGACGGGTAACAGACTCTGATGATAGTCTCGCTCCGTGTTTCAGTTGGGTTGGTTATCAGTACCCTGGATACAGAGGATACCAGTACCTGTTTGAGATGGGAGAGTACAGACACTGGAATGACTGGTGTGCCCAGCAGCCCCAGATGCAGTCCATCCGCCGCCTGAGAGACATGCAGTGGCATCAGAAAGGCTCCTTCCAGTTCACCGCCCCCAAGTGAGGAAACCCTCAGAGCTCCACAAGCCGATGGTGAAGCCGATGTCACTCATTTACATTTGACGGGATCATTTACCTGTCAAGGCTCCGATTATTGTTTTTAACTCACTCTGGTCAGCTAATTCCTCTGCACTTTACAATGTAAAGCAGATTTTTCAGAATCCAAAAGGTACTTTATGATGCAAATAAAGAAATTGGATGAAGGTTACTATCTCAGCCTGGTTCGTGTGTGTTTGAGCATTTCCCAGCGATAATTGTTTTTCCCTTCAGTGTTCCCCTCACCTCTGCTGGAGATCTGGGCTCCTGCTGCAATCAGCTTCAAATATCATAAAGAGAGAAGACATTGGAGCAGCAGAAGGCCATTTGGCCCCTTCACTCTGCCCTGTCATTCAAGCTAATCCAATATGGATTGGACCTTCTTCTGCAGGAACACCACTTTCCTGCCCTCTCCACGAATCCCTTGATTCCCCCAAGAGATTAAACAGAGATCATTCTCAGCCTTGAACGTACTCAATACTTGACATTTGAAAGTGTCCTATGGCAGAGAATTACAACAATTCATAACCTTCTGAGTGAAGATGTTTCTCCTCCTCTTTAGTTCCTAAATGATGGGTCTTTAATTCTGAGGCTGTGTCTTTGCTCCACAGTATGGTGACCCTTCATTTATGAGTCTAGATTAGAGTGGTGCTGGAAATACGTAGCAGGTCATTCCTGATGAAGGGCTTTTGCCCGAAACGTCAATTTTCCTGCTCCTCGGATGCTGCCTGACCTGTTGTACTTTTCCAGCACCACTTTAATCTAGACTTTGATTTTCAGCATCTGCAGTCCACACTTTTGTCTAGTTGATTTTGACCCCTCATTTATGAGCCCACAGTGAGTGCTGTCTGTGCCTAATGTGGATTCAGGCCAGTCTAGTCCCACATATTTCACAGGAAAATCTCTCCATAGCCAACCATACTCCACTTCCTCTCTTTCCAAGATCTGCTTAGATCCATTGTGTCACAACTGGCTGTCAGCAAAGAGCTGAAAACTAAATATTTCAGCGAGATAAATGCGATTGTCCCCAGAGCATTCAATTTACTCTTTCATTATCCTGGACTTAAAGCATTATGAAGCTCCAATCAGCCAGAAGTGCAGTTTGATGTCAATTTTAGTGATGCCTTTGAATTATTTCGGTGGCTCAGCAGATGAACACTTTCACATAATGGATGTGGATTCAAGTTTTGCTCCATAGTGTTATAACACGGGGTAAACTCTCCTGCTTAATTTAAAAGCTGGAGCACAGAAAAGATTTTCCCGTGCAGTAATCTGTGAAAACTTAATAGGCCAAGAACTAGTTAAAGTAAAAATTAACAACTTTATTTCTTAAAGTATAACAGATAATAATTAACTAACAACTATTTACAAGTCCTTCCTCTAACTTATCTTTTACCTTCCCCTTCTATAATACTAGTCCAATAAAACTCCCAACTAAGATTTACAAAACAACACTTATCTGAAAACCAGACTACTTCCAGTTTTCTCTGCATTCCTGTCTTTTTCTCCTTGGGAAGTCTGCTCACAGGTTACTGATTGATTAAGATACCTTTTAAAAGAGTTATTTTCTGGACAGCGTGCAGATGTCGTTGGCTTGGCAGTTCTCCTCTCAACTGTTCAATTTTCTCTGGTCTTTTACCCCCAGAGCATTGGATTGTGTCATTAGCTTTTAAGCTTGTCATATACTCAATTCAAACTGGATTGGAGTTTGGTATTTTTCGGGGTATAATTTAAACTGATTGGTATAATTCAAATCTGTTTTGTCACTTCCAGGCAACCAGCTATCCCAGTAGTTGGACTACACGTTACATTGTGTCTTATTGAGAACACTTGGCACTGTCACTGCTAGCTTTTAACTCTCTTAAAAGTACAGTACACCGACATCTTCATAACAATAGATTAAAGTACAAGGTGTCTGCTAGCATTCTGATGGAGTGCAGCCACGGTGAAAGTGCTAATTTTTGGTTGATGTGAAGTCCTGTCTGTCTGGAGCAATGTGTGAGTAAATGGTGATATGCCACAGTCATGTCAGCTTCAATGTGCAGTTTGGAGAGAGAAGACTTAAGCTTGCACGTGGAACATGATATCAGATGTGTGCAGCTAAACCTTGTGTTGGTTTTGAAAGCTGCAAGACAGCCAGCTACTGCAACTAATACCAGGTATAAAAAAATTCTATTTTATAAAATCTTTTTTAGTAACAGTCTTTAACTCTGGACTGCTGGGTGAGGCTGCATGGTTGCAAATTTCCCACTCCTTGTTCCTGAGGAGTTGAACGGTTTTTTGAGACTGAATTTAAGTTTCTTTCCGTCTCAGAGTCTGAAATGAAAGATAGCCACAGGTAAACTAAAAGTAGCAACTCTATTATCAGTGCTGGTGAAAGGGTGCTACAAGCTGTATAAGGACATAGGAATAAAGGAGGCCATTCAGTCCATCAAGTCTGCCCCACCATTCATGGCAGATCAACACTTCCATCGCTTTTACCCATCCCGTAGCCCTGGTAAGCAGAGATCTATCGGCCTCTAGCTTAAAAATATTGAACGTTCACAGTCTAAGCCTAGCCCTAACCTTCACAGCTCTTGTCCTATTATACACTGAAAAGCAGAAAAGCCACATGGTAGAAATGTTGAAGGCCTAATCTTGATTCGTCTGCTAATGCAAATAGTATACATTTAACATCAGAGCTGAGGAAATAAAAGAGAAACCTCTCAGTAGGTGGGGCAGCAGGACAGGTCTAAATGTCAATGAGGGAACTGCAGCAAATGGATAGGAAGCATGTCGGGTGTGGGAAAAGCAGTGCTCAAACTGCAAGAAGCTGAATCATTTTCTCACACAAATCTTTCACTGGCAAGAAGCAGAGGGAGCTGAGAAAGCTGGGGGCTGCTGGGGACATGTCAGATGATGGTTCTGACAAGATAGTTCCTGATGAAGGACTCTTGCCCGAAACGTTGATTCTCCTGCTCCTCGGATACTGCCTGACCTGCTGTGCTTTTCCAGCACCACACTGTCGACTCTGATCTCAAGCATCTGCACTCCTCACTTTCTCTGATGGTTCTGACAAGTCACTCTATACCACACAGTGGGTTGGAATTGCCAGATGTACAGGGGATGAAAGATTAATGATGGTAGAATGATGACCGCAAAAGGAAAGCATCAAATGAATGTGAAATTTCAAATAGATACCACATGATGAGCTTCGTAGACCTGTGGGAAGTCACTCAACATAGTGACCCAATAATGAAGCCATCAAAGATAAAATTGAGGCTCTATAATGGAACAAGGCTCACCCCAAGAGGATAAATTAAATTGAGAGCCCAATGCAATGAGGAGAATGAAAGTCTGGAGTTACAGATGGTAGATTTTAAGTAAAATCCACTTATCACAGCTGAAGTAATTTTAAAGCTTGGATTAAAATCCCCTTGCACATCACTTGAAGATCTGAAGTGCTTCACAGGGCACTAAGCCATTGACAGCTGAATAAATCCTAAAAGATTGCAAAGATGTTTTTCCAGATGTGTCCCCAAAGAATGTCATCTCAAGGTAGATGAAAGTCTGAGACCAGTGTGGCAACTTCTGATCAGAGTTTCAGCTAAAGGCAAATTGGAGGAACTGGAAAAGGAAGGAGGCATCAACAAAGTCCCCGTATCCTGGCTTCCTGAACATAGGTCATCTCTCTTTATTGTCATTTTACCATCAGTAACTGACAGAGCCACCCCTCCACCTTTTTCTACCCTCCTGTCCTTCTGGATTCAGCGTGAAGAGTTCGGAGCTAGGCAGAACTTCAAAGATCATAATCTCTAGATTAATACTGTTCCCTTCAAGAATCCAATCTTAATATAAATCACCTCTCAGCCACTTATTTTCAATGGCTACTGGATCATATTTATTTATTTCTAATTAGGCTCCCTGTTTCACTTCAAATGTTACATGATTTTACATTCAGAGCTTTCAAAGTTTTATCCTTTTGCTATTTTTGTAAATTCTTGTTTTTTCTGTTGATTTACTGTTAGATGAATACTATTTATATGTTCCTTCCATGGCCTGTTTATCATTTCTCGTATAACTACCTTTCTTTTTTGTCATATCTCTATTCTTTAATTTACTACATCTTTCCAAATTTGATCCCTTGCTCTCATAATTAAAATCTTCTCTTCTTTGTGAAATAACTCCAGGAGGCCGGTAACCCATCACCAAGTCTTCCTTTATTTACACGTGCACTGTTCATGGCCTCTGAGCCAGTCAGAGCCAGTCCCTACAGTGACGATAATCCCTGTGATTCCTGTTCATATCTGTCAGCCAGGACTCCCTGATTGGCACAGGGTTAACAGCCCCAGTCAGAGATCTCTTACTCAATGAGATCCAATTGGCCAACCTTGTTTCAATCACTACACTTCCCTAGTTACATGGTGAGCACAAACATCAGCACCAGCACAGTAAAGGTATAGACTATCTCAGTGTTACAGAGCCCACTTTTCCCAATACTGGTGCTAGTGCTCCATACAATGGAACCCACAGCAGCCTTTCATGTTCCCCTCCTGAATATGGTTTGCACTCTGCCAATTTGCATGTGGCTTGGGTATTAATCTAGAGATTATGATCTTTGAAGTTCTGCCTAGCTCCGAACTCTTCACGCTGAATCCAGAGAAACCTCTTCTTTTATCTGCCTATGTTGTTGGGATCTCTATGGAGATGGTGGCTGCCCACCTCAACTCCTCTGCAGACCTAAATAGATGTGCTGCACCCTGAGCACTGACCAGTTCACGCCAACCACCTGGACTTACATTCTTTGCTGCAGAGAACTGTGCTAAACCCCCTCACTGTACTGACCCTTAACACCATTACATTCTGTATTGCTACCCCTACCTGAAGTCATAGGGTCATGCAGCACGGAAACAGGTCCTTCGGCCCAACTCGTCCATGCTGATCAGGTTACCTAAACTGAATTAGTTCCATTCAACTGCGGTTGGCCCATATCTTTCTAAATCTAAATGGCGTACTGTACCATGGTCCTGTGGCCAGTTAGTTCATCCTCCCTATGGTCCTCACTGTCAAGCTGAAAGAACTTCAAAGGTGGAGGACAGATATTTTAGTCGAGGGTCCTGAATTCCTGCCTTCTGATCCCCCTACCTGAATCACTTCCAGCCGCACTGTCTAATTGCTGAACGCTTACCAAACCAGAAAAACCTATTCTAAACAGTGTGAGCATTTCCTAGCACAATGAATGCAGGGAACATTCCCCTCCATGATGCATGACAATGTCTGTAGTGCAACTCAAAAACTGCAGTGAAGAAGCTGCAGACATATTGCCCTGGATCACATTTTCAGCTAGGAACTCCTACATGCAACAGCAGTGACACATCACTGCCATCCTTAATGTGTTATAATAAACTAATTATTTCATTTATTGTGTTTTGTAAATTTTGTTAACAGTACCATCAATTGTTATATTATTTTGAACCTTAGCAACGGAATAAACTTTAGTCGCTTACCAGATATGTACCAAATAACTAGCTTCCTTTTCAGGAGCAGAGTAAGAATCACTTCTTGTAGGTTGTATAAAGGAAGAAAAAGCAAAAGAAATGGAGTACTTATTTCTTTCCTGTCCGAAAACACATGCAATTGTAAGTCACACTCAAGTGCTGGCTGCGCTAAGTTGGCTAGTTTTATATACTCTAACAGAAAAGGCCTATCTGATCCATTTAATAAGAAATCAATCTGAGCTGCTTCTTTAATTAAGTCCAGTTGCTGGATGCCTTGCTGTAGTGTGCTTAAGGCTGGGAATTACAGGATTTAAAACTGTGGATTTCAGTCAAGCTACCAACAAAATTAGATTTGTACAAAAATATCCTTTCTTGACCACCAGTTATAAGTTCTGAACTGCATCAGTCAAGAATTCTGTGAAGAGAAAGGGCAGAGCTACTATTTTTTCGCACAGAGGATATAAAGGGAAACTGAAAAAGTTACCAGGATTTGCTTCTGATGGGGACATTATTGTGTTGAGAAGTCACTTTCTTGCTAGTGAAGTAACAGGTTATAATGATATTGTCAATAGTTGGACTTGACTTTTGAGAAATTGATAAGCCTTTTGCATTTTGACCTCTTCCATTCTTAAAATCACTCGTATTCAATGTCAGTATGATTCATGTCTTAAAAATAATTTAAATATCTTTGAAGTCTGTTATTTGAGTAAATAAACATTAGTGTCCAAACATAATTAATCTTGACTTTTTTGTCATTTCTGTTACTCTTTTGCTGGGTCTAATTCCTTTAATGACTCTCTCAACATATTTGAATAGCAATCTAATGTTATTAAGGAGCGATTCTATTAAAAGACATGACTGAGCCTATTTAGTTATCACCCCCGAGCACCTCTGAGATATTCCAGTGTTTGGCTGGTTACAGATCGAGAAGGAATCCTGCCACCTGACATCCTCAATCACTGTGCAGCAGATGATGTTTAGGTGCAGGCTTATAGCCAGTGTAGGCCTCATCACTGTTGCCAAGGAGACATGTTTAATGCTGGAACTGAATTCTGGAACACAGTTTCTCTGGGAGTCTGGATTGCTACAGGGACTAAATAGGGAAATTCAACTTTTGTTTGCTGTCTTTTGTCAGATTTTGAATACATTCTTCTGTGAAAGCCTTTGATCTGTTGCCATGGTCACCATACTGATATTTATGCAATTGTCTTTTTGATCTTTGGATTTAGATGCATCAAAGTAAGGCTAGGCATTCAGACCCACAATTTTTACTGGAATAATGCTGGAGCAGGCTTGAGTACAAAGGTGCTTGGGATCATTGTTCACTTTATCTTCATCCCGTTTGGATCTCTCCCCGTTCTTACCTTCCTCAGCACGGAGGAGACAGCGGCATGGTCTGTATGTGAGTGGCTGTTTGAAGAAATCTGAGTGAACCGTTGTTTGACATCTCCTGATAGATGTCCTTCTCATTTGGAGGGTAGTGAAAAGTGTGAAAAGTCAAGTCATCATAGTTCTACTCTCTCACTTGAGAGAGTGATAACTGGTGCTGAGATTAACCTGAGGGGTCAGAACACTTAACATGAGGTTGTGAAGACAGGAATGGTAACCTCAATCTGTGAGAATTGAGCAAAATTGTTGCTTGGTGTCCCTCCTCATTACAAACCAGCTATCCAGCCAACTGAGCTAACCAACCAGGCTGATTCATAGCCTGCTGAACCACATGCCTTCAGCGACAACATGTCCTGAACCTGGACTTTGAGGTGTTAAACACTGAGCCACAAAGGTTTTTATTGCTCGTGAATACACCGTACTTGTTTGAAAGCAGTGTGACAGGCACCCACTTTGATTCTCGAATCCCCTGTTTAATTGTCAGCAGTAAAAGAGAATTTCCTAAGCCAGGGCCTGTTTAAAACCAAAAGGCTTAGCAACTGCTGTGTTGCACATTCTGGGCTGAATCGTAGTTTCTGTTTGGATAAATGTCAGCTTCATCAAATGTTTTGGACAGTTTCCACCCCAAGGCTCAATGAGTTCTCTTGCTGAATTGTACCAAACATGAACTATCTATCCTACTGCTTTAGCATCTATCTGATCCTAGCCTCACCTTATTACATGCTGTTCCTGGATGAACTTGCCACTCATCACATGTAGACACATAGAGTCATACAACATGGAAACATCCCTTCGCTCCAACCAGTCCATGCTGAGCATAATCTCAAGATCAGCATTCCTATAATCCATGCCATTTTAAAGGGGTACTGTGCAGCCAGATGACCAGTATTTGAACCCAAGCACATTCATATATTGCGAATGGATGAAGAAATGTTTACAAGTTAACTGTAGCTCCATTTAGCTAGCGTGTATTTCACCCACTTGCCCCGTCAATGTCCCAGTGACAAGCAGACATGGATTTCGTATTTTTGCCCATCAAAGTGACACTGACAGCAGCCACCTTGGGCATTGTTCCAGACATTTTCCAGTTGCATTTCACATGTAGCTTGTGATGACTGGGTCCTGCCCGGGAGCCAGTTAGACCACAGAATCTCTGTGTCCCCTTTTACCTTGTGCTACCCAACATCCCCCACATCCTACCAGTTGGACACCCGCCATGTTGAAACTTTCCTCAAACTGTCTTCACTGCCCCAGACAATCCACCTTAATGACATTCACTCTGCTTCCTCTGTGGAAGCAACAACTTTGATCATTTCTAATAATATCCGTCCCCCCTCAGAGACTATCACACTTACCGATGCTGTTCTACCCAGCCCACTTTATAACTTGAGTTTCCTGTCCCATCATCCTTGTTCTCACATCCATTTCCATAATCCCCCTCCAGCCTTGATTGCCCCTTTTGGCAGGGAGCACCCTCCCCTTTGTCCTACAGTCACCTTTTGAGCCATTCTCAACAGCGCCAGGACTGTATCACCCCAGACCTCTGACCAACATCGACTGTGTAGGCCCCCCAGGCGTGACTGACCAGAGCCCTGAATACGATGTGTTTTCAGCTCCCTGACTGACCATACACAACACCCACTTGCTGCTCCTGCAGACCCTGTGAGACTGACCACTGCCCATTCCCTGGACTGTGCTCCCCTGACTGTCATCAACAAGAGTGAATGACCGATTATGGCCAAGCCCCTGAATTGGGTGAGGGCTGTCCCCATGACTGATGGCACTGGCACCCCCTGGCTGACAGCAGCTCCTCACGCTGTCCACCTTACCCGAGGACTAGCCCTCACCCACCTTCTGACCTATACCATCTGGTTGATGAAATGCACAGTGTGTTTGCTGTGCATGCACAATAGCTTTTCGATTTAAGTCTCAGTGCGTGTTGTACATCTCTTTCTGACCAGCAGCTTCTCTGTGAGCCTGCACAGGAGAGCACCTCAGAATGACTGGACTGCTAGACTGTTTACCAATGCACCATTAGGGCAAGGCAAGACATGGATGGACGGTGGGAGTGAGACTGAGACAGCAAGCATCAGCCCTGAGATGCAGCCTGGGTCCATCCTGTGAGCTGGTGACTTTCCCTGTCAGTAAGCCTGTCAATGCCAGCCACTGGAGCACCCTACAATGTCTTATCAAGCTTCCTAAGTGACCCACAAGCATTTTGGAGAGGTGCTGTGAGGATCCTGAGTTGTTTGCAAATCTTGGATGCCAGACTGGGCAGCCTACAGCCCGAGGATTCAACATTGAGCTCTCCAATTTCAAATAACCTTCCTCCCTGTCCCCTGACTCCCTTCCCAGTCCCTCCCCCTCCCTTCCACTGCTCCCTACCACCAACCTGATTCATTCCATCCAATCACCAACCAGCTTGTATGTGTCTTCACCTAACCCCACTGGCAGCACAGTGACTCAGTGGTTAGCACTGCTGCCTCACAGTGCCAGGGTCCTAGGTTCGATTCCAGCCTCGGGCGAATGTCTGTGTGGAGTTTGCACATCCTCCCTGTGTCTGTGTGGGTTTGCTCTGGTTTCCTCCCGCAGTCCAAAGATGTGCACGTCAGGTGAATTGGCCATACTAAGTTGCCCATAGTGTTAGGTGCATTAGTCAGAAGGAAATGGGTCTGGGTGGGTTACTCTTCGGAGGGACGGTGTGGACTTGTTGGGCCGAAGGGCCTGTTTCCACACTGTCGGGGAATCTAACCACTTCACCACCCTGCCCCCCCGCCTCACCTTTTATCTGCAGCTCCCCTTACACCCAGCATCCAGTCCTGAAGAAGAGTTACACCTGAAACGTCGACTTCTCCACCTCCTGATGCTGCCTGGCTTGCTGTGTTCTTCAAGTTTGCTGCCTGTCTGTTTTGGATTCTAGCATCTGGAGCTTTTTATGTCTAAAAGATACAGTGAGCTGTTCTGGTTTCAAGATAGATCTCGCTGTACTCCTGACATAATTCTGCCACATTTCTCTTCATAACCCACAAGATCCAGGCCCCTGATAAGGCTGCCCCTTGAAAAAACATTTTCTTTGTGAGATTTGGCTTTTGATGTGGTTTCCGGCAATTTCATTCTGTTAAAAAAAAATTGTAGAGCCTAAATGTGGGCGGCACGGTGGCACAGTGGTTAGCACTGCTGCCTCACAGCACCTGAGACCCGGGTTCAATTCCCGCCTCAGGCGACTGACTGTGTGGAGTTTGCACATTCTCCCCGTGTCTGCGTGGGTTTCCTCCGGATGCTCCGGTTTCCTCCCACAGTCCAAAGATGTGCAGGTTAGGTGAATTGGCCATATTCAATTGCCTGTAGTGTTAGGTAAGGGGTAAATGTAGGGGTATGGGTGGGTTGCGCTTCGGCAGGTCGGTGTGGACTTGTTGGGCCGAAGGGCCTGTTTCCACACTGTAATGTAATCTAAAAAAAAATCTAAATATAATATAAGTGAGTAAAATATGAACACTAATGTGACCCCTGAGGGTAAACAATTTGGAATGCAATTTATTTTAAAGAAACATTTCTCTTATGGATTAAACATATTACTATGTGTTAAAAAGAATCAGCTCAACGAGGTCTTTTTTGACAAAAACAAAAAACATGGATTTTATTCAAATATAACAATGAATACTCTGATATAACAGACTGTTGCTATTTGCTTATAACCATAGTCTTGATAGTAGACACTTTCCTACCCTAAACATTTACTCTGTTTTGATTATCTATTTAAAAAAAATCAAAATTTCTCCTACTAAATTGTTTAGATTGGCCATCAAACACAGACGTGTGTCAGAAGTGATTTGTTTCGCTGTACAAAAACATACTGATTAATATTCATCAACCTTCAATAGCCTGCTTGAAAGGGAATGGAATGTGTGGGGAAAACCGAGGTAAGGATTATCTAACCTCGACCTGGCTTTGTTCACCTCTGTCCCTTCCCTGGTCCTGACTTTTCACCAAATCATGTCACTGTCCAGGCCTCAACAGCCAATAAATGCCTAAACGTAAAATCCATCGAGTATTTATAGTGCGGAGTTCTGTCCAGTCAGCTGTTGACTGAGTGAACACACTTGAGTATGTATATCCACAGTGGGGGTAGGGAACTGTTGGTCCTTATCACATTTCTTCTGCTCTCTGTCATCTGCCTGCCTGGTAGGATTCTTTAGTGGCTGTTTGGAAAGAAAGTTCAGGAGTCCCAGCAACAAAACTTCACAGAGCCGGGGAGAGCAAGCCTTCTCAAAGGTAGAGTTGTTGGGTTGTGATACAAAAGGGATTTTATTTTAAAAGGGAATTAGCCATATTTTACCTCTTTCTTCTGATTGGGAATTGTTACTCAGAGCCTGACTGAGTAGGGTAGGGGGTGGTTATTTTTAGTCTGTGGAAGGGACGCTGTTGCTCACTGAAGAACTGTGCTCTCATTGCGGCTCTTGTGTCTGCTGCAGAACACTCGCATGGAGAAGTCTTCAATTGTCCTCCGTCAGGAGTTGTGTGAGAGACAATGCAATGGCCTTGGAGGTAGGACTGGGGTAAGGGGAACAAAAGGAATTTCAAATCGCTGTCCTATGGATTTACCAAGCTTGAGAGGGAGGTGGAGAGAGAGGGGAGAGATCAAGGCCTCCAGTCCCACTCCACCCTGGTTCCTTACCCTCTCACTGATAGTTGGGGGATAGGTGAGTGAGGGGTTCACTGTCTGGAGGGCATCCTGTCAAATGCTTCCTTCCAACTCGTGGAATATTGTGAAAGAAAGAAAGGTGAATGAAGGCAAGCATTAAAAATAGTAACATTTGTTGGGTTGCATTTCACCTTTTGTGACCATTTTGATGACTGTTACAGGTGGAGGAAGGTTATGTTTGAAAAGTGCAAATGTAGAACATGTAATCGAAATGTAAAAGGTGATTGACTTCTATTAGTCATGATTTGGAGATGCCGGTGTCGGACTGGGGTGTACAAAGTTAAAAATCTCACAACACCAGGTTATAGTCCAACAGGTTTAATTGGAAGCACTAGCTTTCGGAGCGACGCATCTTTATCCTGATGAAGGAGTGACACTCCGAAAGCTAGTGTGCTTCCAATTAAACCTGTTGGACTATAACCTGGTGTTGTGTGATTTTTGACTTCTATTAGAACATTGTTGTGCCTCTCTCATGGTGAAACGTGAATCTCTGGAAGTTGCACCTAACATAGTCAAAGGGATCAAAGGATATTCTGAAGGGCCCTAATATGTAGGCCCACTGTGAGCCTTCTTGAACCGCTGCAGTCCACATGCTGTAGGTAGACCCATAATGCCTTTGGGAGAGATTTTCATGATTCTGACCTAATGACCAACTTTCTGACAATGATGGCTCTCAGACTGTAAATATAGACTCGGGGAGCACAGATTCTAAATTCCAAATGGAGTGCGGTGGTTCAAGGGGCAGCTCCCCAGCATCTTACAACAATACAACAACACAATCCAGTACAGCACAGGATCAGGTCTTTCAGCCCTCCAAGCCTGCACTGATTCCTCATCTCTATTTAGACCTGCCAGTTATTGTCCATGAGCTGTATCGATCCTTCTGTCTGCCTCCTGTTCATGTGTCTATTGAGATGCACCTTAGATGTTGCTAATGTGTCTGATTCCACCACAGCCAATGCACAGTGCATTCCAGACACACACCATCCTCGGTGTGAAAAATTTTCCTCAACTTCTCCCCTAAACTTTTCCCATCTCACTTTGAACCAGTGCCCTCTTGTATCAGTGCCCTCTTGTAGTTGACCTTTCCACTGTGGGAAAAAAGCTCCTGACAATCCATCCTTTGCATGTCTCTTACAATTTTGTAGACCTCTATCACGTCATCCCTCAGCCTCTGTCTTTCCAGTGAAAACAAACAGAGTTAATCCAACCTCTCCTCATAATTAAAACCCTCCAGATCAGACAGCGTCTTGGTAAACCTTCTCTGCACCCTCTGCAAAATGCCCTTCTCAAGGGCAACTGTGCATTAGAAAAATCCCTATAACCCTATACACCACTGATAATCAGAAATCTATCAATCTCAACCTTAGTCATACTCAAAGACTGAGTCGAGAGTGCGGTGCTGGAAAAGCACAGCAGGTCAGGCAGCATCTGAGGAGCAGGAGAATCGATGTTTCAGACATAAGCCTCAGCAACCTCCTGTGGTTGAGATTGTGAGCAGATTCTTTTGTTACTCATGAGATGACCCATTGCACTCTTTCCTGATAAATCCCACAGAACTGTGCACTCTCCGAAGACCTGGGTTATGACAAGGAAAACTATTAAGCTTATTACAGACTGGGAACTGGCAGAGTGAACTCTTTAACCCCTTGATCTGGATTAATGGAAGGATAATGTAATCCTTCATGCTCTTCCCACAGCATTAATTCCAGTTCACTGGTGGTGCTGCATGGCTTTAAGAGAACACGCACCATCTGTTATCCATTTCAGTTCTGCTCCTGTTTAGACCAAAGCCTAACTGAGCATGAAAAACATTTCATGGCACACAGAATTGTCCTTTTCTCTTTCCAAACAACATTAGGGTTAGATTTCTCTTTGATGGATTTGGAGAATTGTTATTTTCCTCATAGATGCTGACATCTTTGACTAAGCCAGCATTTATTGCCTATCCCTATTTGCCCAGAGGGTAGTTAAGAGTCAACCCTCATTGCTGTGGGTCTGGAGTCACATGTAGGCCAGACCAAGTAAGGATAGCAGATTTCCTTCCCTAAAGAGCACTAGTGAACCAAATGGTGTTTACCCCAACAGTCATTTTGTGGTTAACATTAGACCCTTAATTCCAGATTCTTTATTGAAATCAAATGTTAACCATCTGCTGTGGTAGGATTTGAACTCAGGTCCCTCGAGCTCCTGGATTAATAGGTGTAATGATCGTGCCACTAGGCCATTTCCTTCCCTGCATTGCCTTCATCTTCATTCCCACAGTGTTTCCCTCACCCAGGAAAAACATCAACATGAGGAAGTTGATCTCTGGATATGCAGGTTACTGCATCCTATAGCACCAGGCAATGCTGTTTGGTCCATTATACTGGTGCTAGCCCAATGATTTCCCCTTCCTCATTCTGTTCCCAGAGATTTTCCTTTTCAGTTTTATATCTCCAATCCTGTTTTGAAAGTTACTGTGCAACCATTCGCCCATTGTTCATTACAGGTAGGTGAGAACATGATGTAATCAGATCAGCTTATTGACTGGTGAAGCACCCTCGAAGGGCTGAGTGACCTACTTCTAAACTCTCCTCCTGGCCTGGCCTAGCTCATCCTCACTCTGAACAACTTCTCCCTCGACTCCTTTCACTTTCTTCAGGTCAGAGGGGTGACCGTGGGTACCCACACGGGCCCTAGTTATGCCTGTCTCTTTGTGGGATACTTGAAACATTCCTTGTTCCAATCCTACTCAGGTCTATCCTCACAACTCTTTCTCCGGTACATTGATGACATCCGGAATTGGGAAAGGTTTATCAATTTTGCTTCCAGTTTCCACCCCGCTCTCACCTTCACTTGGTCCTCCCTCCTCTTCCTTTACATCTCTATTTTCATTTTGCGAGTAGGCTGGCCACCGATATATACCATAAATCCATCGACTCAGTTACCTGGACTATACATACATCCTCAAACCCTGTTCCTGTAAAGATTCTGACCCATTCTCCCAGTTTCTCTCTCTCTATCATAACCGTTCTGATGATGCCATATTTTGTAGGGAGACCTTAGAAATGTTCACCTTCTTCCTCAACTGAGGATTCCCCAGCACCATGATAGACAGGGTCCTCAGCTGGGTCCGACCCATCTCCCACACTCCACCCCTCACCCCTTCTCTTCCCTCCCACGATAGTGATAGGTTCCCTCTGGTCCTCACTGCCCAGCCTCCCTTATGGAGACAACTCAAGCTGCTCCATCAAGCCTGCCCCCCTCCTGATGGCTGGGGCATCATGGGCAGATGGTTCCTGACAGACCTACCACAAGATTGTAAGACGGACGATTGGAAGTAGGCCATTCAACCCTTAGAGTCCATTCTGCCATTCAATGGGATCGTGGCCAATCTAGTAACCCTCAACTCCACTTTCTTGCCCTTTTCCCATAGTGCTTGATTCCTTTCCTGATTAAAATTCAGCCCATCTCAACCTGGAATACACTTAATGACCCAAGTGGGACAGCTCTCTGCAATATAGAATTCCACAGATCCACAGATTTGAGAGAAGAACTTTTCTTGCTCCTACACTCTCCCACAAGAGGAAACAACTTCCCCACATCTACCTTGTCACATCCCCGAACAGCCTTTTATGGTTTAATAAGGAAATCCACCATGAGCACCCTCCTAGCTGCTCCGCATCACCCCCCACCATCCAGAAACCGGACTGGGGCAGCCAGAACATGGACAGACAGAGACCCAGAAAAGTGAGGTGGGAAATCCTGCTCTGACCCCACAATTGGTGGTAACCATTTCAGGTGAGATCACTGAGTGAATGCTCGGACAATCTTCGCCTTTAAGAATGAGACAGGTTCGAGATGTAACCATTGCAGATTCAATCCCCATCTTTTCACCCTGAGAGTCAACACGGGTTCAGTGACTGGCAGTGAGGTGGGAGTGTACATTTAGAATCCTAGGTGGGCAACAGGAGACAGGAGCGCTCCACTTCACTTACACTTTATTTTGATTATAGTCCAACAGGTTTAATTGGAAGCACACTAGCTCTCTTTAGGTGGTACCCCCTGATGAAGGAGCGTCTCTCCGAAAGCTAGTGTGCTTCCAATTAAACCTGTTGGACTATAACCTGGTGTTGTGTGATTTTTAACTTTGTACACCCCAGTCCAACACTAACATCTTCAAATCATGACTTTATTTTGAGTATTGTAGCCAGTTGCCATCATAACAGCAGTCTCCACACAGTTACACAGGCGGGAACATTTCAAAAATCTGATTTACGTTCTATGCTTATCTCGTGTGTCAGCTTGACTCAGTTGGTAACACTTCCACCTCTGAGTAAACAGATTATCAGGTTGTGAACCATGAATTTACTTTTGCTGCTGTGACTCCAGTGCAGTACAGAGAGAGCACTGAACTGCTGGCAGTTCCACTCTCCAGATGAACTGCAATCCAGATGCACATTGCTGTGGGTGGCACAGCACCAGCGACCTGGGTTCAATTCTACCCTCGGGCGACTGTCTGCGTGGAGTTTGTACATTCTCCCTGTGTTTACGTGGGTTTCCTCCGGGTGCTCCAGTTTCCTCCCATCTCCTTCCTATCGGAAAGATGTTGTGAAACTTGAAAGGGTTCAGAAAAGATTTACAAGGATGTTGCCAGAGTTGGAGGATCTGAGCTACAGGGAGAGGCTAAACAGGCTGGGGCTGTTCTCCCTGGATCGTCGGAGGCTGAGGGGTGATCTTATAGAGGTTCACAAAATCATGAGGGGCATGGATAGGATAAATAGACAAAGTCTCTTCCCTGGGGTGGAGGAGTCCAGAACTAGAGGGCATAGGTTTAGGGTGAGAGAGGAAAGATATAAAAGAGACCTAAGGGGCAACTTCTTCATGCAGAGGGTGGTACGTGTATGGAATGAGCTGCCAGAGGATGTGGTGGAGGCTGGTACAATTGCAACATTTAAAAGGCATTTGGATGGGTTTATGAATAGGAAGGGTTTGGAGGGATATGGGCCGGGTGCTGGCAGGTGGGACTAGATTGGGTTGGGATATCTGGTCGGCATGGACGGGTTGGACTGAAGGGTCTGTTTCCACGCTGTACATCTCTATGACTCTATGACTCTATGTGCAGTTTAGGTGAATTGGCCATGCTAAATTGCCTATGGTTTTCAGGGATGTATAGGTTTGGGGCATGAGTCAGGGATAAATAGAGGATAGTAGGGGAATGGATCTGGGTGGGTTACTCTTCAGTGGGTCGGTGTGGACTTGTTGGGCTGAAGGGCCTGTTTCCAACTGTAGGGATTCTATGATTCTCTCCCTCAACCAACTAATGTAAAGCTTGAAAATGGTCTGTTGATCTCATACCTGCCTGTCTGCCTCGTAACTTTTGAAATATGTGTGTGTGTGTTCTTACATTAAAGATAGGTTGTCGCTATCAAAAATGGCATTTGTGATCCATCTGCACAGATACACTTGCAAGTAAGGACCAGTAAAAGAGCTTGGCAGGTGTTAATGTAGAAGCCCTTGTTTCACTTTCAAAAAGTTATGTGCTTTGAGTAACGAGTGTTACAGAAAAGCTGATGGACCATCTCGGATTATCAGGCTGATCTCCAGAAGTTTTGCACAGATCTTAAGTGAGATTCTCCAGTTTATTTCAATTCCGGAGGGGCATCCCAAATCTTCCATTTCCTAGTTGAGAGGAACAAGGTTGATCCAAACACTAATGCTTTTTCTTGTGGATATCTTTGCCCACAATGTAAATGCACTTACAACGAGCCAGTTTAGCTAGACTTACAAGGATGTTGCTGGGGTTGGAGGGTTTGAGCTACAGGGAGTGGTTGAATAGGCTGGGGCTCTTTTCCCTGGTGTATCAGAGGCTGAGGGGTGACCTCATAGAGGTTTATGAAATCATGAGGGGCATGGATAAGTTGAATAGCTAAGACCTTTGCCTCAGGGTAGAGGAGTCCAAAATGAGAAGGCATAGGTTTAAGGTGAGGGGGGAAAAATTTAAAAGGGTCCTAAGGGGCAACGTTTTCATGCTGAGGGTGATCTGTGTTTGGAATGAACTGTCAGAGGAAGTGATGGAGGCTGGTACAATTACAGCAACTAAAAGGCATCTGGATGGGTATATGAACAGGAAGGGTTTAGTGGGATACAGGCCAAATGCTGGCAAATGGGATTAGATTAATGTAGAATATCTGGTCGGCATGGACGAGTTGGACCAAAGGGTCTGTTTCCGGCTGTACATCCCTATGACTAAACATGGGAAGAATGAGTAATATAACACATAGGACCATATACAGACAATTTAGAAATAAACTCCAAGTCCAAAATAATATATTTTTTTGAAAAGAAACAAATATACAGATCAATCTCTGAACTGTTCACAAAGAACAGATGGTTGAACATTATGACTGACCCAGTGGACGTTACAGATAGCACTGACTTTAAGAGTTGTATAGTTGAGCTCTCAATCCTTTGTTTGAAAGGTGATTATGATGTTGTGATTCTTTTTGATTGTGATTGAATTGCAGAATAGAGGGTGGGAGAGAATCCTTTTGTTCTCTTTTTTTGTGCCTGGCTACTAGCTAGCTGACTGCAGAATGAGAGAATCCCTTTAACTACAGCATAGGGGTGGCTTGAGATTAGTTCCTCGACTGTAATGTTCACAACATGCTAATGCTCAAACCCAGACTGACATGTACAAGAGCTTTCAATCCCACTAGTACTCTCCAGCAGGGTTGAAAATGGCTTTTTAACTATATGCAGTCTTCATTTGGAAAAAACTCAATGTGCCTACAATTTGAGATGTACAGGGGGTGGCTTGCTGATGAACAGGGAGTGTCGATTTATGAATTGTTTTGGTATTATATTTTGCATAATTGCAGATGCCCAGAATCACTTTTGAGTCAGCGAAATACTTTGCAAATTTGGCCACGGTCACAATGTAAACATGGTAATCCATTTAGAATATTGAGCGCAGTTCTGGTCCCCTTATCTCAGGAAGGAAGTATCAGCCTTGGAGCGCGTACAGAGGAGGTTCATAAGAATGTCCTAGGAATGAAAAGTTTAACACATGAGGAACTTTTGAGGACTCTGGGTGAGCACTAAATGGTGTTTAGAAGGATGAGGGGTGATCTAATTGGAATATACAGAATACTGGACTGGACTGACTAGATATTGGGAAGATGTTTTCATTGGTAGGAGAGACTAGGACCTGAGGTCATAGCCTTAGAGTAAAGGGAAGACCTTTTAGAACAGAGATAAGGAGAAACTTCTTCAGCCAGAGAGTGGTGAATCTATGGAATTCGCTGCCACAAAAGGCTGTGGAGGCCAGGTCATTGAGTATGGTTAAGACTGTGATAACTAGGTTCTTGAGCATCAAGGGGATAAAGATTATGGGGAGAAACTGGGAGAATTGGGTTGAGTAATTCCTGAAGAAGGGCCTGTGCCCGAAACGTCGAATCTCCTGTTCCCTGGATGCTGCCTGACCTGCTGTGCTGTTCCAGCAATAAAGTTTCAACTTTGATCTCCAGCATCTGCAGACCTCACTTTCTCCTTGAGTAATTTATCAGCCACTTTTGAATGGCAGAGCAGACTCAATGGGCTGAATGGCCCAATTTCCACTCCTATGTCTTATAGTCTTATGGTCTTATGGTCACTTGCACACAGCAAGTTCCAGCAGACTAGCAACTGGGTAATGATTAGATAGTCATTAGTTTTGAGTGTTGGTAAACAGATAAATATTGGCTAAGATATCGGGGAGAACTCCCATGGTGATTAGTTTGGTTTTAGTTGCTAGTTTGTGAAGTTAATCCACTCTTGACAAGATAATGTATTTGGAGTTTGCTTATATTCAGCCTTCAATAGACCTTCTTGAGTTATTGTGTTCAGTGTTGGGCATTGATACTTAGAAAGACTATATCAGTTCTGGAATGAATACAACACAGATTCCCCACAAAGATAAAGGGGCATGCTGTGGGGTTAGATTACATAAACTGAGATTGGAAGGTGACTTGATGGATGTTTTAAAATGTTACAAGGATTCAATAGCATGGATACAAAGAAGTGCTTCCTAATGTCAAGAGATCAAAGAATGAGGAGTCATCAACATAATTATGAGATTAGAATTAAGCTTTTAAAGAGAAAAATCAAGAAGCAGTTTTCCACACAAAGGACAATACAAATCTGGAATTCTGTCACTAAAAAGTTGTGGCTCCTGAAATGATTGAGGCTTTCAAGACTGAGATTTGTGTTGGATGAGGACATTTGGGAAATAATAATAATAATAATAATAATAATAATAAAGACTTGTAAATGGGAATGTTGAGCAAATCAGTCACAATCGGATGTAATGGTGTTACAGTTAAATAAAGGTAATTATGAGGGCATGAGAGAGGAACTGACGAAAATAGACTGGAAGCAGAGCCTAGCAGGGAAGACAGTAGAACAAAAATGGCAGGAGTTTGTGGGTAAAATTGAGGACACAGTACAGAGGTTCATCCCCAAGAAGAGAAAGATTATCCGGGGAAGGATTAGACAGCCATGGCTGACAAAGGAAGTCAGGAAATCTATCAAAGAAAAAGAGAGATCCTATAAAGTGGCCAAGAGCACTGGAAATCAGAAGTTTGGGAAGGCTACAAAAACAAACAGAGGATAACAAAGAGAGAAATAAGGAAGGAGAGGATCAAATATGAAGGTAGGCTAGCCAGTAATATTAGAAATGATAGTAAAAGTTTCTTTCAATACATAAGAAACAAATGACAGGCAAAAGTAGACATTGGGCCGCTTCAAACTGATGCTGGAAGCCTAGTGATGGGAGATAAGGAAATAGCAGGAGAACTTAATAAGTACTTTGCATCAGTCTTCACAGTGGAAGACATGAGTAATATCCCAACAATTAAAGGGAGTCAGGGGGCTGAGTTGAGTATGGTTGCTATTATAAAAGAGAAAGTGCTAGAAAAGCTATAAGGTCTTAAAATTGATAAATCTCCTGGCCCCGATGGGCTACATCCTAGAGTTCTGAGGGAGGTGGCTGAGGAAATAGCGGAGGCGTTGGTTGAGATCTTTCAAAAGTCACTGGAGTCAGGGAAAGTCCTGGATGATTGGAAGATCGCTGTTGTAACCCCCTTGTTCAAAATAGGATCAAGACAAAAGATGGAAAATTATAGGCCAATTAGCCTAACCTCGGTTGTTGGTAAAATTCTAGAATCCATCATTAAGGATGAGGTTTCTAAATTCTTGGAAGAGCAGGGTCGGATTAGAACAAGTCAACATGGATTTAATAAGGGGAGGTCATGCCTGACAAACCTGTTGGAGTTCTTTGAAGAGGTGACAAGTAGATTAGACCGGGGAAACCCAAAATACAGAGGGATCTGGGAGTGCTAGTTGAGGATTCTCTAAAGGTAAACATGCAGGTTGAGTCCGTGATTAAGAAAGCGAATGCAATGTTGTCAATTATCTCAAGAGGGTTGGAATATAAAAGCACTGTTGTGCTACTGAGAATTTATAAAGCTCTGGTTAGGCTCCATTTGGAGTACTGTGTCCAGTTTTGGTCCTCACACCTCAGGAAGGACATACTGGCACTGGAGCGTATCCAGCGGAGATTCACACGGATGATCCCTGGAATGGTAGGTCTAACATATGAGGAACGGCTGAGGATCCTGGGATTGTATTCATGGAGTTTCGAAGATTAAGGGGAGATCTAATAGAAACTTACAAGACAATACATGGCTTGGAGAGGGTGGACGCTAGGAAATTGTTTCCGTTAGACGAGGAGACTAGGACCCGTGGACACAGCCTTAGAATTAGAGGGGGTAAATTCAGAACAGAAATGCGGAGACATTTCTTCAGCCAGAGAGTGGTAGGCCTGTGGAATTCATTGCCGCAGAGTGCAGTGGAGGCTGGGACGCTAAATGTCTTCAAGGCAGAAATTGATAAATTCTTGATGTCACAAGGAATTATTGGCTACGGGAGAATGCGGGTAAGTGGAGTTGAAATGCCCATCAGCCATGATTGAATGGCGGAGTGGACTCAATGGGCCGAATGGCCTTACTTCCGCTCCTGTGTCTTATGGTCTTATGATCGAACTGAGTGGTGAGAAAGGTTCAAGGGGTTGAATGGCCTATTCTGTTCCTATGAGATTGTCCTAAATGGGACAGAGGAAGAAGACTTTCATTAATCTGGGGTGCTTTTAAACTCAAGCCTTACAGCGGATAGGATGACATGTCATCTTACTCCTTGACCCAATACTTTCCACGTAAATTTCCCCCCTCACCTCCCAAACCCCGTCACCTCTCAAACCCCTCATCTCCCAAGCCCTCTCTCACATCTCAATCCCCCCTCATCTTCCAACTCTCCCACCTCTCAAACTCTCCCCCATCTCTCAAATCCCTATCTCTCAAACCCCCTCACCTCCCAAACTCCCCCCACTTCCCAACTTCCTCTCACCTCCCAAACTCCCCCCACCTCCTAACACACCCTCATCTCCCAATTCCCCTCTCACCTCTCAAACCCCCGCTCACCTCCCAACCACCCCGCTCACCTCCCAACCCCCCCACTCACCTCTCAACACCCCTTACCTCCAAACACCCCCATCTCCCAAACCCCTCTCATCTCCCAAACCCCATCTCACCTCCCAACTGCCCCCTCACACCTTCGAACACCCTTGACCTTCCAACTCCCCGCTCAACTCTCCTCTGACCTCCAAATGTCCCCCATCTCCCAATCCCCCTTACCTCCTAAACCCGCCCTCATCTACTAACCCATCCTCATATTTTCCAGCCACCCTCCTCACCTGACAATCTCCCCTCATTTCACAGCCCCCCTCACATTCCAACACTTCCCCATCTCCCAATCCTTCCTCTCACCTCCCAATCCCTCCTCTCACCTCTCAAACCCCTCGTCTCATCTCCCAAACTCCCTCTCTACACACCCTATAGCCCCTCCCAGACACAAAGCAAGTCCTGCCTCCCAATCAGTGTTTCCCAGAGACTTACTACATGAATCCCACAGCAGTGCAGCAGCCCCAGTCAAGGCACTGGCTGGGGCACTGCTTCCAAGGTACTACCTCACATTTAAAGAGCTCACTTTCACTAGCCCCTTTAGAGACAGTAACTCTCTAGTGGCCATATAAACACCATCCGCTGTCACTGCCTGTGAATTGGGTGGCTCAGTTCACCCACAAAGGTCAAGCGCTCTGTTTACTGATCACCAGCCTTTTACCACCTTCCTCAGACACTGGGAAAAATTCTGACTGCAACCACTGATTTAATTGCTCTGTTGCTTGTGCAGTTTGGAATTCCACGCAGTGAAGTAAACAGATTAGATCCTGTGGTATCAGCGATCCAAATGCTTTATCAAAAAACCACATTCCACAAATGTTCCTGCAATATATTTAGCCTAAGTTACAAGTCTTGCCACTGCTAGCTTGAAAAGGATTTTTGGATTTGTATAGCTTCTGATCTGTCACTGAATACATTCAAGGGCCTTACACAATAAATTGATCTTTTGTAGTGCAGTAAAAGATCTTTCCCTACCTATTTCATAGGATGTGAGTGCAATGGCTGAGAGGTATTATCATTGGACTATTAATCCAGAGACTCAGCTCACATGCTGGGGACCTGGGTTCGAATCACTGCCGTGGGAGATGGTGAAATTTGAATTTGTGTAAAAATCAGGAATTAAGAGCCTGATGATGCCCATGAATGTGGAGGAGCCAGGGTTGGACAAAGTTAAAAATCACACAATGCCAATAGGTTTATTTGGAAGCACTAGCTTTCGGAGTGCTGTGAAAGCTAGTGTTTCCAAATAAACCTGTTAGACTATAACCTGGTGTTGTGTGATTTTTAACATGAATCCACTGTCAGAGGAAAAACCCATCTGGTTCACTTTAAGGAAGGAATCTGCCATCCTTACCTGGTCTGGCCTCCAAGTGACTCCAGACTCACAACAAGGTGGTTTATACATAACTGCCCTCTGGGTATTAGGGATGTGCAATAAATGCTGGCCTAGCTGGTGATGCCCTTGTCCTGTGAATTTAATTTTTATAAAAGTACTAAATTTTCAGTCTTGGTCTGAAAAGCAACAAAGACAAATGTGACAAAACAACATCAGAGTGAAGGGCAGAGGATTGTGTCTTGTTCAAGGACTGTCATTGCCATACAAGACATGCTTTATCCCTGAGAACATTATAGCACATTCATCAACATCATTAAAACACACAATTAAGACAGAAGGACATGGTACAGGGCCTTGGGGGCTGTAGCAGCACCATTAGGTGCTTTACTGCATGAGATACGACCACCTAATTAAACAGGAAAGCAATCCTTTTAGAAAGGGTGAGCAGAAATGCCCATAATTTTTAATTTGATTAATATGGGACTGTGGGGCCTACTGTCCTTCAGGTAAATAGTATAAGATTGAAGCAGTAACGTTGCTGTTATTGAGTGGGGTCTGCCGGAGGGAAGGATTGAAATAGCGCAGTCTGTGATGAGGGATATAATCAAATGGATTCTCATATTACGAACAGATGTACAGCGAGGAGGGAATCTGTTTGACTGTTTGAGATTAGCACGTAATACTCTCGCGTCTAAATCAGACAGTAGTGGGTTGTATCCCAGTGCAGAGACAAGAGTGTAGAAATCCATGCCGGTGTATTACTGAGGGAGTGCCATTGTTCAGATGAGGTGTTAATCTGATCACAATGTTTGGATGTGAATATAGGAGATATGGTTAGTAAGTTTGCAGGTGACACCAAAATTGGAGGTGTAGTGGACAGTGAAGAGGGTTACCTCAGAGTACAACGGGACCTTGATCAGATGGGCCAATGGGCCAAGGAGTGGCAGATGGAGTTTAATCTAGATAAATGTGAGGTATTGCATTATGGTAAGGCAAACCAGGGCAGGACTTAAAGAGTTAATGGTATGGCCTTGAGGAGTGTTGCCAAACAGAGACCTGGGGGTGCAAGTCTGTAGTTCCTTGGAAGTGTAGTCACAGGCATACAGGGTGGGGATGAAGGCATTTGACATTAGATTAGATTCCCTACAATGTGGAAACGGCCTTTTAGCCCAACAGGTCCACACCAACCCTCCAAATAGTACCCAGCCAGACCCATTTCCCTCTGACTAATGCATTTAACACTATGGCCAATTTAGCATAGCCAATTCACCTGGCCTGCACATCTTTGGACTGTGGGAGGAAACTGGAGCACCCAGACGAATCCCTCACAGACACGGGGAGATTGTGCAAACTTTACACAGACACTCACCCGAGGCTGGAATCGAACCTGGCACTGTGAGGCAGCAGTGCTAACCACTGAGCCATCATGCTGCCCCATATTTGCTTTATTGGTCAGTGCATTGTGAAGAGCACTTGTTATGTTATGTTGTGGCTGTACAGGACATTGGTTAGGCCACTTTTAGAATACTGCATTGAATTCTGGTCTCCCTACTATACAAAATATGTTATTAAGCTTGAAAGGATTTAGAAAAGATTTACAAAGGTGTTACTGGGATTGGAGAATTTGAGATCTAGAGAGAGACTGAATAGGCTGGTACTTTTTTCCCTGGAGCTGAGGTGTGACCTTTCAGAGGTTTATGAAATCATGTGGGGCATGGATAGGGTGAATAGCCAAGGTCTTTTTTTCCAGGGCAAGAGAGTCCAAAACTGGAGTGCATTAGCTTAAGGTGAGAGGGGAAAGATGTAAAAGGGACCTAATGGGACAACTTTTACACACAGAGGGTGGTGCGTGTATGGAATGAGCTGCCAGAGGAAATGGTGGAGGCTGGTACAGTTACAACATTTAAAAGGCATCTGGATGTGTATATGAATAGAAAGGGTTTAGCAGGATATGGGCCAAATGCTGGCAAATGAGATTTGGTCATCGTAGACATGGAGTTAAGGGTCTGTTTACGACTCTATGACAGTAAAGGATCCCACAACACACTTAGAAGAATTCTCCCCCATGTCCTGGCCAATGGTACCATAAAACAAAGAACTGTGGCTGTTGGAGATCTGAAACAGAAACATAACAGTGCAGTTAGGTTTTACATCGAAATACAGCATAACCTTCCAGTTTGGAATGCTGGATTCCTGAAGTTTGAAATTTTCTGGATTATCAAACAGTGCTAGAGTACTGAATTGGAAGTGTGTGAACCAGAAAACCCTGCAGATGTAGCGATATGTTTGTTACTGACACAGTGTGGTGTGACCAGTGTGATTGGAAAAAGCCTGAAATGATATGGGATATAGAGAGGGATGTGGCTAACAGCGGAGGGGATTTGGTGAGCTGTTGGCAGAATCCGAACAATAGATTTGGGGGTGAGGTAGGTGTGGGAGGGTATGAACTTTGCAAACTTAGCAACAATGCACTTCGTTCCTTCATCCATATTGTTAATGTATGATGTGCATTGGTGTGGTTCCTGCAGTACTCCACTGGTCACTGGCTGCCATCCGAAAAAAGACCCCTTTATCATTGGTTGCAACATGTTTACCTGAAAGGTGATATCCAAATGCAAGTTCTGTCCTATTTCTGTCTAGATTAATGATGTTCTCAACCATTTTCCAGGCAAACTGAACCAGCTGATCAGACCCGTTATACAAACAAATGCTTTATAATGTCTGCCTTCTGCCAGTCAGCCAATCCTCTATCCATACCCGAACCTTGCTCCTTACACTGTGGGCTCTTATCTTAGTTAGCAGCCTCCTGTGTGGCACCTTGTCAAAGGCCTTCTGGAAATCCAAATAGATTACACCCACTGGCTCTCCTTTGCCTAACTTGATTGTTACCTGCTCACGTATTCAAACAGGCATGACCTCCCCTTGAGGAAGCCAGGCTGACTCAGCCCTCTTGTACCATGCACTTTCAAGTGCTTATCCTTAATAATGCATTCTAAAATCATACCAATGACTGAGGTCAGGCTAACCAGCCTGTAGTTTCCTGTCTTCTGACTCCCTCCTTTCTTAAACAGAGGTTTTACATTAGCCATTTTCCAGTCCTCTGGGACCTTCCAGTCCTCGAGTGGCTCTGTTCTGGTAGTGAGGTGTCATCACTGCCATCTATGCTGGTGGCTGGCAGCTATCTTTGTTGGCCATCTTGGCGTTGGCGTTACATATTCTGTAAATAGAAACCTGGAGCATGCAACAGGACGAAGCTACTATAAAGCAGGAATGAAAGTCAGAGTCAAAAAGTGTGGTGCTGGAAAAGCACAGCTGGTCAGGCAGCATCTGAGGAGCAGGAGAGTCGACATTTCGAGCATAGGTCCTTCATCAGGAATGTGAAGAAGGGTTTATGCTCAAAACATTGATTTTCCTGCTCCTCGGATGCTGCTTGACTGGCTGTGCTTTTCCAGCACCACACGTTTTGACTCTGATCTCCAGCATTTGCAGTCCTCACTTTCTCCTAGGAATGAAAGTTATCCAAATACTCTTATCTTCCATATTTTGACTTCCAAAGTATTGTACTGAAATGATACTGTGAACTGCATTTGTCCATCTAAAAGATTTGTGGACCACTGGGATTTTGAATCAATAGTTATTAGGACTGGAGAGGTTGCACTGAATGTCGAAGTTAACACAAAAATAGGTCATTCAGGACAACCTGAATGTGCCAGAGTTTAAGCTCTAGATTAGCTCTCACTTACTTGGCTTCACCTCAACTGAAGGAAAAGAATATTGAGAAATGTTTGTGCTACATCATTAAGCTATACAGTTATGTAGACTACTTGATAATTAACAATTAATATTAAATTGAATACTTAACAAGAATAAGTGAATCAGATAATGAGGATCAAAACAAGAGGGATCAGATTCTAAGTGATGAACAACAACCTCAAGACAGGCAGATATTACAAAGCATTTGTTTGTACAATGGGTCTCATCAGCTGATTCAGTTTGCTGGGAATGTGGTTGAGGGCATCATTAATCTAGACAGAAATAGAAAAGAACTTGCTCTTAGGTATCACCTTTCAGGTATACACACTGCAACCAATGATATTCCTATAAAGTGTACAGGAGTTGGTGTTGTTATTTTAGCAAACTCAGCAGCCAATTTTTGTCCATCAATGTTCAAAAATAGCGACGACCTGTAATTCTACTTCGGCAATGATAGTAGAGGGATAAATGTTATCCAGAACACCGGTAGAAATCCAATGTTTTCCTTAATACAGTGGATCCTGAGCAGCAAACATATCCTGCTGGAAAGTTTTAACTAAAAGGCACCATCTTCAACAATTTGGAATTCCTTCTGTATTACTGCTCAAGTCCTCAAGTGAAACATCAACTCATAAGCTCCTGGCTCAGAGTCAAGACTGACACCACTGAGCTAAATGTGGCACATATTTAAGAAGGTCATTCGAATTGGCACTTCAGAAGCATGAAATCAAATGAGCCAGTTTTACCAAAACCTACCCTGTGAAAGAAAAGCAATTGCTTTCATAGGGTGCTTTTCAGTAACTTTGGGAAGTCACAAAGTGCCTTAGAGCCGTTGGTATTATTTTAAAGTGTACAGTTGTTACAACCATACGTTTTGAAATGCAGTTACTATGGTGATGTTGAAATAATGACAATATGGCCTGAGGAGTGGCAGATAGAACTTAATTTGGATAAATGTGAGGTATTGCATTTTTCTAAAACAACCGAGGATGTGGCTTATACAATTGCTGGTAGGGCCTTGGTAGTATTGCAGAACAGAGAGACCTCGAGGTTCAGGTACATAATTCTTTGAAATTTGCATTAGACAGGTAGACAGGGCGGTTAAGAAGCATTGAGCATGCTTGCCTTTATTGCTCAGACCATTGACTATAGGAGTTGGGGCATCATCTTCAGGTTGTGCAGGATTCTGATGAGGTCTCTTCTGGAGTACTGTGTACACTTCTGGTCATCCTGTTATAGGAAGGGTATGATTAATCTGGAGAGGGTTCAGAAAAGATTTACCAGGATGTTGTCCAAGAATAGAGAGTTGAGGTATAGAATTAGACTCGAAAGGCTGGGACTTTTTTCACTGGAGCATAGGCGATTGAGGGGTGACTTTTTTGAGGTTTATAAAGTCAGGAGGGGAATTGACAAGACGAGTGACAAGGGTCTTTTCTCTCGGGTGGAGGAGTTCAAATCTCAGAATCATATTTTTAAGGTGAGAGGAGGAAGATTTAGAAAGATCATGAGGGGCAGCAATTTTACAAAGAGAGTGATTAGTGTGTGGAATGAACTGCCAAAGAAAATGATGGGTACAGTTGCAACATGTAAAAGACATTTTGGATAAGTACATGAATAGGAAAGGTTTGGAGAGATGTGGGCCAAGCGCAGGCAGGTGGGACTAGTTTAATTTGGGAAAATGGTCAGTGTGGACTGGTTAGACTGAAAAGTCTGTTTTCATGCTGTATGACTTTATGATCCTATTTCTGGATCAGTGGTGCTGGAAGAGCACAGCAATTCAGGCTGCTCGTTGGCTGCTGCCTGAATTGCTGTGCTCTTCCAGCACCACTGATCCAGAATCTGGTTTCCAGCATCTGCAGTCATTGTTTTTACCTTTATGATCCTATTACCAATTTTTGCAGAGGAAGCATGTGCAAACAGCAATGAGGTAACAATGTTAAGAGATTGTATTTGTGAGATTCTGCCAACTGGCTCATCTTTGAAATTGTTCCATGAAATCTTTTACGTCTATCTGAGAAAATAAGCTGCTAATAAGGCTTTACATTCTATCCACTTTCTGTATGCCTCAGAATTCTGGACAATAAGTAGAGACCTACAGGCCTTTGAAACATGAAATCGAAGATGTACATCAAAATTTTCGCACATAGATCATAAGAGGGCCTTGAAATTGCAAAAACTGAAACAGCTTTCAAAAATTGAAATGCAGAACAGAAACATCAATGTTTTAGCTATTTGCTCAGACTGTACAGCTACAGATATGTCTTTCAGAGGACAGTGTGGAAGGTGGCATATAGAGTGGTTGCCCATGGCATGGTTGGTGGATGGATGACACAGGATGATGATTGATGAGCTACAGCGGGATATTTGATGGTGACTTAAGGTTTCTGAGCATGGCATACCATGACACCAAATTTTCTGGCAGGAGTAACTTGGGCTAATTCATGGTAAGTAACAGCCAGGCTACTTAAGTGCCAGCAATGATTATCTCCAACGAGTAAGAACCTAATCATCGCCTATTGACATTCAACAACATACCATCACTCAATCTTCCCACTGTCAACATCCTGGATGTTACCATCAACCAGAAACAGAATTGCACCAGCTATACAAATAGTGAAGCTACTAGTGTAGGTCAGAGGCCACAAATTTTGTAACAAGTAGAACTCACCTCCTGCCTCCCCAAAGCCTGGCCACAATCTTGAAGGCACAGGGCTGTGATTGAATACTCTTCAGTTGCCTGGATATATGCTGCTCCAACAACACTTAAAGAGCCTAACATTATTCAAGACAAGACAACTCATTGGAATGGCACCTCATCCACCACCATCAACGTTCAATCCCTTCACTGTTTTCACTCAGAGGCAACTGTGTGTACCATCTACAAGATGCAATGGAAAAATTCATCCAGACCCCTTTGACAGCACCTTCCAAACCCGTGACTCTACCATATCAGTCCTGATGAACCTATCCCAACAGGCACTGTATCAGAGGTCAGATTATTTTTCCTTTGTGTCAATCCAAGGAAAGCGATAGGACTAGATGGAGTACCAGGCCGTGCACTCAGAGCATACGCAGATCAACTGGCAGAGGTCTTCTTGGACATCTTCAACCTCTCCCTGCAGCAGGCCACTGTCCCTGCCTGTTTCAGGAGCACCAACATCATCCCTGTGTCTAAGAAGGCTCATGCAGCATGTCTCAATGACTATCGCCCTGTGGCCCTAACTTTGGTGGTCATGAAGTGCTTTGAAAGGCTGGTCATGGCGTTAATCAACTCCAGCCTCCCCACTGCTCTTGACCCACTTCAATCTGTCTAACGGACCAACAGATCCACGTCAGATGCCATATCACTTGCTCTTCACTCCTCCCTAGAACATCCTGACACCAAGAACAGCTATGTAAGAATCCTACTCATTGACTACAGTTCAGCCTTCAACACTTATTATCCCCTCAAGACTGATTACTAAACTTAGTGATCTCGGACTAAGCCCCACTCTCTGCAAATGGATCCTCAGTTTCCTGACCCACAGGCCACAATCAGTGAAGATTGGGGACAATATTTCATCCTCACTAATACTCAACACTGGACAACCCCGGGGCGCGTACTCAGCCCCCTACTGTACTCATTGTATACCCATGACTGGGTCACCAAATACCAGACTAATGCCATTTACAAGTTCGCTGATGATACCATCATAGTCGGTCGAATCTCAGATGGTGATTAAACAGATTACAGACAGGAGATGGAAGACCTGGAAAAATGGTGCACTGAGAACAACCTAGCTCTCAATGCCAGCAAAACCAAGGAACTCATTATTGACTTTCAGTGGGATGTTACTCATGCTCCCCTACACATTAACAGCACAGAGATGGAACGAGTAGACAGTGTCAAGCTCCTGGAAGTGCTCATCCACAACAAGCTTTCTTGGATTCTTCATATGGACATACTGTTTACAAAGGCCCAACAACATTTCTTCTTCCTCAGTCAGCTGAGAAAATTTGGCATGATGGCGAATACCCTTTTATAGCTGGCAAAAGTGATAACTGCAGATGCTAGAGATCAGAGTCAAGGTTAGAGTGGTGCTGGAAAGGCACAGCAGGTCAGGCAGCATCCGAGGAGCAGGAAAATCAATGTTTTGAGCAAAGGCCTTTATCATGCTTTTCCAACACCACTCTAACCTTAGCTTTTATAGGTGCTCCATCGAGAGCATTCTGTCTGGATATATCACTACCTGGTATGGAAACTGTACCCTTCAAGATCGGAGATGGTTTCATAGAGTAGTGGACTCGGCCCGGACAATCACAAAGGCCAACCTCCCATCTCTAGAATCCACCTACCAGGCCCGCTGTCAAGAAAAGGCTGTCAGCATTCTCAAAGATCCATCCCACCCTGGCATTGCTTTTCTATAACCTCTATCATCGGGGAGAAGGTACTGAAGCCTGAACACATGCACCAACTGATTACGAAACAGTTTTTACCCTACTGTTGTTGGAATACTGAATGGACTCACAAACTCTGAACATTAGCCTGTACCTGTGTTTTTGTTTTTGTCACTGTTTACCTATGAAGAGAAAGTGAGGTCTGCAGATGCTGGAGATCAGAGCTGAAAATGTGTTGCTGGAAAAGCGCAGCAGGTCAGGCAGCATCAGGGGACAGGAGAATCGACGTTTCGGGCATAAGCCCTTCTTCAGGAATCATCACTCTAACCTTAGCTTTTATAGGTGCTCCATCGAGAGCATTCTGTCTGGATATATCACTACCTGGTATGGAAACTGTACCCTTCAAGATCGGAGATGGTTTCATAGAAGGGCATAAGCCCTTCCTGAAGAAGGGCTTATGCCCGAAACGTCGATTCTCCTGTCCCCTGGATGCTGCCTGACCTGCTGCGCTTTTCCAGCAACACATTTTCAGCACTGTTTACCTATAATTTACTTATCTATGCGACTTAACTCTGTGATCTGCCTTCATTGCTCGCAAGACAAAGCTTTTCACTGTGCCTCGGTACACGTGACAATAAATTCAATTCAATTCAAGAAGGATAAGGACAGCAGATACATGGGAACACCATCACCTGCAAGTTACCTTCCAAGCCATATCTTATGCTGACGTGGAACTATATTGCTGTTCTTTCACTGTCACTGGGCCAATATTCCGGAACTCTCTTCTTAACAACACTTTGGGCATCCCTACAGTGCAAGGTGCAGGAGTTCAAGAAAGCAGCTCAGCACTGTCTCCTCTCAGGCAATCAGAGATGGGTAATAAATGTTGGTGTGGCCCACATCCCATGAATGAATGAGAAAGTGAGACGTAACTATTAGGAGCAGTAGCAGAGATAGACAGATTTTATTTGAAGGTCAGGATTTCTGACAGTGTACCATTGGGTCATCCATCTGGATCATGTCTCTTGAGTGGAACTTAAACCCACAGTGATCTGACCCAAAGGGAAGAGTGCTGCCTACTGAGGCATACCCTGTGATACTTTATGTCTGGGATTGATTATACCCATCAAACAGCTCTTGGGCACGCCAGTGAACTGATGGATTCAACTAAAGAACTTGAGTTTCAAGTTCAGGAAATGCTAACTGAGGCATCATTCATATTTTAACAATTTACATTTACTCCATCATCATGAGAAATTGTGATAAACAGATTTGGTCACTTTCATAACATAATCCTTACACAGTGCTGATATAGGCCATGTCGGACCAATCTGCTCACTGGCCATGGCCCATCGAATTTCAAATTCCCAGACGACAAAATGCCTGAAGGGTTGTTGCTTGAATGAGTGTGGAAATGTTGAAAATTTCAAATCAAACTGAATGAGCAAAGCCAATTGCCTCGGACTCCACCACGGTTAAAACAAACAGGACAAAAATGAGCTAAGAAGTAGCAATCAAGCAATGTCAGCCGTGGGATTTAAAGGCATGAGAATGATAACAGAAGAGAATTGAAAAGCCAAGAAGAATGAGGCTGGGATAAGAGAGAGAAAATAAGCATGGAAGAGGTTGCAGATGGTGGATAGGGAGCAACAGGCATATCAACAAGCCTTGTGATGCCTGTGCTGAAATATGTGTTGCTGGAAAAGTGCAGCAGGTCAGGCAGCATCCAAGGAACAGGAGAATCGACGTTTCGGGCATAAGCCCTTCTTCAGGAATGAGGAAGGTGTGCCAAGCAGGCTAAGATAAAAGGTAGGGAGGAGGGACTTGGGGGAGGGGCGTTGGGAATGCGATAGGTGGAAGGAGGTTAAGGTGAGGGTGATAGGCTGGAGAGGGGGTGGGGGCGGAGAGGTCGGGAAGAAGATTGCAGGTCAAGAAGGCGGTGCCGAGTCCGAGGGTTGGGACTGAGATAAGGTGGGGGGAGGGGAAATGAGAAAGCTGAAGAAATCTGCAATCATCCCTTGTGGTTGGAGGGCTCCTAGGCGGAAGATGAGGCGCTCTTCCTCCAGGCGTCGTGTTGCCATGGTCTGGCGATGGAGGAGGCCAAGGACCTGCATGTCCTTGGCGGAGTGGGAGGGGGAGTTAAAGTGTTCCTTGGTGGCGTGGGAGGGGGAGTTAAAGTGTTGACATGCAGGTTGTTGGCCTTCTCCATCGCCAGACCATGGCAACATGGAACCCTCCAACTTCTCGGCCCCCACCCCCTCTCCGGCCTATCACCCTCACCTTAACCTCCTTCCACTTATCGCATTCCCAACGCCCCTCCCCCAAGTCCCTCCTCCCTACCTTTTATCTTAGCCTGCTTGGCACACCCTCCTCATTCCTGAAGAAGGGCTTATGCCCGAAACGTCAATTCTTCTGCTCCTTGGATGCTGCCTGACCTGCTGCGCTTTTCCAGCAACACATTTTTCAGTTCTGATCTCCAGCATCTGCAGTCCTCACTTTCTCCTTGTGATATCTGTTGGTATCAGGTTGGTATCCATGCAGGGGCAGATAGTGAACCCTGGCCAACTGATACTGAACAGAGCAACTGGAGTTTTTCTTGGATTTTGAAACGACTCTGCTGTTCAACGATTTGAAAAGTGACTGTGCTTCACATGTCTGCCTAATGGATCATTCCCTTGTGATTGGCCAATTATGGACAGGTCATGGACTGAGAACTGTACCACCTGCCATTATAAACAGTGATGAGAGATGGTAGTGGTGTAGAGGCAGTGTCTGTACCTGGGTCGAAAGGTCTGTGTTTGAGCTCCGCCTGCCTTAACATGTCCAAACCGGTTGATTAAAAATATTTCAATGTCGAATTGGTGGAGTGAAGCGTGATGGGAGATGTATAAGCTTTTAAAGCAAGCAGCAAGCTTGAAGGTTGTCTCTGCCCTGATGTGGGATGGGCAGCAGTGGTGGATGAACTGAGAATCATTTGCTGCTATTCTTGAGATAATTACATCTGTCCCATTGATCCAGAGCGATTGCAGCAGTTCCCACCTCCCGTGGCATACTGAATCATCCAATCATTTGATGAATGGTTCTTGAGGCTTGCTTCCACTGTTTCCCAAGTTTATCCCATTGTTTTCCTTTAAAACAATCACGTGGCACAGAGGGAGGCCATTCAGTTCATCGTACCAGTGCTGCTTCTTCAGCGGAGCTATGTAGATAACGCCCTGCCCCTTTGCAATAAGCCTGCAGTTATTGATGTTTTTTCTTATTCAAGTAAAGATTCTGATACATTATATAAGTTAATATAACACGTTTTCCATTACTCTTTCTGGCAGTGTATTCCAGATCGTGATAACTCACTGTGTAAAAACAAAATCTTCTCACCCTATTTCTTGCTCTTTTGCCAATTATCTTAAATCTGTGGTAATTTGTTTAATGCCAGGAAACCTTTATGCTCCTGATTTCAAATGCCAAATTTTCTTTATTCATTTCTAGGATGTGGGCATCGCTGGCTGGGCCCAGCATTTATTAGCCATCCCTAATTGACCTAGAGAGGGTGGGGGTGAGCTGTCTTCTTGAACCGCTGCAGTCCATGGGCTGTGGGTTGACCCACAATGCATTTGTGGAGGAAATTCTTGTTTTATCCATTCAAACTTCTGACATAACTGGCCCTGATCGGTCTCTGGGCTACTCACTTGCTTGGGTCACTGCTTCATCTGCATCCACAGTAATAGCTGTGTCAACTGCTTCCATCTCCCTTAATACCTGCCATTTCTCATTCCACGAGTAAAACAGAGAACACCGAAGCAGACTGACTGAATGTGAGTGATGGGCTGTCCACCATTTAGCTCTTCACCATTTATGTAGAGACCATCCTGACTCTGAACATTCTGAGGGGCTGACTGAATTTTTTGTATTCATGCGTGGGATGAGGGTTTCCCTGGCTGAACCAGCATTTATTGCCCGTTCCTAGTTGCCCTTGGGAAGGTGGTGGGTGAACTGCCTTCTTGAGTGGCTGCAGGCCGCCTGCTGTGGGTTAGCCCACAGTGCCATTAGGGAGGGAATTCCAGGATTTTTAACTAGGGACAGTGAAGGAAAGGAGATATTTTTCCAAGTCAGAATGGGGAGTGGCTTGGAAGGGCACTTGAAGGTGGTGGTGCTCCCATGTATCTGCTGCCTTTGTCCTTCCAGAAGCAGGTGGTCGTGGGCTAGGAAAGTGCTGTCTGAGCATCTTTGGTGATTATTTGCAGTGTATCCTGTAGGTAGTATACACTGCTGCTACTCAGCGTCAGTGGTGTAGGGAGTGAATACTTGTGTGCCATTCAAGTGAACTGGTTTGTTCTGGATGGTGTCAAGCTTCTTGAGTGTGGGGGCTGCACCCATCCAGGCAAGTGGGGAATATCCTATCACAATCCTGACTTAAGCCTTGTAGATGATGGACAGGCTATGGGTAATCAGGAGGTGAATTACTCGCTGCAGTATTCCTAGCCTCTCATCTGTATCAAAGCCCTTACATAGAACATAGAACATAGAACAATACAGCACAGAACAGGCCCTTCGGCCCACGATGTTGTGCCGAACTTCTAACCTAGATTAAGTACCCATCCATGTACCTATCCAAATGCCGCTTAAAGGTCGCCAATGATTCCGACTCTAACACACCCACAGGCAGCGCATTCCATGCCCCCACCACTCTCTGGGTAAAGAACCCACCCCTGACATCTCCCCTATACCTTCCACCCTTCACCTTAAATTTATGTCCCCTTGTAACACTCTGTTGTACCCGGGGAAAAAGTTTCTGACTGTCTACTCTATCTATTCCTCTGATCATCTTATAAACCTCTATCAAGTCACCCCTCATCCTTCGCCGTTCCAACGAGAAAAGGCCGAGAACTCTCAACCTATCCTCGTACGACTTCCTACTTCCTTGGAGTGGTATTGGGCACTGTCCTTTGATGCTGCTCCTTCAATAACATCCTGTACAACCTTAGCATGACTTCCCAACTCCTATACTCAAAGGTCTGACCAATGAAAGCAAGCTTTCCAAAATTCTTAAATTCAAAGAATTATGTACGTGAACCCCTCAGTCTCTCTGTTCTACAGCACTACACAAGGCCCTACTGTTAATTGAATAAGTCCTGTACTTGTTTGATTTACCAAAATGCAATAGCTTGCATTTATCCAAATTAAACTCCATCTGCTTGTTGACCCAAATGATCAAAATCTCTTTGTAATCTTAGATACCCTTCCTCACTATCCACCATTCCACCAATTTTAATGTCATCCATAAACATACTAACCATCTCATTCAAATCATTCATATAAACGACAAACAAAAATGGACTCAGCATCAATCCGTGTGGAACACCGCTGGTCACAGGCCTCCAGTCTGAAAAAAAAACCTTCCTCCATCACTCTCTGTCTCCAGCTGTTAAGCCAATTTTGTATCCAATTGGCAAGATCACCCTGAATCCCATGTGATCTAACTTTACTAATTATTCACCCTGCAGAACCTTGTCAAAGACTTTACTAAAGTCCAAGCAAACATTGTCCACCACTCTGCCCTTGTCAATGTTCTTGGCTACGTCCTCAAAAAACTCAGTCAAGTTTATGACACACGATTTCTCTTGTACAAAGCCATGCTGACTATCCCTAATCATCGCATGTCTCTTTAAGTGCATATAAATCCTATCTTTCAGATATTTTACTGATAAGAATTTTTTGTTAGTTGTAAATTCTTAAACATGTCTGAAAGATAGGATTTAGTATACTTTTGAAATTAAAAAAGACTTTCTCCCTTTGCCTTCACGATATTTACAAAACAGCTTTAAAACAAAGGAGAATTTTTTTTTAAATTTCAAAAATATGTTTTATTCATAAAAAAAATTATAAATAGTCACTAACTCAGTTTGGTTCTGTACAGTACTACATGAAGGAACAAATAAACACTGGATTGTGACTCTATCCAACAAACATACCAAAGGCATCTCTTACTTGTACAAGACTATATTTATATGCATGTGAGTATCCATTAACTGAACAGATCCCCATTTAACTTCGGGAGAATGACCTCAGACAGTGGTCTTTCCCCACAGCGCCTTGGCAGCAGCTGCCCCAAGTTTTACAGCATCCCTCAGCATGTAGTCCAAGGAGAAAGTTCCCTTTATGATTCTGTTTTCCTGGACGAGTGTGAAAACTGTGAGTTTGGATCTTCTGAAAAGTTGTTCTACCTGACTAATTGTTCAGGTCACACGTTGAAATAACTGTCTGAAAGTCATTCTGCTCAATGCGTTTAAAAACTGAGGATGACCTCTTAGTTTGTGCTGAGCAGCAAGTCCCAGCTGAATCAGTCGCTGGGAGCTATTCAATGGTGATGGGGCCTCGCTCCTCATCCCTGTGACTCAGAAAGCTTTATATAGATGCAAATCAAACTGAACTTAGCTCACACTCCTGATGACAAACATGCCTGCAAGGCTGATGAGGCACAGATAACTCCCAGAAAGGGCATGCTAGTGTGTTAGACAACCAGGTCACATTGTTCCTTACTTTTGACTAATATGTTATTCTTGAAAGGAGCTGAGAAAGAGAAGAACACGACATTTCAACATTACTTCTCACCTAATGATTATCGCTCTGTATTTCGAATTTCCCTGGATTCAGGTCAAATGTTTTTTTGCTGGGGGAGGTGTCAGTCTGAATAACACGCAGTTTTGAAAACGTTTCGAGTCTGAAAACTCTGAAAGGTAGTTAACTCTAGCCTGCTGCTAATGGTAGATAAATAAGCAGGTTGATGTTTTGAAAAGGTTTGCATTTCCATAGCACCTTTGGAGTCGCCTAAGTGCTTCAGGCAAAGAAGTGCTTTTGAAGTGCAATCGCTGTTGTGATTTAGGAAACATGGCAACCAGTTTGTGCACAGGAAGGTCCCACAAACGCTAATATAATAATGATCAGCAATCTGATGATTGTGGAGTAAATACTCACCAGGAATATAGATGAGGCCGTGGTTTAACTATGTTTGCAAAATATAGGTTTGCCAGCTGTGAACAAATCAGCCCACTAAACATGAAGTACATTTTGATAAAAAGATAGACAACAAGCTGTCCAGGACAAAAGAGCAATGTTATGAAGATTGTTTGATCCAGAATTTAGAGCATAGAACATAGAACAGTACAGCACAACACAGGCCCTTCGGCCCTTAATTTTGTGCTGATCTTTAATCCTACTCTAAGATCAAACTAACCCACATACTCTTCATTTTACTATAATCCATGTGCCTATCCAAAAGTTGCTTTAAGATGGAAATGGAGAAACCAACTTGTAAGATCTCAGCTATCTGTAAGAATAATAGGGTGGTTATGGTAGGGGATTTTAACTTTCCGAACATAGACTGGGACTGCCATAGAATTAAGGGTTTAGATGGAGAGGAATTTGTTAAGAGTGCACAAGAAAATGTTCTGATTCAGTATGTGGATGTACCTACTACAGAAGGTGCAAAACTTGACCTATTCTTAGGAATAAGGCATGGCAGGTGACTGAGGTGTCAGTGGGGGAGCACTTTGGGGCCAGCGACCATAATTCCATTAGATTTAAAATAGTAATGGAAAAGGATAGACCAGACCTAAAAGTTGAAGTTCTAAATTGGAGAAAGGCCAATTTTGATGGTATTAGGCAAGAACTGTCAAAAGCTGATTGGGAGTCCCCAGGGAAAAGACTTTGTCTATTTATCCTATCCATGCCCCTCATGATTTTGTAAACCTCTATAAGGTCACCCCTCAGCTTCCGACGCTCCAGGGAAAACAGCCCCAGCCTGTTCAGCCTCTCCCTATAGCTCAAATCCTCCAACCCTGGCAACATCCTTGTAAATCTTTTCTGAACCCTTTCAAGTTTCACAACATCTTTCCGATAGGAAGGAGACCAGAATTGCACACAACATTCCAACAGTGGCCTAAGCAATGTCCTGTATAGCCGCAACATGACCACACAACTCCTATACTCAATACTCTGACCAATAAAGGAAAACATATCAAACGCTTTCTTCACTATCCTATCTACCTGCAACTCCACTTTCAAGGAGCTATGAACCTGCACTCCAAGGTCTCTTTGTTCAGCAACACTCCCTAGGACCTTACCATTAAGTGTATAAGTCCTGCTAAGATTTGCTTTCCCAAAATGCAGCACCTCGCATTTATCTGAATTAAACGCCATCTGCCACTTCTCAGCCCATTGGCCCATCTGGTCAAGATCCTGTTGTAGTCTGAGGTAACCCTCTTCACTGTCCACTGCACCTCCAATTTTGGTGTCATCTGCAAACTTACTAACTGTACCTCTTATGCTCGCATCCAAATCATTTATATAAATGACAAAAAGTAGAGGACCCAGCACCGATCCTTGTGGCACTCCACTGGTCACAGGCCTCCAGTCTGAAAAACAACCTCCATCACCACCTTCTGTTTTCTACCTTTGAGCCAGTTCTTATCCAAATGGCTAGTTCTCCCTTTATTCCGTGAGATCTAACCTTGCTAATCGGTCTCCCATGGGGAACCTTGTTGAACTCCTTACTGAAGTCCATATAGATCACATCTGCCCACATCTTTGTTACTTCCTCAAAAAACTCAATCAAGTTTGTGACACATAATTCCCCACACACAAAACCATGTTGACTATCCCTAATCAGTCCTTGCCTTTCCAAATACATGTACATCCTGTCCCTCAGGATTCCCTCCAACAACTTGCCCAACACTGACGTCAGGCTCACTGGTCTATAGTTCCCTGGCTTGTCCTTACCACCCTTCTTAAACAGTGGCACCAACACGTTAGCCAACTTCCAGTCTTCTGGCACCTCACCTGTGACTATCGATGATTCAAGTATCTCAGCAAGAGGCCCAGCAATCACTTCTCTAGCTTCCCACAGAGTTCTAGGGTACACCTGATTAGTTGTAACAGAGGGATAATGCAAATAAGGTACAGGGTATAAAAGATAAATCTGAAACACTATTTCCACATTGAAACAACAGGGCACAGGGTCCTAGTCATAAAATCATATTTAGATTTGAAATCTGTCCTTTATCACGCACAATGCACACAAGATGTGGTGAAGCTGAAACCTTGTAATCACTTTAGAAGCATTTGAGTGTCATGATTGAGCTGAGCAGTCTTTCCCAATCTGTGTTGTTCTTATTCTGAAGAAATATGAAGTGACTGAGACACTAAAATTAACTCACCATTTGGAGTGCCTACACCTCAGTATACTATCAAAGCAAAGCCTTTTAATCTGCAAACATATTTCATTTCCATGGAGTTGCCTTTGAAACACATAGCAATATTCAGGTCGTGCCAAATTGCAAGATTTATAGCTTTAGGTTAACATCAGGACTGAAAACGTTGTCCGTTTGTTTTGGAGCTGCGCAGTCTTGAGCACAGCATTTTCTCTGATGGGCCTGATCCAATTGCCTGATGGCTAAAATAGGCCACATAACTTAATAAAACCGGAGATAAACCACATTAAGTCCTTGACAATCTTTGATTATAATGTTGCAGCAGTGACTTTGCTGGTTGTAAAGCACTTTGGAATACGTTTAGCTCTTAGATAGTGCAATATAAATGCATTTATTTCTTTTCCTGGTTGGTTCATCTGCAATGATTCCATTCTTTACACGTTACAGATGTCACCCCAAGGACTGTGTTTAAATATGCATTTTCTTGCCTTTATTTCCCTGCTGTGCTCACACATCACATTCTCTCTCCTAACTGCATTTTAATTTGTCTGTCCTTCCATTTCGGAACCAGCCCATATTCCTTATTTCTCTTCGGTATATATTTGTATTAATATTAAATTAGCATTCAATTAGCCAACTACTTAAATAATGAATAATAATGAAGCTGCTGGTTGAATTTAATAATTGACTTAATGAATAGTGGTCTGGGCTTATTAAATCATTAGTGCCAGAGATTTTGTGTTGATAGTTATTTACAACGCTGGCTGATTTTTTTTTTGAAAAATGCTGAGTCAGTTATGAATTTAAGACTATCTTTTTGACAGTATGTTACATGCCATTGAGCTGTTGACAGCAAGTAGTTAATAATGCATTAATTGGGTGGTTTTATTAATTACCCAAGTTTCCAGCACGGAGTGCTTTGTCACTGTTCTATTCTCACCCTTCTGATCCCCATCTGCTGTTGTTCCAGATTAATTACTGATGGCATCTCTCCAGTAGACGCTGCTCACAAGTCCCAGTGCTCTTTCTGCTTCTTTTACATCTGCTGATTTTTTAAAAACTGCTACCATCTCTGAATCCTCCTTTTGACTCCGTGCTCTTGCTCAGACATCAGCCTTGTTTTTTCCAGAGCTTTTCCCTTAGAACTCTTGAGAGAATGTGACCCTCTGGGCTGGAACAGGATGTCCTGTAAGGTTGGTATGGTGGCTCAGTGGTTAGCACTGCTACCTTGCAGCGCCAGGGACCTGGGTTTGATTCCAGACACGGGTAACTCTCTGTGTGCAGGTTGCACCTTCTCTCTGTGTCTATGTGGGTTTCCTCTGGGTGCTCCAAGTTCCTCTCACAGTCCAAAGATGTGCAGGTCAGGTGGATTAGCCATGCTAAATGTGGGGTTTCAGGGATGGGGTGGGGGTGTGGGTGGATGCTGTTCAGAGGCTTGGTGCTGGCTGAATGGTCTCTTCCTGTGGGCTGCAAACTCTGTATCCAACCAGGAGACTATTGCTTATAAAGGGTGTGAAACCAAACAAGTTATTTATTTAAAGAATAAATCGAAAGAAATGGGACTTTTAATAAAGTTAATGCTGCCATAGTTTTACCAGACCCATAGGGATGCTCTCTGTTTAGGGAGCAATGACTGGTAGTGAGTTTACTTTAATGGTCTAGGGTTGCTTAGATCAGTCAGTTGAATGGCTGCTGTGTGATGTAGAGTTATGCCAATATTACAGGTTCAATTCCTGTACGAGCTGAGGTTACCAGAACGTTTCCGTACGGGCAAAGGGCATCTGCTATATTTGCTCCAGACAAATGATCTGCTTTTTATTCACCCCATCTGACCCGATTAGCATATCCTCCTCTTCATTTTCTGACCTCGTCCCTGTATCACTTTTTTTAATGTTCCACCGTAACTCCCTGGGTATGTAATGTCCTTAACAGCTCTTCGGATCTGAGAAATAGCAACAACTTGCATTTTGCATCATGACTTTAACAACGCCGAAAAGTATTCTGAGATGCTTCTCAGAAGCCGCAGTCAACACACAATTTGACACTAAAGCATCAGGGGAACTGACCAAAAAAAGAATTGGCATTTCCTCTTTTCAATTTTGTGACATACAGAGCACCGGAGAGAAAACCGAAGGGAAAAAAAACATGTTTGAAGATTCAAAAGCTTTGTGTAAACACTCTGCACGCTCTACAGTCAGATCTCTTCATTCAATGCACTATGAAGAATGATGTGCTCACTATTGTTTTTCATTGGCATATGTCGATGTGGACAATGCCTGGGCAGGAGCTAAACTGTTGCCTGCTTCCTGCAACCTGCAACACTGCCATCCCTCCCAGCTATTGATCTTACCTCCAGGTGGGAATTTGATTCTACAGAGAAGCCTGAATTGAACAATGCGTTTTCAAAGTAATCAATTTAAGGCAGGTGATTGTCGAGGTCTGTTTGGTAAGCAGCATTCCACAAAGCCTGACTGACTTTGAAAGCAGCAACTGTTGAGAAGGTCAGACAGTGTCCCTGAATTGTGTCCAGTGATGAAAAGGCCTGATGTCTGGGAGTTGAGGTAAGGACATGACAGAAGGTGTTCAGGCCCTAAAGTTATTGAACCCGATATTGAGGCCTGAAAGCTGCAGGGTTCCCAAGTGGAAAATGATATGCTATTCTTCCAGGTTACGCTGAGTTTTACTGGAGCATCACAGCCAGCCTGAGACAGAGGTGTTGGCCAGGGAGCACAGTGGTGTGTTAAAGTGACAGGCAACCAGAAGCTCAGGGTCATTTATACAAACAGAATGTAGGTCCATAAAGGACTCTCCTTCTCAACCTCTCCCTTTGCCTGAGGCATGGGGATCCTCAGGTTAAACCATCGCCAGTTGTCTCTCTCTAAGACTATGGCAACTTCACCTACTGGAGAAATTAACGGGGCTGAAAGCTGAAAAGATATTCCACCTCCCAAAGTGTTGAAGGAAGTGTCAATAGAGCTAATCTATGCATTGGTGTCTATCTCCCAAAATGCTTTAGATTATGGGATGATTTCTGTAAATTGGAAGCATGTAAATGTCACTCACTGTTTAAGAAGGGAACAAGAGAGAAAAGAGGGTTCTACTGATCCATTGGCCTTACACCAGGAAAATGTCAGAATCTATCATAAAGAATAGGAAGTAGACCTTTGGATAATAATGATCTGACTGGGCAGAGTCAGCAAGAATGTGGAAATGGGAAATTGTTTTACAGATACTTATTGGAGTGTTTTGAGGGTGTTATTAACAAAATTGTTAAAGGGGAGTTGATGGATGTGGTATACTTGGAATTGCAGAAGGCTTGATGAAATCCTTCATAGGAGATTGGGGAAAATTAAAGTGCACAGAATAGGAGAAAACATACTGACATAGATTGAGGACAGGCTAACACATAGAAAACAAAGAGAATAAATAAGCATTTATTCTTGTATTGGCAGATTGTGACTAGTGAGGTACTGCAAGGATCAGTACTTGGGCCTTGGTTGTTCAGAATATCAATCTTTGATTTGAAAGTGGGAATCAAGTGTAATATTTCCAAATTTGCAGATAGTACAAATCTAAATAGGATAAGGAAAATGTAAAGTGGTTTCAGCAGGATTTGGACAGGCTTAGTGAATGGGCATGAATTTGGCAGATGGAATATAGAATGGAAAATTAGTGAGGTTATTCACTTCTGGTGGGAGGAACACGTAGCCTTTCTTTAATGTTATGAGGGAGGCTGAGGGGTGACCTTATAGAGGTTTACAAAATCATGAGGGGTGTGGATAGGATAAATAGACAAAATGTTTTCCCTGGGGTGGGGGAGTCTAGAATTAGAGTGCATAGATTTCGGGTGAGAGGAGAAAGATATAAAAGAGACCTAAGGGGCAACGTTTTCATGCAGAGGGTGGAACGTGTAAGGAATGAGCTCCCAGAGGAAGTGGTGGAGGCTGGTACAATTGCAACATTTAAAAGGCACTTGGATGGGTATATGGGTTTGGAGGGATATGGGCTGGGTGCTGGCAGGTGGGACTAGATTGGGTTGGGATATCTGGTCGGCTTGGATGGGTTGGACCGAAGGGTCTGTTTCCATGCTGTACGTCTCTAAGACTCTACGACTCTATGAAATTGGAAAGTATAGGTATACAAAAGGAGCTGGTCATCATTGATACTCCATCACTGAAGTCTAATATGAAGGTGCAGTAAATAATTCAGAAGGCTAATGGAATGTTAGAATTGTAAAAGAATTTGAGTGCAGAGGCAGTGAAGTCTTACTTCAATTATATAGAAACTTGGTAAGATCTCACTTGGAGTACTATGTGTAGTTTTAGTCTCTTTATCTTGGGAGAATACGAGAATCCAGTTCAAAATACGTACAACACAGATGGCCTCCTTCTTCAAGGACCGCAATTTCCCCCCCGACGTGGTCGACGGTGCCCTCCACCGCATCTCCTCCACTTCCCGCTCCTCCGCCCTTGAGCCCCGCCCCTCCAACCGCCACCAGGACAGAACCCCACTGGTCCTCACCTACCACCCCACCAATCTCCATGTACAGCGCATCATCCGCCGTCACTTCCGCCACCTCCAAACAGACCCCAGCACCAAGGATATATTTCCCTCCCCTCCCCTATCAGCTTTCCGTAGAGACCACTCCCTCCGCGACTCCCTTGTCAGATCCACACCCCCCACCGACCCAACCACCACTCCCGGCACCTTCCCTTGCAACCGCAGGAGGTGCAACACTTGCGCCCACACCTCCCCCCTCACTTCTCTCCAAGGCCCCAAGGGAAACTTCCATATCCGCCACAGATTCACCTGCACCTCCACCCACATCATCTACTGCATCCGCTGCAGCCGGTGTGGCCTCCTCTATATTGGGGAGACAGGCCGCCTACTTGCGGAGCGATTCAGGGAGCACCTCTGGGCCACCCGGACGAACCAACCCAACCAACCTGTGGCACAGCATTTCAACTCCCCCTCCCACTCCACCGAGGATATGCAGGTCATTGGACTCATCCACCGCCAAACCACAACAACCCGACGGTCGGAGGAGGAGCGTCTTATCTTCCGACTGGGAACCCTCCAACCGCAGGGGATGAACTTGGACTTCACCAGTTTCTTCATCCCCCCTCCCCCCACCTTGTCTCAGCCGGATCCTTCCAGCCCGGCACCGCCTTCCTGACCTGCAGTCTTCTTCTTGACCTCTCCGCCTCCACCCTACTCCGACCTATCACCCTCACCTTGACCTCTTTCCACCTATCACATTTCCAACTCCCCTCCTCCAAGTCCCTCCTCCCTACCTTTTATCTTCTCCTGCTGAACACTCTCTGCTCATTCCTGAAGAAGGGCCTGTGCCCGAAACGTCGAATCTCCTGTTCCCTGGATGCTGCCTGACCTGCTGTGCTGTTCCAGCAATAAAGTTTCAACTTTGATCTCCAGCATCTGCAGACCTCACTTTCTCCATCTTGGGAGAATATCATTGTCATAAAAAGAATGCAATGAAAGTTGTGTTTTTTCTCATTCATGGACATGGACATCACTGGCCAATATTTATTGTCTATCCTTAGTTACCTTTGAGAATGCGGTGGTGAGCTGCATCCTTGAACTGCTGCAGTCCATTTGTGTCGGTCCATCCACAATACCCCTGGCAAGAGAATTCCAGGATTTTGACCCAGCGACACTGAAGCTATGGTGATATGTATTTCCAAGTTGAGATTGTGAATGTATGGAGGGGAACATACATAGAACATAGAACATTACAGTGCAGTACAGGCCCTTCGGCCCTTGATGTTGCGCCGACCAGTCTTACCAATCTGAAGCCCATCTAACCTACACTATTCCATGTACGTCCATATGCTTGTCCAATGACAACTTAAATGAACTTAAAGTTGGCTAATCTACTACTGTTGCAGGCAAAGCATTCCATACCCTTACTACTCTCTGAGTAAAGAAACTACCTCTGACATCTGTCCTATATCTATCACCTCTCAATTTAAAGCTATGCCCCCTCATGCTCGCCGTCACCATTCTTGGAAAAAGGCTCTCCCTGTCCACCCTATCTAACCCTCTGATTATCTTATATGTCTCTATTAAGTCACCTCTCAACCTTCTTCTCTCTAACGAAAACAGCCTCAAGTCCCTCAGCCTTTCCTCGTAAGACCTTCCCTCCATACCAGGTAACATCCTAGTAAATCTCTCTGCACCTTTTCCAAAGCTTCCACATCCTTCTTATAATGTGGTGACCAGAACCGGAACTTGATGAGGTGGTCTACCCACATATCTGTTGCCTTTGTACTAAAAGATGGTAGGTTTAGAAGGTGCTGTCTAAGGACCCTGAATTAATTTCTGCAGTGCTCTTGTAGTTTTACTCAGTTGTTACTGAGCATCAATGGTGGAGGGTTTCGAATGTTCATGGATGTGGTGTTTTAACCTGAAAGGTGCCAAGTTTCTTGAGTGTTATTGGAGCTGCAGTTATCCAGGCAAATGGGGAGAATTCCATCACACCCCTAATTTAAAGATGGCTGACAGGAAGTGAGTTACTAGCTGCAGGATTCCTAACCTTTGACCTGCTATTGTAACCATTGTTCGTATATGGCTAATCCAGTTCAGTTTCTGGCTAATGATAACCCCAGGATGTTGACAATGGAGATTCAGCAGTAGTAAAGCCATTGAGTATTAAAGGGTGATGGTTAGATTTTCTCTTGTCGGAAATGATCATTGGTTGGCATTTGTGTTTCATAATTGTTACTTGCCTCTTGCAAGTGCAAACTTGGATATTGTCCAAGTCTTAAATAAAACAAAGGAATGCAGGTGCTGGAGATCAGTGGCGAGAAAGCAGAGTTAGTGTTTTGAGTCTGGTGACTCTTCCATCAGAGGGACTCAAAAGTTTCACTCTTCTTTCTCCCCAGATGCACCAGACCAGCTGAGTTTCTCCAATCTGGTTTTGCTTCAGATTGCCCGCGTTTTTCTACATTTGGGTATGGATTGCTTCAGTATCTGAGGAGCTGTGAATGGTGCTGAATATTTTGTAATGCCCACTTCTGATCTTATGGTGAAGGGAAGGTTATTGATGAAGCAGCTGAAGATGGTTGGGCCAATGACACTATCCTGAGGTACTACTGCAGCAGATATGTCCTGGAACTGAGATGACTGACCTCCAATAGCCATAACCAATGCTCCCTCTAAACTGCACGGCTGCGCACAGCTGCTCTTAGGGTCCATGTAAGTCACAACATTGACTTCCAGTTCTGTAAGTCACTGCCATGCACAGAACATTGGCTGAAGAATGGCATCTGTAATGGAGAGGACCTCTGAAGGCGGTTGATAGAGCAGCCATGTTCCTGGGACAACATGACTGTCCTGTGAAGAGAGAGGGGACAAACCTAGTCTCTATTCTGTAGAGATTTGAAAAGTGAGAGGTGATCTCTTCGAAACCCACAAAATATTGGAAGGGAAAGACAGCTAAGATATTTCTTCTGTGTTGGGAAGAAAATAAGAAAAGAAAATTGAATAAAAACACATCTGTTATGGCCAAAAGAGGAGTACATCACATCAACAGATGCCTTGGATGCAAAATGTTCACGGTAGATTGGGAGGAATTTGTAAAGAACCACCATTGTGATCAGACTATAGTAGTTTTCTCAAAGTAATTGGTCTCTTTGAAGGTGGTGGTCTCTCTGATCAATTCTCATAACAGATATGATACTGTATGTATTGAACACTGCCAGAGTATCAATGGTAATCATTACCTTGACTGTCTCTCAGGGTACTTTGCTCTGGCCAGCCTGTGGCCAGAGAGTCATGATGGCTCACCAAGTCTATGCACGCTCTTTGCATTGCAGTCCGTTAAGTCCCGTTCCCCCACTCTAACACCATTGCTGTGCAACTTCATTTCCCTCAAATTTCCTTTTGAAACCATTTATTGTCACCACTTGCACCACGCTCGTAGGCAGTGAGTTCCAGATCATTGCCATTCACTGAATGCAACCCATTCCCCTTTGTGTTTGCCAACCTTACCTGAACCTGTCATAACCTTGTACACCCTGATCAAATCTCCCCTGGTCGTCTTTGTTCCAAGGTAAACAACTCTAGCTCACCAACCTTACCTTGCAACTAATGTCCACCATCCCTGAAATCATTATGGCAACTCTGCTCTGCACCCTCAGGAGGACCAGTTCAAAATACGTACAACACAGATGGCCTCCTTCTTCAAGGACCGCAATTTCCCCCCCGACGTGGTCGACGGTGCCCTCCACCGCATCTCCTCCAATTCCCGCTCCTCCGCCCTTGAGCCCCGCCTCTCCAACCGCCACCAGGACAGAACCCCACTGGTCCTCACCTACCACCCCACCAATCTCCATGTACAGCGCATCATCCGCCGTCACTTCCGCCACCTCCAAACAGACCCCAGCACCAAGGATATATTTCCCTCCCCTCCCCTATCAGCTTTCCGTAGAGACCACTCCCTCCGCGACTCCCTTGTCAGATCCACACCCCCCACCGACCCAACCTCCACTCCCGGCACCTTCCCTTGCAACCGCAGGAGGTGCAACACTTGCGCCCACACCTCCCCCCTCACTTCTCTCCAAGGCCCCAAAGGAAACTTCCATATCCGCCACAGATTCACCTGCACCTCCACCCACATCATCTACTGCATCCGCTGCAGCCGGTGTGGCCTCCTCTATATTGGGGAAACAGGCCGCCTACTTGCGGAGCGATTCAGAGAGCACCTCTGGGCCACCCGGACGAACCAACCCAACCAACCTGTAGCACAGCATTTCAACTCCCCCTCCCACTCCACCGAGGATATGCAGGTCATTGGACTCATCCACCGCCAAACCACAACAACCCGACGGTCGGAGGAGGAGCGTCTTATCTTCCGACTGGGAACCCTCCAACCGCAGGGGATGAACTTGGACTTCACCAGTTTCTTCATCCCCCCTCCCCCCACCTTGTCTCAGCCGGATCCCTCCAGCCCGGCACCGCCTTCCTGACCTGCAGTCTTCTTCTTGACCTCTCCGCCTCCATCCTACTCCAACCTATCACCCTCACCTTGACCTCTTTCCACCTATCACATTTCCAACGCCCCTCCTCCAAGTCCCTCCTCCCTACCTTTTATCTTCTCCTGCTGAACACTCTCTGCTCATTCCTGAAGAAGGGCCTGTGCCCGAAACGTCGAATCTCCTGTACCCTGGATGCTGCCTGACCTGCTGTGCTGTTCCAGCAATAAAGTTTCAACAACCCTCTCAAGAACACTTGCATCCTTCCTAAAATGTAGCGACTAGAATTGAGTGCAGCGCTCTGTAGATGCAGTCCATGAATTCAGTTCAGCTGAGGTTCAGCATAGCTTACTTGCTTTTACACTCAATAACTCACTTCTCTCGGAATATGTGCTGCTATTCAAAGACCTCTGTGCACAATGTGTCAATTGATGCATCGTTTCCTTTTCAGTGAACAATCTGTTCACAACAATCTCATCATCAGCATAACTGGCAGTCCCTCGCAGACAAGGATGACTCTTTTCCATTCTCAGGGTGAGTCTGTAGGTGGCTGCACAGACTGATGTGACTCTGTTACACTTGGGCCAGAAGGTGGTCACAGGAAAGGGTGTGTTGGGTGTTGATGTGGCAGCATGCTTTTATGCTGTCTCCCTTGGCTTCCACTTCTTCCCAACAGCAAGTCCCGAGGTGCTCGATCCCTTCCCGGATGCTCCTCCTCCACTTTGGACGGTCTCCGGCCAGTGATTCCCATGATTTTGTGGGAATGCGGCACTTCACTAGTGAGGCCTTACTGAAGCACTTACTCTGTCCCAACTGGGGCTTGCTTGCTGTTTTGGAGCTGGAAGTATCTTGGGAAGTCAATTCTGGTCTCCTTCCTATCGGAAAGATGTTGTGAAACTTGAAAGGGTTCAGAAAAGATTTACAAGGACGTTGCCAGGGTTGGAGGATTTGAGCTATAGGGAGAGGTTGAACAGGCTGGGGCTGTTTTCCCTGGAGCGTCGGAGGCTGAGAGGTGACCTTATAGAGGTTTATAAAATCATGAGGGGCATGGATAGGATAAATAGACAAAGTCTTTTCTCTGGGGTGGGGGCATCCAGAACTAGAGGGCATAGGTTTAGGGTAAGAGGAGAAAGATGTAAAAGAGATGTAAGGGGCAATATTTTTACTCAGAGGGTGGTACGGGTATGGAATGATCTGCCAGAGGAAGTGGTGGAGGCTAGTACAATTGCAACAATTAAAAGCTATCGGGATGGGTATATGAATAGGAAGGGTTTGGAGGGATATGGGCTGGGTGCTGGCAGGTGGAACCACATTAGGTTGTGATATCTGGTCGGCATGGATGAGTTGGACTGAAGGGTCTGTTTCCGTGCTATACATCGCTATGACTCTATAACATACTACCCAAGATATATTCTTTCTTTCAATGAAATGTTACGTCACCGGTACTAGGTCCCAATCGCCCTATCATAATATTGTTGTAGACGTGGCAGAGATGAATTGACCTAATCTTACTGTTGTCTCCTGTCCAGAACAGAGGTGCGTCTTTACGGAAGTATCTCCTCTTATTTTCTTTTCCCCTTCAAAATGATGCAGTGCCAGATTTTCCCAAACCCTGTTTATCAAATACAATTTACAATGGCCCATTGCAAATGCTTTAGGATTCAGAAAAAGTTGAATTTATTACGACATTCAAAAAGAAAGACCCCAGCAGAATGTTTTGTGACACACGTTCACCCTCGCACGCATTCAAGGAAGAAGGAAAAGGACAGGAAACGAGAAGTTACAAATTACAAATGCGTGTGAGGTAATGAATTTTGGTGGGAAGAATATTAGAAGACAATACAAAATTGAAAGTACAATTCTGAAAGGGGTTGCAGGAGCAAAGGGACCTTGGTGTACATGTGCCCAGCTCATTAAAGGTGGCCGAACTGCTGGAGAGAGCAATTAATAAACTGGGCACAGGGCAAAAGAGCAAGGAGGTGATGTTGAACATGTACATCGCTGCACTGAGGCTCAGTGGTTAGCACTGCTGCCTCACAGCACCAGGGACCCGGCTTTGATTCCAGCCTCAGGCGAGTGTCTGTGTGGAGGTTACATGTTCTCCCGGTGTTTGCTCCGGGTGCTCCGGTTTCCTCCCATTATCCAAAGATGTGCAGGTTAGGGTGATTTGGCCATAGGAAATTGCCTAAAGTGTTCAGAGATGTGTAGGTTAGGGGCATTAGTGAGGGAATGGGCCTGGGTGGGATACTCTTTGGAGGTTGGTGTGGATTTGTTGGGCCAAATGGCCTGTTTCCACACTGTATGGATTCTATGATTTGTCTCTATGAGGTTATGGACAATTTAGCATGGTTAATCCACCTCGTGTCCAGGAATGGCTAAACTAGGTGGATTAACCATAGGGATTATAGGGATAAGGTAGGAGTGTGATGCTCTTTGGAGGATTGGTGTGGACTTGATGGGCTAAATGGCCTCTTCCACACCGTAGTGATTTTGTACAAGGCACTTTTTAGACTTCAGTTGGAATGTCGTGTATAGTTGTGGGTGGCATCTTTCATGACAAATATGAATGCAGAAGTGATTTACATAATGGTTCCAAAAATGAGAAAGTTCAGTTCTGAGCTTAGGTTTGAGAAGTTGGCATCTTGGAAAGAAGAAAGCTGGGAAGAGACTTGATAGAGATTTTCCTGGTCATGAACATATAGCATATATTGGGTTGTTAGGGCATGGAATGCAGTGGCTGGAAATGTGATGTGAGCAGATTCAATTGAAGCATTCAACAGGGCTTTGACCGATTATTTGGAAGGAAATAGCATGCAGGGATATGGGGAAAATGCCAGAGATTGGCACTAGGTATCAATACGCATTTGAAGAACAAAGGCAACACAATGGACTGAATTGTGCTGTAACAATCATGATTCTGAGCATCTCTGGAAAAACAAAATGCCTTCTGTTAATCCTTTCATCCTGCAAGTTATTGGAGAAGATTCTTAGGAACAGGATTTACTTGCATTTGGAGAAGAATTGACTTATTAGGGATAATGTGGAGGAGCCGGTGTTGGAATGGGGTGGACAAAGTTAAAAATCGCACAACACCAGGGTGTAGTCCAACAGGTTTATGTGGAAGCACTAGCTTTCAGAGCGTTTCTCCGGGATAGTCAGCATGGTTTTATGCAAGGGAAGTCTTGTCTCAAGAACGTGATGGAGTTTTTTGAGGAACTGATAAAAATAATTGGTGAGGGTAAGGCAGTAGATGCTATCTATATGGATTTACTAAAGAATTTGACAACATTCCTCATGGAAGGCTGGTTCAGAAGATCAAATCACACAAAATGCATGGTGATAAGTTGGATACAAAATTGGCTTGGTTATTGAAGACAGCAGGTAGTTGTAGAGGGGTGTTTTACTGACGGGAGGTCTGTGACTAGTGGTGTTATGCAAGGATCGGTGCTGAGACCTCTGTTGTTCATAATGTAATTATAATGATTGGTTGGAGAGCCAAGTGGATCACAATTACTGTAAGATCCCTGATTGGGGTTATTAGCCTGGGTCAATCAGGGAACCCTGGCTGACAGGAGCTTCAGAGAGTCTGAGGAAAGATCACGAAACGTTAACTCTGATTTATCTCCACAGATGCTGGCAGACTTGATGAGCTTTTCCAGCAATTTCTGTTTTTTATTTAGAGAGTGTCCTCATTCTAGAGACTGGCTTTAGCTGGTCAGAGCCCATGTACAGTGCACATGTAAATAAAGGGTGACTTGGTGACGGGATACTGGTCTCTGTGCAGTTATTTCAGCAATACTGTGTGCAGGAAGGATGTGGAGACTTTGGAGGGGGAACAGAAGACGTTTACCAGGATGTGGCCTGGATTGGAGTGCATTCGTTGTAAGGAGAGGTTAGTCAAACTTGGATGAGGGTCATCAGGTCATACGGCACAGAGACAAACCCTTTGGTCCAACTCATCCACATTGACCAAGTTTCCCAAACTCACCGAATCATACTTGCCTGCATTTGACCCATATCCCTCTAAACCTTTCCTATTCATGTATCTGTCCAAATGGCTTTTAAATGTTGTAACTGTACCTGCATCTACCACTTCCTCTGGCAGTTCATTCCACACACAAACCACCCTCTGTGTGAAAAAGTTGCCCCTCAGGATGCCTTTTAAATCTTTCTCCTCTCACCTTAAAATTATACCCTAAATTCCAATTCTAGGGAAAAGACCTTTATCTATGCCCGTCATGATTTTATAAACCTCTATAAGGCCACCCCTCAACCTCCTACACTGCAGTGAAAGAATTTCCAGCCTATCCTTATAACTCAAACCTCTCAGTCCCAGCTCCATCCTGGTACGTCTTTTCTGTACTCCCTCCAATTTCATAATATCCTTCCAATAGCGGGTGACCAGAACTGTAACAATACTCCAAACATGGCCTTACCAATATCTATACAACAGCAAAATGATGTCCCAAGTCCTATACTCAATGGTCTGACCAATTAAGGCAAGTGTACGAAAGACCTTCTACATCATTCTGTCTACCTGTGTCACACATTCAATGAGCTATTACCTGAATCTCTCGGTCTCTCTGTTCTACAACCCTCCCAGAGCCCTACCATTAACTGTATAAACCCTATCCTTGTTTGTTTTACCAAAATGCAACATCTCACATTTATCTAAAATAAAACTCCACCTGCCACTCCTCAGCCCATTAGCCCAATTGATTAAGATCCCTTTGTAATCTTAGAGAGCCTTCCTCCCTGTCTATTTTACCATCAATTTTAGTGTCAGCTGCAAACTTAATAACTATGCTTCCTAAATTCTCATCCAAATCGTTTATATAAATGACAAATAATGGTGGACCCAGCACTGAGCCCTGTGGAACACAGCTATCACTAGAGCGTCAGAGGTTGAAGGGCAGATAGAATAGATAGGAAAGCTATGAGGTAGGTTGAAGCATATACGATAGCAAAGTTTATGAGGCATTTAGACAGGAGGGATGGAGGGATTAGGACCATGTGCAGGCAGATGGGATTAGTTTAGAATGGCAACATGAGCAGCATAGGCATGGTGGGCCGAAGGGCCTGTTCCTGTTCCATGTTCTGCTACCCTCCCAGGCACTGCCTTTAAAGAAGCAATCCTTTTACTCACAATGAACCAGAATATGCTGGAAAACACCAAGGTCAAGACAGCAGCTGCAGAGGGATAGATAGAGTATATTTTACAGTCGGATGACCTCTCTGTTAATTGCATTCCCAAACCCTGTCCCTGTTGCCATGACTGATCATGTTTTTTTAGTTTATCAGAGCTAGTGGGATCCCTCTGGATGCTTGTATTTGTTTTAACAAGAGACGATGCTGAAACCACAGTCCAGAGTGTTTAACATGTTGCTGTGCTCGATGGTTTTTGACATCTCATAAGATCAGATTTCCCCATTGGGGCCCACTGGTTATTATTCAGTGTGATTCCACCTTGCTTCACTTTTAAGGAAGTAATGGGCCTTTTCATTGGCCACCCATAAACCACAAAATTTTGTCACGCACCTTTTACTCAGACCAAAGTTAGAGATAAGTTATTAAGCTGAAGGACATCCTTAAGCCTATGTATTGCTGTATTGATAAAATTGTTCATAGTCAAACTTTTCTTTTGTTTTTTGTGGGATGTGGGCACCACTGACTAGGCCCAGAGGATAGTTAAAACTCAGTCACACTGCTGTGAGTTTGGAGTCACATGCAGGTCAGACCAGGTAAGGTTGGCAGATTTCTCTCCCTTTAGGACACTGGTAATCCAGATGGGCATTTGTAATAACTGGTCAATACTACATGGTCAATATTAGAGTAGCTTTATATTGAATTGAAATGTCACCATTGGCCATAGGTGGATTATGCACACATAACCTTAGACTATTAACCTTGGTGCATTGCAAGCCAATGACATTATCACTGTGCCCCTGTCTTTCCAAATGGACTTTGATGACAATTGACAAGAGATTCAGTTTGATCTTACAGGACGTCCCCAGTTTATGACAGTCTGACTTATAAACAAGATCCTGTATTACAATTAATTGATAAGGATCTGCCCTGTGACTGTTAGCTCGTACTTATGAACGGATATTTTATATTGTACCACATTGCATTCCAACTTGCGTGCGGATCGACTTCCGAATGTACTCAGGAATGGAACCAGTTTGTTATCCAGGGCCTTCTTGTGCTGTGGAAGCACTTTCCTCACACCAAGTTGGGGAGATAGGGGAATTTGGGGTTGGGGTGGTTGAAGGAGCAGAGGGGGTTGGTGTTGGTGGGACAGAGGTCACTTGTTCTGTTATTTGGAATAGACCTGTAAATACTTGCTTTGTACTCAATGGCGATAGCAGGCAGTGGCTCTTTGTCCAGGTGGTACTAAAACAATGTAAAACAAGGAAAAGGTTAGGGTTTCATTTTGCTGCACCTCAATAAAGGGTTAGTATTCTCTGAGTGAGGGAACTAAATGAATGGAGAATTTCACTTCTTGTTTCTTTTGAATGTGTCTGATCCTGTTGCGGACCTTCCTTGCAGAGCCATCAGGTTTATGTGCTTAACTACCAGTGACATAGACTGTTGTGGCCTGCAAAGACTTTGAATTTCATCGCCTGTCCGTAATTTAACATGCTGGGCTGACCTGTATTATATGAAAGAACATAGCACTTGCCTCTTACTTCCATCAGATTGGGAATGGTAGATTTGGTCCTCTCACGCTTTCACTCACATAGACGTAGAAAAATCAAGCCGTCGAAATGATCCTAAATTGTTGGGGATAATGATTCTACTTTGAATTTACTTGGAGGTAATGCAAGGCTTTGAGTCTCTGGAAATCTGAAGCTTCTGTCAAATTAATGCAGTTTTAGAGAGGATAAGATTAACAAGTTTTAACCTTTCTTCCCTCCAGTTGGTTACAAAGGCATTTTCAGAAGCGGTTGTGGGTAGTTAGGGTCTGGTGAGATTGTCTTTGAAACAGACTGTTGCACATGAGACTAGGCATCAAACTGAATGCTCGGCACACAGCATGGAGTAGCAGTGAAGTTCTTCAATCAGTAACCTGTGCACTATCAGACATAACCCCCTCATTATTCCAAACCTTCAACATTCCATGAAATTCCACAGAATTCCACTGATCATGTATTCAATGAAGAATATAAAATTCACAAGCTGTGTGGAATTATTAAATTGCAGTCCGTGTAACAAGTGAACTCATGCTGCTGTTTGCTTGTAGTCTGCTTGTGGCAACAAAACCTGTCACTAGAGGTTTCATTCTCGCCTCCTGTTGAACTGACTAACATTTAAGGTTTTTATTTTGGGGCACTGGATTATGCTGAGGGAAATCATTTTGACCTATCATCTTCAAGGCTGAATCGGAAGCCAGCCAGTGATGCGATGATTGACTGACTCTGTGGTTTTATTAAATGGTGGCTAGTAGCATTACCCAGCTCACCTCCACCTGTCCCATGTTCTCACCCTTTCTGTTGTAGCTATGCTTTTCTCTGTGGGTTCCATCCTTATCATTAGTATATTCCCACCTCCTCCTCCCCCCCAGCCCCATTTCAGTGCTACAAACAGAAATTGCTGGAAAAATTCAGCAGGTCTGGCAGCATCTGTTGAGAGAAATAGGAGTTAGCCTTTCCGCTCAAGTGACCTTTCCTCAGAACAGTCCTTAAGAAGGGTCACTTGACCCAAAAGATTAACTCTGATTTCTCTCCACAGATGCTGTCGGACCTGCTGAGCTTTTCCAGCAATTTTTGTTTTTGTCGTAGACTGACAGCATCCGCAGTTCTTTGGTTCCCTTTTCAGTGCTGTTGACCATTCAATCTCTGCGTGCGGAAACTCTCTCATAAACCTGAGTGCCTGGAATCCCGCACACCAACTCTTTTCATCTGACCCTTACCTGGTGCAGCGCTTTGTGATGTTTCTCCATGTTGAAGGCACACGTAGGTGCTGTTGTTGTCATTGTGTACAATGAGCTGGCTCTTTAACGTTTCAATTGTGGCCCAGTTGGTAGCTCACTTGCTTTTTGACGTGTTAGGGTCTGAGTTCAAATTCCATTCTCACTGCTCGAGTGCAAAAATGAACAGCTGCCACTGTGGTGTGGAATTGGGAGAGTGTTGCAATGTTGGAGGATCTATTGTTCATTCGAGGCATTAAACTGAAACTCGATGTGCTTGCTTGGGTAAATATAAGATACCCCAAATCACAATCTCAAAGAAGAACAGGCAAGTTATCTTGGCTAATACCAAATTTTATCACACACAACAGACCACCATTGCTGTCTGAGGGATCTTGCTTGTGTGCATATTAGCTGTCATGTTCTGACTTTGGCACAGTCACTATTCTTCAGAAAGTCCTTCACTGGCACAAAGTGCCTTGAGATGACCAGCGGTTGTGAAAATTGTGGTATAAATGCAAAACTTTCTTTCATTAATAACAGCTTCTGTGAGTTTCATAATTTAAAATTGTGGAAACCTAGATGAAGTGCCAAGGTTATAAGTGGTGGGAGAGAAATTTAAACAAAATAGGGGGATGAGGAGGCTGTTTTAGGTTTTGAAAATCTGTAGATGAGGAGGACTTGACGAAGGAAGGTAAAAGATTCCACAGCCCAGAATCTGTAGGAAAGAATGTGGGCAGGAGATGGTATGATGAATCATGATATCAACAGCTTAGAGCTGCAAGGAGGGGGAAGTCAAGGGTAGGATGGCATTCTTGGAGCACGAAAGTGAGAAAGAAGGATAGGTTAGAGGAGCAATGTCTACAATCATAAAGTTGACAGACGAGAAAGATCGCAGGATTGAGAAATATTGTAAATGAGAAGTGGGGCAGAATTTGTGAATCAGTGGACCAGCATTTTCTTCAGTCCATCTGAGGAGTTTGTGGTTTGTGATTTAAAAAAAATGGTATCTTGGAATTCCTGAAGCTCTCCAACTTATGACCTATCACAGCTTTGTTAGATTTAAGTGAATGACTGAATTCATTTTGATTTCGATCGCAATAATAAAACAAAAGGTGCAATTGGAAAGATACACAAAGGAAATTCATCCTCCATGCTAATGTGCAGCATCTGACTAGCACTGGAATGATACATAGGTTTTCAATTCTCCTTCAATAATAAATGAAGGTACTACTACTGGAAATTAGGCAGCGTAGGAGCTGCAGAACTGTGGTCACTGTCTCTCATTCAATCAATGTTTTCATCAAGAGAAAATAGCGATTCAAGTTTTCCTATAATTTTGTCTGACATTTTTCTGCGTGCATCACTAATCTAATCATTCTGTTTCTCTCTTCCTTTCCTTGTTTCACCATTTCTCTATGTTTGGAAAATTCTGCATGACCTTTTCGCCCGCCATGTAGTTTGATGTCTCCATATCCTTCAAGTCATCTCAGCGCAAAGTCCGTTGTGTAACGCTCCTCGATTAAACTATAGGAACATGGCTGTTTCCTCTCGTCTAGCATTATGGGAACAAAAGGAAAGTTACTCTTCTTGGGTCACAGGTTTACATCCTGCATGCAGAAGAGAAGAAAGAAGTTGCATTGGCTTCTAGGAGTGCGAATGAGCTTCCTTTAACAAGGCATCTGATGGCTCAGCAAAATGGCATGTGTTTAGACACGCGTGGGTTTGGTAAATTCAAAGCCACTTTTGGAAAAGAACCACTTTTTAAATCAAAACATTTAGTGTCTGTCTGAGTGACTGCAAATCAGAAACTCACAGCAGCTGGCAAAACCCCATACTGTTACTTAAAATGAATTCGATCTCAAATCTTAAGCTGCTGCAGGGACAGAATAGGTGGCATTTTTGACATGCGACGTTTAGGCCAGGATCCATCATTTTATTCCCTTTTGTCCATGACCTGATTTTGCTTTTCTAGATATACTATCTCTTTCTCAGGACAGCCTGTCGTTTTAGATTTTGTGGCAGCTATGAAATCACCATGCTGTTAAACAAAGTTCTCTTTCACCAGGTTGGCTCCTCTGCAAGAGATTGCTGGCCCCTCTCCACTTTTTGCACAAAGCTCCCTCGGACTATTACAGTCCCTACATTTTCATTCCCATTCCAGACTATTTGAGGTTACCTTTGCCCTGTACTCTGTCTAATCAGCATGTTTATTTTAGACATTGCCCTGTACTCTGCCCTACCTGACAAGGATCGTCAACTCCGTATTGGCTGCCCTGATGACTGGGTCCCAGCTGTTTGAAATGCTATCTGTGTTTCCATCTCTCCTCCTGAATGCTTGTCCCTCTAGGCTTCACAGATGCTTGGCAGCAGTCAGCAGAGAGCAAAGTCTATTAGCTTTTCACACTTCATGACAGGCTAACTGGTTACTAACCTGATGCGCCCAAGTATTGTGAAATTCTGCTAGTTTGACTCCTCACATTGGTGCTTCCTGCAGACAGTGAGTGAGAAGGATGTTACTGAATAAACAATGACTGCAGCTGCTGCCTGAAATTGTCTCATGGCAATTTGCCATAGTTCTTCCATAGGCTGGGTGAAATCAGACAATCCCTATCTCCTTTTCATTGTTTCAGTAAGGTAACTGTTGGATTAAAATGGCTAACACGTAGAATGATGGCATCAGTGTGGTTTCAATCCCCATTCGGGTTCTGACATGCTTAGGACCTGCCTCCTCACTCATTCCATCTTTGTGGAATAATGCCATTTTCCCTCCCACTCCACATTGTATAACTCCTCGTGTCTCTCTCTTTTCAACAGAGATATATCAGTCACCATTCACAGACTGTGGTTAATTGTCTGCACAGTGAGACAGCTCTGGATAACATTAGGACAGCATTGAGTAATCTCTGATGCCCCTGGCTGATAAAGAGCATTGGCCAGTACAGGCTAAAAACTGGGTGGTTTCTGGAAAGTGGAAACATTGCTTGGAAAACCAAAGGACACCAATTCCAATTAATTGATTTACAGGTCCTGAGTATATAAAGCATAGAAAAGTATAGCACAGAACAGGCCCTTTGGCCCACGATGTTGTGCCGAGATTTAATCCTAATGTAAAATGGGATGGCACAGTGGCTCAGTGGTTAGCACTGCTGCCTCAGGGCGCCAGGGACCCGGGTTCGATTCCAGCCTTGGGCGACTGACTGTGTGGAGTTTGCACATTCTCCCTGTTTCTGCGTGGGTTTCCTTCGGGTGCTCCGGTTTCCTCCCACAGTCCAAAGATGTGCAGGTCAGGTGAATTGGCCATGCTAAATTGCCCATTGTGTTAGGTGCATTAGTCAGGGGTGAATGTAGGGGAATGGGTCTGGGTGGGTTGCTCTTCAGAGGGTCGGTGTGGAATTGTTGGGCCAAAGAGCCTCTTTCTTGTAGGGAATCTAATCTAATCTAAAATATAGTAACTTAACCTACGCACCCCTCCATGTGCATGTCCAGCAGTCGCTTAAATGTCCTCAATGACTTTGCTTCCACCACCACAACTGGCAATGCATTCCATGCATTCACAACGCTCTGTGTAAAGAACCTACCTCTATCGTCTCCTTTATACCTTCCACTTCATCTCTTCATACTATGACTCCTCATACCAGTCAATCCCGCCCTTGGGAAAAGTCTCTGACTATTGACCCTACCTATTCCACTCATTATTTTGTACACCTTGATTAGGCCTCCTCTCTTCCTCCTTCTCTCCAGAGAGAAAAGTCCAAGCTCATTCAACCTTCCTTCATAAGGCAAGCCCTCCAGTCCCAGCAGCATCCTGGTAAACCTTCTTTGCACCTTCTCCAAAGCCTCTGTCTCTTTCCTATAGTAGAGCGACCAGAACTGGACAGAATATGCCAAGTGTGGTCTCACCAGGGACTTGTAGAGCTGCAGCAAAACCTCGCAGCTCTTAAACTCGATCCCCCTGTTAATGAAAGCCAAAACACCATATGCTTTCTTAACAACCGGATCCACTTGGGTGGCAACTTTGAGGGATCTATGCACTTGCACACCCAGATCCCTCTGTTCCTCCACACTGCTAAGAATCCTGACTTTAATCCTATATTCAGCATTCGAGTTCCACCTTCCAAAATGCATCACTTCGCACTTATCCTGGTTGAGCTCCAACTATCATTTCTCAGCCCAGCTCTCCATCCTGTCTATGTTGCACTGCAGCCTGCAGTAGCCCTCTATACTATCGACGATACCTCCAACCTTTGTGTCATCTGCAAATTTACTAACCCACCCCTCAACCTGCTCATCCAAGTCATTTATGAAAACTACAAAGATCAGAGGTCCAAGAACAGAGCCCTGTTCTCCAGGCAGAATACTTTCCATCTACAACCACTCTCTGCCTTCTGTCAGCTAGCCAATTCTGAATCCAGATAGCAAAATCTCCCTGTATCCCATACTTCCTGACTTTATGAATGACCCTATCCTGGGGATCCCTATCAAATGCCTTGCTGAAGTCCATATACACCACATCCACTGTTTGACCGTCGTTGACCTGTCTTGACACCTCCTCAAAGAACTCTTGATACCTCCTCCTCAAAGTATACCAGAATCTGAATGGCGATTGAAACCTCACTGATGCCATCATTCTATGTGTTAGCCATTTTAACCCACCAGTTTCCTTAGTGTGATAAACCAAAGAAGACAGGGATTGTCTGATTTCACCCAAGCTATGGAAGTCATTACCTCAAACTTTCACATTTTTTCTTGTCATCTATGTCTTGTTGCTAACATTTATTTGGAAAGACCAGCATCACAGGAATTGGCAATGAGACTATCATTCCATTTGCACAATGCTCCTGCCCATTGTTGAGTTAGGCTACAGTCAGCATGGTCATGTGCTGCTGGTTGTGTTTGTACATTAGAGGGTTCAAGTGGATTTGAGCTTCAGGACTGAGCTATGGGACTTCATTTCCCCAACCAGAGGAAACCAATGGCCTAAACGTTGGCTTCACAATGTCCGAGAAATGCTCTGGCTGCTTATTTCCAATAGACCCTGAGAAAGTCTTGGTTTGATATGCAGAATGCAGTCGCTTTTTCATTCAGGCATTGTGGCAGAGATTATATTTGCAAAGCCAATGTGTCTAATCTCATCACTGCATTCTGAATGTGCTTTGCAACCAAGACATCAATACAGGATTGGATCCATGACATCCCGTATTTCCAATTGGATTGCCTGGTTCTGCTCTCTGTGGGGGGGTGTTAGTCCGTCTCAGAGTTGCATGCATCATGCAGATAATTCTGAAATGAATATTTTGTAAGTAATTGGATTTTGGCAGCCTCTTCACAGTTTGCCCAGCAGCTGTAAACCTGCTCAGACAGTCAAAATCCGAAACTGAGTGCTCATTGGGGTCATTTAAAATTCAATAGGATTTCAGAAAGAATTTTTCAACTACCAAATTTAGATTAATAGTAAGTTGGCTAATTTATATTCCTATTACCTTTTCTTACCCCGAACATTCTTGGACAATTAATGTAAATGGATTTCAACAACACAGAAGTTTGTAAGGAACTGGAATCAAGGGAGCAAGCAAGAATTATCTATTGAAAATAATGATGATAATGTCCCTACAATAGTCAAGAACTATAATTAAAAATACACAGGATGTAAATGAGAATAGTCAGTCTAAAATACCAGTAATGAAAGGATCCACTTGAAATCTTTAACAACCTTCATTTTAATTGATTTCTTAAATGCATTTCTTGCATTTTCTTGCCTGTATCCCCTCTGCCTTTAACAAATGCCTCTTGGCTTTGTACAAAGTTAAAAATCACACAACACCAGGTTATAGTCCAACAGGTTCATTTGGAAGCACTAGCTTTTGGAGCGCTGCTCCTTCATCAGGTGATTGTGGAGAATAAGATTGATATAAATTCTGTGTCTTACAATCTTATTCCAAATAAACCTGTTGGACTATAACCTGGTGATGTGTGATTTTTAACATTGTGGCACAGACAGTCTCACACAGGGAAGCTTACATCTTCAATACATTATCTGGGCCAACATGACACCAATTGTTAAAGTTCACTTGAGAATGTAACTTTTAAAAAAGTTTTGCGATTGACATATGAAAGATCTGAAACCAACATGGTCATTCTAAAATATGCGAGACTTAACAAACAATCCAGGTCTTTTTCAGTATATCATTTCAGTTACATCATACTGTAAACTTTTGCTATAAATTCTGTGTCTTACAATCTTATACTCCAAAACCACCTGATGAAGGAGCAGTGCTCTGAAAGCTAGCGCTTTCAGTTAAACCTGTTGGACTATAATCTGGTGTTGTGTGATTTTTAATTTTGTCCACCGCAGTCCAACACCGGCATCTCCGCATCTTGGCTTTGTGTCCTTGACCCTTGTTGAACAATTTCTAAGACACAGCCTAAGGCAGGTTGACGTCAGAGATGCTAATGACAAGTTTTTGGCATTTGTGCCAGAAGAAGTCATCATGTCCCTTCACATTTGTTTTAAATTGAATCCTATTGAACATCTGGGAACAATATTGAGGATCTTCCAAGTTCCTGCTCTGCCATCACAAGCCTTTATATAGCCTGACAGAATGATTCATTTGTGACATTAAAGTAAATTCTATCTTTGTAACGCAGTTTTATGAATCTCAGTCATTGCTGGATGAGTACCTACCCTAGGAATCTACTGGTAATTTGAGGCCACTTCATTGGGTATTGTGGAAGGGATTCATCCCAGTAGCTGCCCTTGGATACTAGACTCTGACATTGAGTGATTAGTAATACTTTTATTATTTTTATAATATTTTATTTACAGAATGGAAATTGCGTTTGAAATCCAAATTTGTAATAAGCTGTTTTGCAGATGTTGTAGGTTGGAGGAATGTTAAAGGACACTCAGGGTACAAAACTGTCTGAGTGGTGAATAGATTTAAAACAACTGCACCAATATTGATCTCTGCTTTGCTAATGTCAAGCTGTGAGCCCAAAGCTTTGTGAATTTGGACTTGATAATTCATTGCACTGTAATCCTGTATGTGTGTGTGTGAATTAAAAGATTGAACCTAGCAATTTCAGAAAGTAACAATTCAGTTAGAGAGGGGGAGGTTTATCCAAACTGCTCTGTTAACCAGAATCCCTGGTCACTTACATTTTCAGGCACTCAGGTTCATTATGTAAAAGTTGGCTTTGAGTTTGGGCGATCGGTAGTGGCGAGTGCCGTTTAGAAAAAGTGGCGATGATAACTCTTTCTCACCACTGACAAGGTTCTGCCTTAGGAGCAAGTTCTTGCATAACCTCCCCTTTTAATTAAATTCTCTACACTGGTTTCAGTTTGGGAACGATGCAGTGCTGTTGCTAAGATGCCAGTACAATGTAGATGGTTGCTGTGTGCTATTTTGGGTTGCATCAGAAGCTGCATGCTGCTGGTAGACATAGATCTGATACTGTGGGCAATGAAGTTGAATAAAGTAAAATACACGAGGGAAGCATGTTGGCCAATACAACTTCCTATACCACCCTTTCCCATATAACGTACTGATGTGCTTCTGTGTTTGGTGATGTTGCCCACACATGCTGTCAACGATCTGATTTTCTCACGTAGCTTTATTTAAACAAGCAACATCCTACAGCATAGGTAAAGCCAAGACTCTGTTAAAGACTGTTCATCTGACTCAGAAGCAGACCTCTCCTTGTCTGTGAAAATTTTAGCTCATGTTGTATTATCCCTCATGCCACTGCTCCAGTCTTCTGTCCACTTGTGTTGTTAGCTGTCAAACCATCAATTGTTCTCCTTTGTTGTCAAGGAGAAATAAACCATGACATTAAGATACTGAATTAGTGTAATCAGAGAGGAGAAAGAGAGAGACTGTGTGTACTAGGAGGTGCTGACTGTCAATTTTTGATATCAAGAACAGTCAAGAATTTAAGCAATAGAAATTAAAAGGGTGAGGTAGTGAAGTGGGGGATGAATTGAGGCATGATAGTTAGATGATACCAAACATGTAATTCGAAGCTTGAAGAAGGAGGAATGGATGTCTGAGTGCAGTAAAGAGGTTCACAGTTTGGAATTCCTGGGAGAAATCCACGTTGTGTAGGAGCTCGTGTGATGATTCCTGACTTTAGCACAGAGAAGATAGGAGGAGGATGTGAGAGGAGGAGGTGGGAGTTGAGATGATTATTGACGTAGCACCCAGTGGTGGCTGACATTTCCCATCCTCCAACTCTTACCCAGAACAACCTGAGCTGTTAACGTACCCATGTAGGAGGCCATCTTTGAAAGATCCATGTCCACTTGTATGTACGTGCCCTGGGTGTGTTATGACCACCCACAGATGCCCCAAGTATATACATAGTTGCTTCAGTGTTGCCTAGAGCTATAGAATAGTGCAGAGCAGGAAGTGGCCATTCAGTCCATCAATGTAATAACTGACATTTTAATGCCTGATCTGACTGTGAGTTCCCCTGAAAATGTCATAAACTTCCCATGTGTAATAGATTATCTAATTCCCATCTCCACATCCTGTTGGGTGAGACACCTGTAAATGGACCAAAGTTGCTTTTATGAAATGTATTGGGAAGGGGCACAGGAGCTCCATGACAATGTGTTGGTGAGAGATGTGCTCTTAATGCTGCTCATATTTGCTCTCCCAGAGGTAATGTACAAATGAAGAGATGAATATTCAGTTTGTATCACATGTGGATTATGCTTATATGATGTGAGGTCCCAAAGAATTATGGTGAACTATCATAAAAAAATAAACAAATCTCCTGGCTATGTTAAATTGGAATATTTATAATTTGCCTGAACCCCTGTGGAGAGATAAGAAAACTGCTGAGCAATCCTTGATCATTTTCCCCTCTGACAATCTGAGGACAATGAATGAGGAAACACAGGTCAGGCTTTCACAGCGATGTACTCTTTGGTAATAACTCATTGGCACATACCACCTAAGGTGTAAATAGTGACTACTTGGGGAAGGGTTTTCTACAAACTGTGGGTCCCCCCTACCTTAGGCCTGATCCACTTGTTCAAGGGAGAATGGTCATGGGGATTAGCTCTGGCTCTGAGAAGCATTTATGTTTGTAAATTTTCACCCCTCTAAGGTCTTTCTTGCTTACTCGAATAAAATCGGCACTAATGGTGTCATCCACATCAATAAATTTCTTTATAACAGTACATGAATAACGTTTAAAATGGACACAAAATCCCTTGAATCTCCTTCAGGCTGTACATTAACTATATCTTTCTTTTTAGACATTCTCTCCCTCTCTTAAAGGCAGCTTTAGTTTCCATTCATCTGTATGAACATTGTCCACATGTGAGCCTCCACTTTTGAAGGACTATGAATAAGCTCAAGGATGGACTGGACTGTGAAGCTCTTCTCTATGAATGGCCTCCCTGCCAAATGTTCACATGGGAATAATGGACATCTATTGGCCCATGAATGGGGGTCTGCCAATTGGAAAAGTGGGGGGCTGTTGCCTTGTGGGTAGAGGGTGGGAAGAGTGGCCAGAAATAGAAGTGACATGGTGGCTGAGTGGTTAGCTCTGCTGCCTCACAGCACCAGTGACTCAGGTTTGATTCCACCCTTGGGTGACTGTCTGGGTGAAATTTACATATTCTCCCTGTGTCTGTGTGGGTTTCTTCTCTTGGTCCAAAGATGTGCAGTTTAACTGGATTGGCTGTGCTAAATTGCCCCCATGATGTGCAGGCTAGGTGAGTTAGCCATGGGAAATGCAGGGTGATAGGGGTTGGGCCTGGGCAGGATGCTCTTTGGACGGTCAGTGTGGCCTTGATGGGCTGAATAGCCTGCTTCCATGCTGTAGGATTCTGTGACGTGATTCTATGAAAAGGCATCAGGTTAGTGGTTGGACTGCTTTGTTCATAATTTGGACTCCATTGCCAGACCTGAAAAATGCAGGGGTTAGTTGGCGGGGCAGGGTGGTGCATTGAACTCTACCTTTCTAAAATGGCTCTCGGTCAATTTGTATAAAAATAGATCAAGGAAGAAGAGCAGCCCCGCCCCCCTTCATCACCAGTCTCCCCTGTAGCTACTGCAGGTTTCATTAAGCAGCTGGTTCGAGAAACCGAGAAGGAGGCGAAAGTAGCACGGGAGCACGAGAAGGAACGACGACCTGAGCTCCAGGTGAGAGGCTCACACAGCAGGGTGTAGGCCGGGAGACAGGCACGGCCATTTATAGGAGGGCTGAAGTGAAGGGATAATCTGAATGTCGAAATGCGCTCTCTAAAACATCTGGTTGGATATAGAATCAGCACAGTCAGAGACTCCGCTGCCCAATTTCTCAAATTAATTCATGGGATGTAGGCGTCACTGGCTAGGCCCAACTTTTACTGTCCATCCCTAAATGCCCAGAGGGTGACCAATCTGTTGTGGGTCGGGTGTCACATATAGGCCAGACTAGGTGAGAATGGCAGTTCCCTTCCCGAAAGGACATTAATGAAACAGATTGGGTTTTCCTACAATTGAGAATGGTTTCATGGCCAGATTTGTCTGTGCACCTGAGTCATTACCTGAGTCTCTGGATTAACAGTCCAGCAATAATACAATTCGGCCATTGCCACCCCATTGTGCCCATGCTGACTCTTTGTACAAATTATTTAATTAGTCCCACATCCCTGCTTTTCCCTCGTTCCCCATAAATATTCTATTTTAATTATTTATCCAATTCCCTTTGATAGTTACCATTGAATCTGCTTTCACTACCTGTAATCCAGATCATCGTAACTCCTTTCACTTTGAGCCGTGAAGTCATAGTCATAGAGTTGTACAGCACGGGCTGTACCCTTCTTATTCATATACCCATCTGGGTGCCTTTTAAATGTTGTTGTACCTGGTATTGTATTGGCAGCTCATTCCATATATGCAGCACTCTCAACACGAAAAGGTTATCCCTCAGGTCCCTTTTAGATCTTATCCCTCTCACCATAAACTTATATCCTCTATTTCTACACTCCACCATCATGGGGAAAGTATCCAGTCATGCCCCTCATGACTTTATAAATTTCTACAAAGTCACCCCTCAGACTCTGATGCTCCAGGGAAAATAGACCCAGTCTATTCAGCCTCTCCCTATAGCTCAAACCTTCCAACCCTGGTAACATCTTTGTAAATCTTTTCTAAACCCTTTCAGGTTTCACAACATCCTTTCGATAGGAAGTAGACCAGAATTAAACGCAATATTCCAAAAGTGGCCTTACCAATGTCCTGTACAGTCGCAACATGGCCTCCCAACTCCTATACTCAATGCACTGACCAACGCCTTCTTCACCACTTTGTTTACCTGCGACTCCACTTTCAAGGGACTGTGAACTGGAACCCCAAAGTCTCTTTGTTCAGCAACACTCCCCAGTTGCAGCAATGTGAGGTGCTGCATTTTAGAATGGCAAATAAAGGCAGGACTTATAAGTCCTGCCTTTATTTGCCATTCTAAAATGCAGCACCTCACATTTATCTAAATTAAACTCCATCTGCTACCCCTTGGCCCAATGGCCCATCTGATCAAGATCCCATGGTAATCTGAGGTAACCTTCTTCACTGTCCACTACCCCAACAATTTTGGTGTCATCTGCAAACTTACTGACCATACCTCCTATGTTTGCATCCAAATCATGTATATAAATGATGAGAAGCAGTGGACAGGGCACTGGTCCTTGTGGCACACTGTTGGTCACAGGCCTCCAGTCTGAAAAACAACATTCCATCAGCACTCTCTGTCTCCTACCTTTGAATCAATAGTTAGTTCCCTCTGTATTGCATGTGATAGAACCTTTCTAACCAATCTACCATGTGGAACCTTGTCAAGCGCTTTGCTGAAGTCCTTTTGGAGTCCACTGCTCTGCTTTCATCTTCTTCTTCATTTCTTCAAAAATCTCAATCAAATGATATCTGGTGACCTTAAAAAAAGAATGGCAACCTTCACAGGCTCATCCCTCCAGCAAATGGGACTGCAGCTGGGATTTTTTGGCCCAGCGATAGGGACCCTCCCATTGTCTAGTGGCTGTTTAATCCTTATCAGTTGCTACGCCTCAGTTTTAGGCGCACTGAGGTGTTGGGTGGTAAGACATTCCTACCCTTTCTTAAAAACAAAATCCTTGTTAATAGCATTATTTTTGTTTTTTTTAAAAATAATTTCCATCCAAGGGAAGTAAAACTGGAACAAATATTTCAAGTTCACTTGACTTACCGACCGTTTGATTCTAACGTAGGTTGAAAGGAGTGTTGCAGACTTGGCAGTATTCTCCTAGAGTCTGCAAGAAATGAACACTGATCGCCAGAATAATTCATGTCACCAGGAGGAAAAATCATTAATAATGAAAGGACATTAAAAAAACATTTTTAACATTTTCTTTGAACATTTTCATTTCTTAGTTATACCTGTGTAGGTGAGTTAGAAACTGGACCCCTGAGCATCCAGTATGATCGTGACTGATCTGATCATACCATCCTGATAACTTTTCACCCCCTTGTTTATCAAAAATACATCTACCTCCGCCTTACAGAAAAAAAATCAAAGACTCTGCTTCTTTCTCCCTTTGAGGAGAATGGAAAAATTGTGAAACTATTGGAAATGAATGGGGATTAGTGCAGGAAAGGGTTATCAAACCAACAGTAAGGGTTAACCAATTGGGTAACAAAGACTCCATGGGATGTTGGAAGTCATCAATGAAACCCTCAGGGATGCATCCAACCTGAAATGGCAAGTATACCTGGCAGCCATTAATTCTGGTGGTACTCACTGTTCTGGGCAGTAATGGTCCCTTTCTAAGGAAGCTCACAAAAAACACATCCTGATACTATGAACATGAGAATTGACCATGATTAACCAAGAAAGGTGAGGAACATTCTTGCTACCCTGTCAGGAATGTGGTTTAGAACTGGACACTACAGCTGAGCACTCCTGACCCTTGTACAATCCGTCTCTGTCTCTGTGATTATCTCTGAAACTGCCTCCAGCCCTCGAACGCAAAGATGTCTTTGTGTTCCTCCAGCTTAGGCCATTTCTCCTTTTGCCAATCAATTCCCAAAGATTGTGCCTTCCTCCAGCTCGATCCTAATGCTTCGATTCCCATTCTTAAACTTTTCCATTTTGTTACCACTTCTCTCCGTCTAAGCTGTGTGTTAAACCTATCCCTTTGACAACTTGTTTAGTCACATCATGATAATCTAATATCTCTTCATGTGATTGAATGTCAAAGTTTGTTTGATAATGTCCCCATGAAATGCTTTTTATCACATTCAATGAACCATATGAAAGCTGTTATCTTTATGCTTACTGTATGTTATCATGTACTACAGTGCCAGGATACAGCTGACTCACTGTAACTCACTGTATATGCTGTGCTGCCAACTATTACCAGATTGTGACTGTGGGTCATTTGCTGTGACCATGCTCTTTTCTCAACCGGATCTATGGTCCAGTGTGGTTTACAGTGGGAGAGGGAAGCCACCAGACTCTATTGTGAAGTGGTTCTTATCTTCAAACAAAAAGCATGAATGTATGAGCATGCAAACAAGAAACAAATCTAGGCCCTTTGTACCTGCTCTGTCACTCAATAAGATCATTGCTATTCTGATTTTAGTCTCAACTCTATATTCCTGATAATCTTTCATCCCCTTGGCAATCAAAAATCTCAAAGTTTATTGCATGATTGTAATCAGATACAAATTACATTGGTAAACTAGATATTGTGACTGAGACTACGAGAGACGTATAGTTGTAAGCATTCACTCTCCAAGATCCTAATGAGGTTCTTCCTTTTTCCAATCCAAGTCTTTATGACATTATCAGATTGGTCTCCAATATTAACCCTTTCAGAACCATTACCTTACTCAGCAAGATCTAACACTCATCTTGATTCCACGTCACATTTCAGTTAAAGGTGCCATAGCTGATTAAAATTGTGTATAAAAAGGGCCAAAATAATGCAATGCTACTGTACACATGTCTTTTTTATTATTCGGCACAACCTTTAATTGGATTGTTGCATGTTTAACGCCTCCTGATGTTTCCAGAATTATTAATCGTGTCTGATCCTCTATGCAAAGATATTTTCATCCCACCCTTCCATCAGCATTAACCAGAATCCTTCCCCTGTCTCCCATTGCAGCGACCCGCTAAATTGGATGATAGTGTGGTTCAATATTTTTTACATTTAACTCAGAATGAGAGCCAGCCAGTAGACGAGGCAATGGATAATGAAACCCAGCCATTGGTGAACGGTCACCATGGTAATGGGCCTGAGGGTCAGTCTGCGCCATCACCCGAGAAAAAGGCCGAATGCAAACGACCAAACCTGATTCGGAAACGCAAAGGAACCCAAGTGAGGGGACTATCGGCAGGAAAACAAACCACACACCTGGAAAAGCCAGGAAGCCCTCAGCAAAACAATGGCTCATTCCCAAACAGTCAAGACCCAGTTGTTATGGAAACCAATCTCAGCACACAGCAGCCCAGCAGAAATGAGGAGCTATTATCAATGGAGAATGGGACATCTGAATTGGACACAGGGAGAGTTGCACAAGAACCCAGTTCTCAAGAACCTGAGGGCCCGGAGGTGGGGAATATAACGGAATGTACAGGAGAAAATCTCATCAATCAAGAAACAAATCAAGGGATTGAGGAAAGTCGAGTGGATTTAGAGAAGGTAATTTCTGTCAATGATACTGAATAACCCAATTCAGGATTTAAAAGTTTTCTAATTGCAGTAATCAGAATGTAGAATTTTACTCTCTGGCTGCACTGAATCGTTTTCAGACCTTGCTAATGGAGAGGTAGGTGATCTAATTGCAGTTTTCCCAAGAGGAAACTCAATACTTTCACTAATGTTCCTTTTTAGATTTGACTTCCTTTTACGTATCAGTCTCTGACTGAAGTAAGCCACGTAATTTAAGTTAGCTTTCATGGTCAAAGGATTTCAGGCTGATTTACAAACGATTAACTTGCTTCTACTATCCAGAGCAGTTAGGTTTTTTTTAAGTTTACCTCCTCCCTTTCTCTTTTTGCTTGTGGAAATATAAGGGCTATAACATAAAATGAATGAGTTCAAAAAGTCTCTTTTTGTAGAAGACTTATCTATTGGCATTGTTTATAAATATTTCCTAAACAATCTGAGACAGTATGACATGTCTCCGGAGTAGGTGGGACTTTAACCCAGGCCCTCTGGCTCAGAGGGAGGGGCACTACCACTATTCGACATGAGCCCTTGGACATGGTCTGTATTTGAACAGTTTAATCACCCTGTCCAGACACATTACAGTGCACGTCCGGAGCAGGTGGGACTTGAACCTAAGCTCCCGAGTTCAGAAGTAGGGCCAATACCACTGTGCCACAAGATGTCTTGAACATGGTTTGTGTTTTACTGCAGTGAATGCACATTAGCTAAGATTTTTTTTTGTTTTCTCTGCCAATAGGTGCACGAAGATGTTTGGTATGAGACAGACCGGGTCTGGTATGTCAACAAAGAAGGATTTACATTAGGTAATTACTCTATATCCTTGATAGACTATTAATTCACAGGTGCACTTCCAAAATCAAAATCAACGCCTGAAAAACAGGCAGAGATGACTTTGGTTCCAATTCATGTATTGTCGAAATATTAACGATCAGTTGCAGTGAGAAATTGAGCATCGGCTGGTCTGTTGGATGAAAGAAGACCAAACATCATGCCCTTCTGATTAGATTCCCTACTGTGTGGAAAGAGGCCCTTCGGCCCAACAAGTCCACACCAACCCTCCAAGACCCATTTCCCTCTAACTAGTGCACCTAACGCTATGGGCAATTTAACATGACCAATCCATCTAACCTGCACATCTTTGGAATGTGGGAGTAAACCAGAGCACCCAGAGGAAACCCATACAGACTTGGGGAGAATGCGACAGTCGCCCGAGGCTGGGTTTGAACCTGGGACCCTGGTGCTGTGTGGCAGCAGTTTTAACCACTGAGCCACCATGCCACGTTGATCTTGAATCCGTCACTCCTGTGGATGAGATATTAATCATTTCTATTCTAAAGATCCCATGGCATAACTCAGAGATGATCAGAGATTTCCTGGTCTCCTGACCAGCAGAATCAAAGACAGATTAATCTCATTCATTTCACTGCAGAATCATGTGAGTACAATTACCATTACATCCACCTGTAGATCAAAGCAATTCAATTTCCCAAACGTTTTACATAAATTACCCATTATTTATTTTCAATAGATGGTGTGATCTGGGCATCTTGTTACCAGCTGGTAAAACTCTGAGTCCGGAATATTGTATAGAGTTTTGAACCTGAAAGGGACAGGGAGAGAATATTAAAATGCCTTTAGTAAAATCAGTCACAGTTTTCTCAAAAATGCCTCTATCAGATAGGAAATCACATCTCAATCCCAGTTATATTTATCAAATCCTATCCAGGACACAATATAAACGGCACAGTGATTAGCTACTGCTGCCTCACAGTGTTAGAGACCCGGGTTCAATTCCTGCCTCAGGCAACTGTCTGTGTGAAGTTTGCACATTCTTCCCCCTATGTGTGTGTGGGTGTGCTCTGGTTTCCTCCCACAGTCCCCAAAAAAACAATGTGCAGGCTAGGTGAATTGGCCATGCTAAATTGCCTGTAGGGTTAAGTGAAGGGGTAAATGTAGAGGAATGGGTCTGGGTGGGTTGCTCTTCAGAGGGTCGGTGTGGACTTGTTGGGCCGAAGGGTCTGTTTCCACACTATAAGTAATCTAAATCTAAACCAATGCAGATAACAACATACTCTATTTGGACTTTGTAGGATTAAATTTCTCTTCAAGAGGATTTGATAAAATATTGTCCGTACTTTACGGACATTTGTGTGCACACTCATTTGCTTAGTGTAGGCTTTTATTTGAATGGTCTTCACTAGTTCTGGGTTTAAGACAAAACAAACTGCAGATGCTGGAATCCAAAGTACACAAGCAGGAGACTGGGAGAACACATCGAGCCAGGCAGCAACAGGAGGTGGGGAAGTCGAAGTTTCGGGTGTGACCCTTCTTCAAGATTCAGTCCTGAAGAAAGGTTATACCCGAAACGTCGACTTCTCTGCCTCCTGATGCTGCCTGGCTCACTGTGTTCTCCCAGCCTCCTGTCTGTCTACTTCACTCATTCTGGGCCGATGGGCTGAGGGGTGGGCAGATGGAGTTTAATTTAAGATCAATGTGAGGTGCTGTGTTTTGGTAAGGCACATCAGAACAGGTCTGATACACTTAATGGTAAGGTCCTGGGGAGTGTTGCTGAATAAAGAGACCTTGGCGTGCAGGTTCATAGTTCTTTGAAAGTCGAGTTGTAGGCAGACATGATAGTGAAGAAGTTGTTTGCCTTTATTGGTCAGTGCATAGGAGTTGGGAAGTCATGTTGTTGCTGTTTGGGACATTGGTTAGGCCACTTTTGGAATACTGCATTCAATTCTGGTTGCCCGTCTATGGGAAAGATGTTAAATTTGAAAAGGTGCACAAAAGATTTAAAAGAATGCTACCGAGGTTGTAGGGTTTGGGCTATAGGAAGACGCTGAACAGGCTGGGGCTGTTTTCTCTGGAGCGTTGGAGGCTGAGGGGGTGACCTCACAGATGTTTATAAAATCATGAGGAGCATGGATAGAGTGAATAGTCAAGGTCTTTTTCCCTTGGATGGGGGAGTCCGAAACTAGAGGGCATAGGTTTAAGGAGAGAGAGGTAAGGTATAAAAGACATCTAAGCCGCAACTTTTTTGTGCAGAGGGTGGTGGGTGTATGGAATAAGCTGCCCGAGAAAGTGGTACAATTACAACATTTTAAAAGGCATCAGGATGGGTATATGAATAGTATGGGTTTAGAGGGATATGGGCCAAGTGCTGGCAAATGGGATCAGATCATTTTAGGATATCTAGTCGGGATGAACGAGTTGGACTGAAGGGTCTGTTTCCATGTTGTACAGCTCTATGACTCAGTCTGTTGACTATAATTACAACTTAATGAGCTGGTTTTGACTTCTTGTTGACTAAAATGTTTTCACCATCACAAACACACTTGGCTGAAAAGAGTTAAAAATCACATAACGCCAGGTTGAAGTCCAACAGATTTATTTGGAAGCACTAACTTTTGGTGGTTGATAGCCACCTGATGAAGGAGCAGCGCTCCAAAAGCTAGTGCCTCCAATTAAACCTGTTGGACTATAACCTGGTGTTGTGTGATATTTAACTTTGTCCACCCCAGTCCAATACCGGCACCTCCAAGTCATGTCTGAAAAGAGTGAGACTTGGTGGGAAATGTCTCTGACTGAATCCAGCACAGGGAAGTGTGAGAGTATCCTGGCAATGAAAAGCTTCATCTTCACTCTCCTCCTCTTCCTCACTAAAATCCTCACCAGCTTCTTTGCCGTTTCCTACAGCTAACATTAAAGACCATTCAAAGGCTACAGGGTAGACCTCCATGGATACACATGAAGTCAGAGATCTATAGCACAGAAAAAGGCCCTTCAGCCCATTGCGTCTGTACCAGTCAAAATCCACCACCTAGCTATTTTTCTCCCATTTTCCAGCACTTGGTCCATAACCTTCTTTAGCCTTTGCATTGTACGTACTTCTTCAATAAATAGTCATTTATTGTCACTTGTATTTTTTACAAAAACATGCAGTGAAATATGTTTAAGTCATCATACCTCGGCACTTAGCAACAGAAGGCATAGATAGGAAAAAAATTAAAATATAGAATTAAGACAATGTCCATCTTATTAACTTATGGACTACCCTATATGGTACAGAGGGAGTGCTGCACTGGTGAAGGTCCTGACCTCAGATGAGCTCTTAAACTGAACAAGGCCTTTGAGAAGGTGGTGCCGAAGGTACTTATCATTGGGGCTCCTGTTGGACTGGCCTGTATTCTGTAGAGGACATGGAGCCATTGGCCATATAGACAGCATGACATACATGGGGGCAGAGGGTAAATTCACCCCCTAAAATGTGGAAAAATTAATCACAGATGTGGGGGGATATGCTGATCCAATCAGAGGCTGGTGCCCTCCTGAGCTGGCTGCTGCTTGGCCGACCATCAGCAACCTGTACCAAATGGCACAGTGGCTCAGTGGTTAGCACTGCTGCCTCACAGTGACAGGGTCCTTGGTTCGATTCTACCTTCGGGTGACTGTCTGCATGGAGTTTGCACATTCTCCCTGTGTCTGTGCGGGTTTTCTCTGGGTGCTCCGGTTTCCTGCCACAGTCGAATGATGTGCAGGTTCAGTGGATTAACCATGGGAAATTGTCCATAGTGTCCAGGGATGTATGGGATAGGTGGGTTAGCCATGAGAAATATGGGGTTATAAAGAGAAAGTAGGGGGAGAGTTTGCATGGGATGCTGTTCAGAGAGTCAGTGTGGACTTGATGGGAAAATGGCCTGATTCCACACTGTAAAGGTTCTATGAACCTGTCTGTAGCAACTGCAGACTAGATTCTCCTGCTCCTGGATGCTACCTGACCAGCGGTCCTTTACCATCACCACACTCTCGACTATAGAGTCATAGAATCAAATGGTATGGAATGAGACCCACTGGTCCTACTCGTCCATGCTCAAGCACATTACCTGGTCTGAAATTGCGGAAGTTGTTCTCCAAATGCAGGCGTTTGGCTTTTTAATAATGAGATTGTGCTCCGTTGGTATGTACTGTACTCCTACATGAGGATAGTTGGCTTTAGTAAAGGTTTTCCAACTGATTGATAGTTTCACAAAGAAATCAATTCCCCCTCTCATCAGCCACAGTGCTCAAACCAGATGTTGGAACACCTGAACTTCCAGACGGCCAAGTCCGAATCCACATTGAGAGTGACAACAGGATTGTGGACACAAACGAAGAGTTCATTCATAAAGTGAGTATTTGTCAACCTGAGCATTTCTTTTAGTTTCATTTGGTCTTTTAAGGCACACATTATTGTTTCACTTGCTTACTCACAAATGCACTTTGACATGGAGGATTTTGTAATCCAGTGGGTAGTGTCCATGTGTCTTAGTCAGTAGCTTCAGGTTTGAGCTTTGCTCCAGAACTCAATGACCGTGAAACATGCTTTGATAGTACAGTCAGCCAGGCCGGACGTGTAAATTGTTTCTCCACATGCTCATGGCAGGAGGTAGGAACGGGAGAGATTCCTGGTCAACTGCATCATGGAAGGAACATTGGAGCATTGCCCCCTACACCTCCACCTCTGCTCCACCTCCACCCCCGCGCCCCTCCCCCCACTGTCCACAGCTCCAGACTGCATCGTGTGTGTAAAGCTGTACGTTGTCATTGCAACCAAGACTCTCTGAGTGTAACAGTGACAAACTACCAATGCCACCACCTCCTTGTAAGGTCCTCTTTGTATGTTTGCTTTCATTCTGGTACATCAGCTGAATATTGAAGGTGCCAGGGTTACTGAGCCTGGAGGCCTTCCATTGGTGTCCAGACAGGGCTGTTCATTTCCCTGGGTTTAGTGAGTAACAATCAAAGAGCTGGGCTTTGAGGTGACACCTCTCACTCAGTCTCTTCCTGCCCTGATTGGGCATTCAGTGTGACTGTAGCCAGAGAGTCAGAGAGCGGGAACTAGTCGTAGAAACAGCCCAGAGTCCTTGCTCCCCTTGGAAACACTGGTGGGGGCGAGGGGGGGGGGGGGGGGGGGAGGGAGGGGAGGGGGTGGGTCTCCTGAGAGAGTTTGACAGTTTCCAGCTGTGATGAGTGATACTGTAAGTAACCATTTGACTGGCTAGAAAGAATCACATCCAAATTGTCTTGTGTAGGTTACTATACATATTTGGAGGAGCTCCACTTAGGGTCTTGGCTTTGCACAAATGACTGCTGTATATGGGGTACATGTCACTGTAGGAGTGTAGCGTCTGGATAGAATCTGAGCTGGTGGCTGTCTTTGTCAGCTTTATATCTTGATGCCCCCTCGTTCCTCAGACTGATTGCCCTTCCTGCTGCTCCTGAGGGCACACACATCCTGGGTGTCTGACAGCAAGGAAGCAGAGTGAGGGATGGGGAAATAGGCAAGAGCTGTTTGATCCCGGTGTCATGCTGTACCTCAGAATGAGGATGAGGAGATGCACAAGGAAATAACATCAGCCATGGCCTTGTTACAGCCATATCCCTGGCCTCAGGAACATCTCCCCCATGGAACACCATCCTCTGCAAGTTCACCTCCAAGCCACTCACCAACCTGTTTGGAAACAAATCGTCGTTCCTCCACTGTCAGTGGGTCAGAATCCTGGAATTCCCTCCCTCATGGCATTGTGGGTCAACCCACAGCAAATGGACTGCAGTGGCTCAAGAAGGCAGCTCACTACCACCTTCCCAAGGGAGCACCTAGAGATGGGTAATAAATGCTGGGTGCAGCCAATGATGCCCACCTCTTATGAATAAATTTTAAAAATTATATAAAATAAACAATGCTCTCTGTACCAAAAAAAAGGACGCCAAATTTTAACCTTGCATGTTTCGACATCTCTCTCACTGGGTAGTTCAGTCTCGTGGGGTTTGAGGCCTAGACGTTGGGGTGGAGGGAGCTCCTGGAGACTACAGCTGGCGATGGGTGTGCTTTGGCAGGTGCCTCTGTGCTCTCCCTGTGTCTGGGCAAACTCCTGACGCTGTCAATCCAAGGAGTGGACTGACTCCACCCCCAGGATCCTCAGTGTTCCCCTCGGGCCAGGCCAGAGACTGTAAGGAGGCCTCGACCTGGAGGCCCCCCTGGGGAGCTGGGGACGAAATAAGAGGGGCCTTGGTGAAGCCATTCTAGGATGATAATGTGCCCAATGCTCCTGTTCTCAGGATGCCTGTGAGCGATTGTGGAATCATGGAATCATATAACTGTTCCTGACTCTGAGAAACCTCCCTGGTGATGGGAATGTATTGGGAAGCCATGCCAATGTAACAGTCTGCTATTTGCGCAGCTATTCCCCACTGATCTAACAAACACCTGCCCATTTACTCCTGCTGGAATTTTCTGTTATCATGGTGATAGGGCCCAGTGCTATGTGATTCACTGTGTATTTTCAAATAAAAGAAGAAAACTCTTCAGGGATTTGAAGCCTCCAGTGGAGAGCTCACAATGTTTTGCAGTGATCTGACCTTCAATAGTGAATGCTGTCCGTGCAGAGAGAGTCAGCAGGTGTGAGCTCCACCTTGTGGAGTTTTAGGAGGACTGCAAACATTCTTCTGGGATCTTTGTTCATCCAAAACTTGTGTTTGTCTCGTGGACTGCCACTTCTCATTTGTCAGATATCCAGACCAAACATACAAAATTCTTACTGGGTGGCTGTAGAAAGGTTGTTTGTCCTTGTGAGAAAGTCAAGGACCAGAGGGCATGATCTCAGAATAAGGGGGCCCACAGAGAGGGGGAGGAATCCATTCTTTTGAAGGTTAAAAATCACACAACACCAAGAGATAATCCAACAGGTTTATTTGGAAGCACTAGCTTTCGGAGCGCTGCTCCTTCATCAGGTGGTTGTGGAGTGTAAGATTGTAAGACACAGAATTTATAGCAAAGGTTTACAGTGTGATGCAACTGAACTTATATATTGAAAAAGACCTGGATAATGAATCTGTGGAAGTTTTTACCATAAGGGGTTTTCCAGGCTGGCTCATTAAATATATCCCAGGCTGACGTGTGCAGATTTTGAATCAGTCAGGGAATCAAGGGTTATGGTGAAAGGCTGGAAAGTGAAGGCGAGGATGATTGGATCAGCCATGATCTCGCTGATGGGCTGATTGGCCTCCCTCTTGTCCGACAAAGAATCATATGGTGCACAAGAGGCTTTTCAGCTCATCACGTCTGTACCACCAAAGCTACACTCAACTACACTAGTCCCACTTTCCCTTGTTCGGCCCACGGTCTTGAATATTAGGATGTTTCAAGTGCTTATTCAAGTATTTATTAAAGGTCATGAGATTTCCCACCTTAACCTCCAAAACAATATATACCAGACCCCCACCACCCTCTGGGTGAAAATCCTTTTCCCTAAATCCCCTCTAAACCTTCCGCCCTTCACTTGAAAATGATGCCCCCTTGTTACTGACCCTTGGACTGAGGGGGAACAGTTACTTTCTCTCCAGCCTGTCCATCCCCCTCATTATCTGATGCACCTCAATCATGTGACCCCTCAACCTTCTCTGCTCCAAAGAAAACTATCCAAGCTTATCCAGCCTCCCTTCGTAGCAGAAGTCCTATTGTCTAAAACAGAGAGGAGTGGGAGGTGTGTTATTCTGGTGGGCTGTGCCAGCTAAGGCTGACTCTCATCCTATGGTTGTGTGGTATTGATAGATCTTCAGAATTTGGTTTGAGTTGAAGTATGGCAGTGAGATGATCAATGGTCATTGATTATAACCATCCATTAACGTCCCTTGTGAATTAGAATCATAGCATCCCTAGAGTGTGGAAAGAGGCCATTCGGCCCATTGAATCAGCACCAACCCCCCTCCCCCCCCCCTCCAAGAGCAGCCGAGCCAGACGCAGGCCCTCACCCTATTCCTGTAACCCCAAATTTGCCATGGTTAATTCACCCAACCTACAGATCTTTGGACTGTGGGAGGAAGCTGCAGCATCCAGAGGAAACCCACACAGACATGAGGAGAATGTGCAAACTCCACACAGACAGTTGCCCAAGGGTGGATTTGAACCTGGGTCTCTGTCACTGTGAGGCTGCAGTGTGAACCACTGAACCACTTTGCCATCACCTATTGTATGTTTCTGTTTAATTTATTGAGGTATTTAGTATGTAAGAGCATAAGGTACCAATGCTGGAGTAGGCCATTCGGCCCCTTCAAACCAGCAATGTCGATCAATAGGTTCGTGGCCGATCTGAATGTGGCCTTCACTCCATTTTACCACCTGCTCTCCATAACCCTCGTGCCCCTCATTGATCAAAATCGATCTAACTCAACCTTGAATCAATTCAATGACCCAGACTCCAGTGCTGTCGGATGTTCCAAAGACTAATGGGGGTCTACAAGGAGTTGCACTTCCTCTTCACCCCCCCTCTTAACCCTCGCAGTTTGTTTCATTTCAGGATATTTTAATGGGTTTGTTGTTTGTGACTTCCTTACAGCAACTAAATCCGTGATGTTCTTCTCATTCTCTCCACCCACAGGCGAACCCATCCAAATTAGATTATGCTGAGGACCTTGCCCAGCTCGTCAGCTTGAATGAGTCCAGCATTCTCCATGTACTGCAGCATCGCTATGGGGCCCAGCTGATCCACACCAAGGGAGGCCCGAATCTCCTCATCGTCAAACCACCGAGCAACGTTTCCAACTATTCGGCAAAGGTAGCTGCGGAGAGCGAGATCACAAAGTGGGGAGGAGAGACACCTTCACTGGGAAAGAGATAAATCATTTGGAAAATAAATAATTCCAAGAGTAGTTTTTGTTTCAGAAAACTGATGTCATAAATAATTATTGCAAAATTATTTGCAAAATTAAAAGCATTGATTTGCTGTTTAGTTTCACCCAGACAGCTCTACTCCATGAAGGAGCTGAACTAGGAGAAAGTGAGGATGGCAGATGCTGGAGATCAGAGTCGAAGAGTGTGGTGCTGGGAAAGCACAGCAGGTCAGGCAGCACCCGAGGAGCAGGAGAGTCGACGTTTCGGGCATTATGCCCAAAATATTGATTCTCCTGCTCCTCGGGTGCTGCCTGACTGGCCGTGCTTTTCCAGCGCCACACTCTTTGTCCATGAGGGAGTTGGTGGGAATGGGCTCGTGTCTGTAGATCGATAGTGTTCTGGCCAAGGGCTGAACACACCATAGCAGCTCATGGAAATTAACCTCAACTGATAAAATCTGGAATTGTAAGTAAGTTGCAGTAATGTTGACCATGATAGACATAATTGATTGGTATAAACTCTCATCTGGTTCATCAACGCCTCTTCCTGGGCAGAAGAAAATTATTCTCCTTCTCTGGTCTGGCCTATATGACATTCCACTGTCACAGTAATGTGGTTGATTCATAACACTGTCTGAAATGGTCCTAGCAAGACCCTCAGTTCCATGACATTGAGCAATGGGCCAACAAATGTTTGCCTTTCCAGTAGCACCTCTATTCCTTAAAAGATGTGGAGTAAGGTGATCAGTCACGGTGTTGTGATGTAAGATAATGTTAGCAATTCCCTGGTAATCTCTTGCAGTGATGTTGATTGAAGGATAAATATTGACCCAGGAACCCTGGGGATCTTCTTGAAGTAGTGCCACGGGACCTTAAAACATCCACCTGAGCGGGTTTAATATTTCATCTGAAAGATAGCACCTCTGACAAGGCTGAACCCCCTCAGTACTGCATTCAGACGTCAACCTCACTTATTGCTCAGATCGTGGAGTGAGGCTTGAAGGGCCAGCCTGCTGAGATCGAGGCCAGAGGGCTACTGGAGTCGTAGAGTTGTACAGCACGGAAATAGACCCTTTGACCCAACTCGGCCGACCAGATATCCTAAATCAATCTACTCCCGTTTGTCGGACTCACTGGGTGGGAGGGGGGGCAGCGAGAGTAGCAGAAGAGGTGTCGCTCATTGGTCCTGAGCTTCCCTGGGGTTGGCAAAGCTTTCGCTGCCTTGTAGATAATGGCCAGGGTTTCTCCTGGGTGTCGTGGATGGAGTGCTTTTATTTTACACTCTCTTTGTCCGTCCAGCTGTTCAAGGGAAAGAAGGATGGAATGCCACCCCATCCCTATGCTGTGGCACAGCGAGCATATTGGAACATGCTGATCCACCGGAAAGACCAGAGCATCATTCCCCTGGGATGGAGCGGTGCTGGGAAGACTACAAGCTGCCAATGTGCTCTTGAGTACCTTGTTGGTACAGCTGGCAGTGTGGGCACAACAGTGACAGGTGAAAACTGACCTTCCAGCTTTTCTCGTTACAGCCTCCTCCATCTCCACAGCCTCTCATTATAGAGTGACACAGCGTTATCCCTTCAATGTCCACCATTCCAGTGAACAACCTCCCCCAGTTGTCATTCTGAGGTACTGCTGACTCTCGGCTCTCTCACTCGGAGGTCACGGTTCATGTACAATTTTGAAGGGTTTCCGACCTCTCCCTTATTGCAATTCTTTCCTGCTGGGTGGATCATGGGCAGAGCAGGGCTCCTGTTGGTCACTGCTTTCCCAGGTGGGTATCAGTGAGGTGTTGTGGCTGGCAGCTCCTTACCCATCACTCACTGTCACCCTGACCAAGGATGGGGCAATAATGAACAGGACCAGACCGGGAAATATATCTTGGCTCCATTTGCAGAGAGGCTGAAGCAGGCAGGAGATTGTGAGCTGAAAATGTGTTGCTGGAAAAGCGCAGCAGGTCAGGCAGCATCCAAGGAACAGGAGAATCGACATTTCGGGCATGAGCCCTTCTTCAGGAATGCCCGAAACGTCAATTCTCCTGTTCCTTGGATGCTGCCTGACCTGCTGCGCTTTTCCAGCAACACATTTTAAGCTCTGATCTCCAGCATCTGCAGTCCTCACTTTCTCCTAGGAGATTGTGAGGTCCCCCTTCCAGTTTGGAGTGTCTCTTTGACTCTCACGACACCTCAGCTGCTGTTTCCTCTTTACCAAGTGCGCTGTTTGAAATTGTCCTGAGTTCAGAGCCCCCAACCCTAGAACCTGAAACATTGACACTGCTTTCTCTCTCCACCGGTGCTGCCCGACCCATTGAGTTTCTCCAGCAATTTTTGGTTTCGATTTCAGAACCCATGCTGTTCCTGGGTCCCGGCACCATCCCCACTGCCTGGGGCCTGGCATCATCCCCACTGCCTGGGGCCTAGCACCATCACCATTGCCTGGGGCCTGGCACCATCCCCACTGCCTGGGGCCTGGCACCATCCCTACTGCCTGGGGCCTAGCACCATCCCCACTGCCTGGGGCCTGGCATCATCCCCACTGCCTGGGGCCTAGCACCATCACCATTGCCTGGGGCCTGGCACCATCCCTACTGCCTGGGGCCTAGCACCATCCCCACTGCCTGGGGCCTGGCACCATCCCTACTGCCTGGGGCCTAGTACCATCCCCACTGCCTGGGGCCTGGCATCATCCCCACTGCCTGGGTCCCGGCATCATCCCTACTGCCTGGGGCCTGGCATCATCCCCACTGCCTGGGGCCTGGCATCATCCCCACTGCCTGGGGCCTAGCACCATCCCCACTGCCTGGGGCCTAGCACCATCCCCACTGCCTGGGGCCTGGCATCATCCCCACTGCCTGGGGCCTAGCATCATCCCCACTGCCTGGGGCCTGGCATCATCCCCACTGCCTGGGGCCTGGCACCATCCCTACTGCCTGGGGCCTAGCATCATCCCCACTGCCTGGGGCCTGGCACTTCGACTAACCCTGAGATCGAACGTGTTCGCCTCCACCACCAGACCTGACTATGTGCCCATTTTTCCAGCCCTCCACCCCCAAAAAATGCCACCCTACCCCCACTTCCTGGGAGCTGACAGCTCCCCCCATCCCTAAGGAACCTGAAACCGCATCCTCCTTCCATTGGATCAGATATCCTCAGACCCCTTCCCACCTTGTACCTAACACCTTACCTCCCTGGCTCCCTATTCACCTGGCACACTTAGCTACTATCTTTCCCTTCGCAGGAGCTGGCTACTTGCCATTCTTCAAAACCTTAAATCTCAAAATGTGCAGAATGCCTACCATGGTAGAGGGAGTGAGGTGTTGTTTCCCCTATCCTTGACTCCCCTACTTTGTGAGAATTAAAGAGCGACTCCCATATTTCTGTATCTGCCCCGATCCGAATCTTCTGCCAGGAATGTGGAGCCTGTTCTTAACGTACACGGGAAGGATCAGAGACAATCCGTGTGTGTGCGACTCTCACTCCTCAGAAAATCCACACAGAGGAAATCTTCCTTATGTTGGGGATAGGGCTGGTATTGAACATATAAAACCTGAGCTGGATGCTGGGTGGGGGAGCGGGGGCATTGCGGAACATACTGGTTTATCAAGTGGCTAGTCCAAATGCCTTCAGGTCAAAGACCACAAACCCCGAGCCAACCTCAAAAGGGAAAATGGTGCCAAATGTCGTGGACTGAAGGCACTAAGAAAATCTAAACTGCAAGATGATATTATCAGTTTGATTATACAGGGCTTTTCTTCCCCATTTTGTTTCAGTGGAGAAGATCCAAGCAATGTTTACCATTCTCCGGGCTTTTGGCACCAGATCCAGTCCCCACAATGACACCATGACGCGATTCTCAATGGTTGTCTCACTGGACTTCAATCAAGCTGGGCTTGTGTGTGCAGCCCACCTCCAGGTACTGCAAACGTCTCCAGGCCAGAATACACAGAACAAAAGGCCAGGAATAGTCCCCTGTCTGCTGGGTGACATCTAAGGTGTTAAACTGGGGTCGACAATGCAGATACTTCCGCCCACCCCCATCTATAACGACAGGCCATAGTTTTAGGATAAGGGTTGGTAGACTTAAAACAGAGATGAGGAAGAACCACTTCTCTCGAAGGGTCACAAATCTGTGGAATTCACTCCCCCTGGATGTGTCCACACACTAAATAAATTCAGGGAGGCGATAGGCAGGTTATTAGCTCATAACGGGGTCAAAGTGTTACAGGGAGTGGGCAGGAACGTGGAGTTGAGGCTGAGGTGTGATCAGCCATGATTGTATTGAATGGGTGAGCAGGCGTGAGGGGCTGAATGGCCTACTCCTGTTCCTTCTGACCACATCAAACCTCCAGCTACAGCAGCGAGCTCCTTCCGAGCCAGGGCTTCATTGTCCTCTCTGACCTGATTGGTTGACATGTAAAGCAATGCCTGAAATTAGGATGTCTAATTGAGTTATTAGTCCCACCCTGGCTAAGCAAGACCACCTCCATGTGATCAGACCCTGCTCTCAGTCCCATCATGTGCCCAAAGGCACATGCCAACAATTGGGGTCATTTCTGTATCTGGGTCAGGCTGGAAGTAACCATTCCCACAGACCCCAGGAGGCCATTGTCTATGTTAGTGCTGCAGGTAAGCCCACTGGTTAGCCACCACCTTGATGATCTGATGTGTCACTCTATGTTTCTGTGTGCCTGTGTGTGTCTTGATGTATGCATGTGTATGTGTCTGTGTGTGTTACTGTGTGTGCGTGTGCCTCTGTGTCTGCATGTGTATGCATGTCTGTGTTTGAGTTTGTATGTGTCCAGATCTGTATGCATGTCTCTGTGTGTATATGTGCCTGTGTGTGTGTATGTGCATGCCTGTGCATGCATCTGTGTGTGTGCGTGTGGGTCTGTGTCTGTGCATGTGAGTGTCTGTGTGTGTGCGTGCGGGTCTGTGTGTGTGAGGGTCTGTTTGTGTGTGTCTGCCTGTGTGTGCGTGTGCATGTGTGTCTGTGCGCGTGAGTGAGGGTCTCTGTGCGTGTGTGTGTCTGTGTTTGCATGTGGGTCTGTGGGCACATGTGGGTCTGTGTGTGTGTGTCAGTGTGTGTTTGAGAGTATATGTGTGTGGGTCTGTGTGTGTGCATGTGTACGTGTGGCTCTGTGTGTGGGTCTGTGTACATGTGTGTATGTGTGTGTGGGTCTGTGTGTGTGCATGTGCACGTGTGGCTGTGTGTGCGTGCATGCGTGTGTGTGTATGCGTGCGTGTGGCTCTGCATGTGTGTGGCTCTGTGTGTGTGCGCGCATGTGTGGCTGTGTGTGTGTGGGTCTGTGTATGTGCGTGTGTGTGTGTGTGGCTCTGTGTGTGTTCGCACACGTGTGGCTGTGTGTGTGGGGGTCTGTGTGTGCATGTACGTGTGGCTGTGTGTGTGTGTGGGGCTCTGTGTGCGTGTGGCTCTGTGTGTCTGCGCATGTGTGGCTGTGTGCACGTATGGTTGTGTGTGTGTGGCTGTGTGTGTGTATGTGTGTGTGTCTGGGTCTGTGTGTGTGTATGGCTCCGTGTGTGCGTGTATGTGTGGGTCAGTGTGTGTGCGCACGTGTGTGTGTGTGGGTCTGTGTGTGCGTGGCTCTGTGTGTGTATATGCGTGTGTGTGTGTGGGTCTGTGTGTGTGTATGTGTGTGGGTCTGTGTGTGTGTGTCTGTGGCTCTGTGTGTGTGCGTGTGTGTGTGGGTCTATGTGTGTGTATGGTCTGTGTGTGTATGTGTGTGGGTCTGTGTGTGTGTGCATGTGTGGGTCTGTGTGTGTGCGTGTGTGTGGGGGTCTGTGTGTGTGCGTGTGCGTGTGTGTTTGGATCAGTGTGTGTGTGCGTGTGTGTGTATGTGTATGGCTCTGTGTGTGTGGGTCTGTGTGGGTGGGTCTGTGTGTGTGTATGTATGTGGGTCTGTGTGTGGCTCTGTGTGTGCGTGGCTCTGTGTGTGCGTGTGTGGGTGGGTCTGTCTGTGTGGGTGGGTCTGTGTGTGTGTATGTGTGTGGTCTGTGTATGTGTCTGTGTGTGTTTGCGTGTGTGTGTGTGTGTGTGTGTGGCTCCTTGTGTGTGTCTGTGTGTGGCTCTGTGTGTGTGTCTGTGTGTGTGTCTGTGTGTGTTTGCGTGTGTGTGTGCGTGTGTGTGGCTCCTTGTGTGTGTGTCTGCGTGTGTGTGCGTGTGTGTGTGTGTGTGTGCGTGTGCATGTGTGTTTGGGTCTGTGTGTGTGTGTGTGTGTGGGTCTGTGTGTGTGTGGGTCTGTGTGTGTGTCTGTGGCTCTGTCTGTGTGTGGGTCTGTGTATGTGTGTGTGTGTGTGTGTGGCTCTGTGTGTGTGTGTGGGTCTGTGTGTGTGTGGGTCTGTGTGTGTGTGCGTGTGTCTGTGTGTGGGCTTGTGTGTGTGTGGGTCTGTGTGTGTGTGTGTGTGTGTGAGTCTGTGTATGTCTGTGTGTGTGTGGGTCTGTGTGTGGGTGGGTCTGTGTGTGTGTGTGGGTCTGTGTGTGTGAGTCTGTGTGTGTGTGTGGGTCTGTGTGTGGGTGGGTCTGTGTGTGTGTGTGGGTCTGTGTGTGTGAGTCTGTGTGTGGGTGGGTCTGTGTGTGTGTGTGCATGTGCATGTGTGTTTGGCTCTGTGTGTAATTTCCCTGTTTTAGTTTAAGCCTGTTCCCTCTTGTCCAACCTTGATGACTGCAGCCGGAATCCTTCTCCCTTTGCACCTCCATCTTCCAAATGCTGAGCTTAACATATTTGTCCATATCACCATGTTTTAACATTAATATTAATCAAAGACCCTGTGAAAAGTTAATGAAAGACCTTACATTACAGAAAGGCTGAAATACACAAAAATGCTTTATTATTTATATTTTCAGTGTGACTATTCGCAGAATATCCACATTGCTAGGAAGATTTATTGTCCATTCTTAATGGTCCTTCTGGGTGCTGTTTATGATGTCATCATCCCTATTCCTGATTAACACTTCTCACCTGACTACATTTAACACAGGCGTGCCTCAAACTACGGAATGGAATGGTATAGGTCTGCCCTCGGATTACTAATTGCTTCTTTTTCCTTGGGTCTGTGTGTGTGTATGTGTATGGGTCTGTGTATGTGTATGGGTCTGTGTGTGTTTGGATCAGTGTGTGTGCACGCGTGTGTGTATGTGTATGGCTCTGTGTGGGCCTGTGTGTGTGTGGATCTGTGTGTGTGTGGGTCTGTATGTGTGTCCTTCGCAGCCATAACTGTATTCCATTCACCGGGTTTTATTTGAGCAGTGGATATCTCAGTCATTCCCACTGGGATTGTATTGAGTCTGTGGAACATCCTACCTTTACTGACTGGAAACAGCAGTAAATGTAAGAACGCAAACAGAGTTATTTATTGCAATGAGAACTCTTCCTGACATTCTATGTTGTCCAGCTGATTTTAGAACTGGATTCAGACCACAATCTGTGTGGAATCTGTGTTGTGGGGCATCATTGTCTACTGGCTTTGGATTGTTAAATATTTATCCGCTGGGCTGGTATCTCCACACTTTGCTCAGCGTCATCTCTATTCTGCTCGTGTGTATTTTCCCAGACCAGTTCACCTTGAGGGGCAGAGGATTATGGGCTGAAATTTGTACACACCCTGATGGTGGGCTTGCAGGGTGGGGAGAGGGAGGTATTCCCCTGAAATTCCCCGATGGCTTTTTCACCCTTCAGCCGCCTGTCCTGCAGTTTTAGTTTGGATGGACGAATCCAAGGTTAGCTTTTTTTACCCCGAGTCAACCTGTCCAGGGATGTTATTAGACACCGTCTAGAGAAGGTGGGACTTCAACCCAGGCCTCTTGGCTCAGAGGCAGGGACACTACAACTGTACCACAGGAGCCTCCCCCCCCACCCCCCACAAGGCAGCCTGGTCTACACTTTCCCCTAGTTGAGGCCTTTAAGTAGACAATTAATGAACATATTTTGCCAGGTCTCCATTCCCATGCTGGTGGGATAGGTGTGGAAGCAGGAAGGATGCCTGAACAGTGACTCTCCCTGGATCTTGGATGGGAATAATAATGCAGATTATCTTCTCTTCCACAGGCACCTCTCCTGCCTCCCCTCCCCCACTTTCTGATGGATGTTCTCTCACCTCCATGCTCTCCATCAATTCCCCCAACCTTCTCTACCCAACACCCCCACCGTAAGATCACTCAGACTGACCAGGTCCTGGACCCTGGTAACGAGACAGTGGGCACTGCTTGTAGTTCCAGTCCTGGCCACTGCTGCCAGCAGCGATGTTGGAGCTACTCAGCTGCGGGCTGTTCTGATTGGCCAGTAGCTCTCTGTGCCAGGACCTCCTCCCAATGGAGGGGCAGGAATCCAATCTTCAGCCAATTAATGCTCCTTGGTGGGAAGGGCCACTTGAATAATCCTGCTCCATGTGTATCAGCTGAAGGCAACTCTGAGCACATACTCCATTCCAACAAGTAAGGCACTGAGAGAGAGCTGCACTGTTAAAGATCCTGTCAGTAGGGCCTTTAACCACAATTGTGCTCAGTTTTTAAGACATAAGAACGAGGAGCAGGAGTAGGCCATCCGGCCCATCGAGCCTGCTCTGCCATTCAATAAGATCATGGCTGATCACATCTTGGCCTCAGCTCCACTTACCCACCCACTCACCATATCCCTTAAGTCCTTTATTGTTAAAAAAAAATCTATCTTAGCTTTAAAAGTGTTTTCTGAAGTAGAGTCAACTACTTCACTGGGCAAGGAAATTCACCCTCTGGGCGAAGAAGTTCCTTCTCAATTCATTCTTAAATCTGCTCCCTCTAATCTTGAGGCTATGCCTCTTGTCCTGGTTTCACCTGCCAGTGGAAACATCTCTCCACTTCTATTTTATCCATTTCCTTCATAATTTTATATGTTTCTATAAAATCCCCCCCCCTCCCCACCATTCCTATAAATTTCCTACAATGTGGAAACAGGCCCTTTGGCCCAACAATCCACACTGACCCTCCGAAGAGTAACCCACCCAGACCCATTTCCCTCCCAGTCTACTCAGTCTCTCCACATAAGCCAATCCCCTCAACTCTGGAATCAACCTAGTGAACCTCCTTTGCACTGCCTCCAGTGCCAGTACATCCTTTCTCAAGTAAGGAGACCAATGCTGCACACAGTACTCCAGCTGCGGCCTTAGCAGCAAGATAGAACTTAGGTAGAACTTAGAGCAGCCAACATCGATAGGGAAAAGGTACTCAGCAAACTATTAGGATTGAGGGCAGGCAATTCCCCTGGGCCTGATCACCTTCTTCCTAGGGTATTAAAGGAATTGGAGGTGGAGATAGTGGATCCATTGGTTACAATATTCCAAATTTCCCTGGACATGGGAAAAATGGATTGGAAAAATGCTAATGTAATGCCCTTATTCAAAAAGGGAGGAAGACAAAATGTGGGAAATTATAGACCAGTTACTTTGACATCTGTTGTTGGGGAAGTGTTAGAATCAATTATCAAGGAAGCAATATCAGGACATTTGGAAAGTCAAAACTCTATCCATCAGAGTCTGCATGGTTTTATAAACAGCAAATCATGTTTGACTAATTTGCTAAAGTACTTTGAAGCTGGAACAAGCAAAATGGATAATGGGGGTCCTGCAGATGTAATATATCTGGACTTCGGGAAGGCATTTGATAAAGTGCTGCACAAAGGGTTAATTCAGAAGGTGGAATTATATGGAATTAGGGGAAATTTATTAGTTTGGATAGATGACTGGATGATGGACAGAAGATGGGGAGTCAGGATAATTTTTTTTCTGGATGGCAAGAAGTAACCAGTGGGGTGCCACAGGTTTCAGTCCTTGGGCCCCCAGTTATTTACAATCTACATTAATGACTTGGATACAGGGATAGAAAGCTCGACAACCAAATTTGTGGATAACACAAAAATAGGCAGGACGTTAAATTGCAATAAGGAAATAAAACCTTACAAATGGCTATAGAAAAGTTAGGAGAGTGGGCCAAAATGTGGCAGATGGAGTTTAACGTGGGTAGGTGTGAGGTCATGCATTTGGATCAGAAGAATGGGGTGCTCTGGTGCAGAGGGATCTGGGAGACCTCATTCATGAGTCACAGAAAGCTAGCACGCAGGGACATTAGATAATACAGAAAGCAAATGGAATGTTGGTTTTTATAGCAAAAGGAATAGAATATAAATATAGGGAAGTATTATTGCAACTCTACAAGGTATTGGTGAGACCGCACCTGGAGTACCGTGCACTGTTTTGGTCTCCTTATTTGAGGAAAGATGTAGTGGCATTGGATACGGTTCAGAGATGAGGGGTTTGTTGTCCGAAGAGAGATTGAACAGTTTAGACTTATACTGTCTGGAATTTAGAGGAATGAGCGGAGATCAAATTGAGGTATTCAAGATGATAAAAGGTGTGGATAAGATAGACATGGAGTGGATACTTTCTCTTGTGGCGCATTCAGGACGAGAGGTCACAGTCTTAGGGTAAGGGGAAGCAAATTTAAAACAGAGCTGAGGAGAAGCTACTTCTCCCAAAGGGTGTGAATCTGTGGAATTCCCTACCACAAAGTGGGGTGGGTGCTCGGACAGTGAGTAAATTTAAGGAGGAGTTCGACAGATTATTACTTGGTAATGGGTTGTGAAGGAATGTGGAGAGAAGGCAGGGAAATGGGGGTATGGAGTAGATCAGCCATGATTGAATGGCCTAATTCTGCTCCTATATTTTATTAACTTATGAAGACCACCTCAAAGGGGTGAAAGTCTCTCCTTCCCAACAATTATAATCCTATTGCTGCATTCCACTGAAATTTTGAATGATTTGTCATTGCCACTCCTGGGGAGGTGGGGTGAAGAAGGAGAGGGGACTTGGTTTCTGAAATCACATTGTGAACTCTGTCTCTTTTCGATACAAAATATTTTTTCCCCTTTATCATTCTAGTCTGGAAAACTAGTTGATGAAAGATATTACTGAAACCAGTTTTTGCTTTTATATTTATTTAGTGTTAAATATTACAAGCATATTCCTAACTCAGCTAAATCACGATTTCAATAAATGTCTCTTTAAATGGGTGAAGGTAAACCCCCTGTGAATAGCTACCATCTGCATGCACTTACACACAATCAATACACAATTCACATCTGTGATTTATGCATCGCCTGCATTGAGATGGTACAAACCCATCTTACTTACTGGCTTTTGACAAAGGCATTTACAGCTCGAGCTAATTGTTCAAAAATCTCACACGGAGAATGTCAATTTATCCTCTCCTCTCCACCAACAATGAAATAATTGACATTCTGAAGTTATGATGTTACTGAACATGATCATGTCCTACTGCATAGCATTGTGCTACACATACATCAACACAGACACACACACAGACACACACACAGACACACACATGCACACACACGCACACACACACACATGCACACAAAACAACAACATTCACGCCAATATTCACACACACCCCAATACTCTCACACACACCCCAAATAGTCTCTCACACACCCCAATACTCTCACACACACCCCAATACTTTCACACACAAAATTCACACACATGCCATACTCTCACACACAACCCAATACTAACACACACCCCAATACTCTCACACACCAATATTCATACCCACACCTACACTTTCACATAAACCCCAATACTTGCACACGGCAATACTAACACACACGCCAAGACTCACACACACAAAATTCACACATGCCCCAATACTCTCACACACAAATTAATACTCTCAAACACAACCCAATATAATCTCACACACCCCAATACTCACACCCTCCTCCTACATTCACACATGCGCTAATACTCACACATGGCAATACTAATACACACCCCAATACTCACACACCAATACTCTCACACACACCAATACGCACACACACACCAGTACTCTCTCACACAAACCAATACTCTCACACACCCCAATATTCACACACGCCCCAATACTCACACAAACCCCAATACTCACACACACACCAATATGCACACACACCTCAATACTCACACACCTCAATACTCCCACACACCCCAATACTCACAGACACTCCAATACTCTCACAAATACCCCAATAATCTCACACACCACAATGTTTTCACGCACCCCAATACTCACACATCCCAATATTCAACATGCCCTGATATTCACACCCACACCAATACTCTCACATACCCCAATATTCACACCCCAATATTCGCACTCCCCCAATACTCACATACCTTAACACTCACACCCCCCCAAAACTCTCATACACAAAATGCACACACACCAATACTCTCACATACAACCCAATACACTCACACATACCCGAATACTCTCACATGCTTCCCAATACGCTCACACATCCCAATATTCACACACCCCAATATTCACACACTCCCCAAAACTCACACACACAAAATTCACACACACACCAATGCTCTCACACAAAGCCCAATACTCACACACAACAATATTCACACACATGCCAATATTCTCACACACCCCCCAATACTCACACTAACCCCAAAACTCACACATGGCCCAATATTCATACACACCCCAATACTCACTCAAACCCCAATACTCCCCCCCCCCCCCCCCCCCCCCCCCATATTCACACCCACTTGAATACTCACACCTGCCCCAAAATACCCCCCCCAATACTTATACACACCCCAATACTCACTCAAACTCCAATACTCTCACATACCCCAATACTCACTCAAACCCTAATACTCACCCCCCATATTCACACCCACTCCAATACTCACACCCGTCCCAAAACTCACACACCCCAATTCTTAAACACACCCCAATACTCGCACACTCCAGTATTCACTGACTTCAATATTCACACACACACACACACCAATACTCTCACAAACAACGGAATACTCTCACACCCCCCCCGATATTCTCACACTCCAATACTCTCACATACCCCAATACTCTCACACACCCCAATACTCTCATACATGCACCAATACACATCCCCCCCAATAGTCACACATGCCCCAATACACACACACCCCAATACTCATATAAACCTCAGTATTCACACCCCACCCAGTATTCACACACACACCAATACTCACACACACCCCAACATTCACACATGCCCCAGTATTAGCACAAACCCCAATACTCATACACGCTGACACTAACACACACCCCAATACACACACATGCCCCAATATTCACACCCACTCCAACAGTCTCACAGTCCAGTACTCACACACACCCCAATAATGTCACACACTCTAATTCTCACACATACTCTCTTGTACTCTCACACACACCCCAATATTCACATATGCCCCAATATTCACACACACCCCAGTACTCACACACACCCCAATAATGTCACACACTCTAATTCTCACACACACACACACACTCTAGTACTCTCACACACACCCCAATATTCACACATGCCCCGATATTCACACACACCCCAGTACTCTCACACACCTCAATATTCACACACATCCCAATACTTACACACATTCCAATACTCACACACCCCCCCCAATATTCACACACACCCCAATATCCACACACACCACAATATTCGTATACATCCCAATATCCACACACCTCAAATTTAACCCTCCCCCTCAAATTTCACACTCTCCCAATGCCCTCATGCACCCCAATACTCACAAACACCCCAATATTCACACACGCCCCAATATCCACACACACCACAATATTCGTATACATCCCAATATCCACACACCTCAAATTTAACCCTCTCCCTCAAATTTCACACTCTCCCAATGCCCTCATGCACCCCAATACTCACAAACACCCCAATATTCACACACGCTCCACTACTCACACATACCCCAACTTTCACACACACCCCAATACTCAAATACACCTCATTATTCACGCACATGCCAATACTCTCACACAAACCCCAACACTCACAAACATCCCAATACTCACACACACCCCCAATACTCTTACACACTGCAATATTCACACACATCCCAAAACTAACACATGCCCCAATACTCTTGCACATCCTAATACTCTTGCACACCCCAATACTCTCCCACTCTCCAATACTCATGCATACTCCAATACTCACACCCCCTCAATACTCTCCTACTCTCCAATACTCATGCGCACACCAATACTCACACACACCCCAATACTCTCCCACTCTCCAATACTCATGCACACCCCAATACTCACACACACCCCCAATACTCACACGCTCCTCAACACTCTCACACATCGCAGTATTCACACGCATCCCAAAATTAACACACACACAAATACTTTTGCACATCCTCATACTCACATATACCCCAATACTCACACACACCTCAATACTCATGCACACACCAATGCTCACACACTCTCCAATACACATGCACATGTCAACACTCACACCCACCAATACTCACACACACACAAACGCACACACACTCACTCTAATACTCTCACACACAACCCAATATTCACACAAACCCCAATGTTCACCCCCCCCAATACTCACACAAACCCCAATATTCACATGTCCCAATCTTCACACACATCCCAATACTCACACACACTCCAATATTCACATTTACCCCAATATTCACACACCCCAATACTCATACAAACCTCGATATACACATGCCCCAATCTTCACACACATCCCAATACTCACACACACTCCAATATTCACATACACCCCAATATTCACACAGACCCCAATATTCACACAGACCCCAATATTCACACAGACCCCAATATTCACACACACCCCAATACTCACACAAAGCCCAATATTCACACACACCCCAATATTCACGCACACCCCAATATTCACACACACCCCAACACTCACACAAACCCCAATATTCACACAAACCCTAATACTCACACACATCCCAATACTTACACACATCCCAATACTCGCACACACTCCAATATTCACACCCCCCCGATACTCACACACCCCAATGCTCACCCCTCCAATACTCACACACCCCAGTACTCACACACCCCAATACTCACATACCCCAATACTCTAGCACTCTCCAATACTCATGCACACCCCAATACTCACACACACCCAAATACTCACACACCCCAATACTCTCCAATACACATGCACACACCAATACTCTCACACACCCCAATACTCACACATACCCCAATACTCAATACTCATGCACACACCAATGCTTACACACTCTCCTATACACATGCACACGTCAACACTCACACCCACCAATACTCACACATACAAACACACACACACACTCACTCTAATACTCTCACACACAACCCAATATTCACATATGCCCCAATGTTCACACACCCCCCAATACTCACACACACCCCAATATTCACATGCCCCAATCTTCACACATATCCAAATACTTACACACACCCCAATATTCACACATGCCCCATTACTCACACACACCCCAACTTTCACACATACCCCAATACTCAAATACAGCTCAATATTCATGCACACGCCAATACTCTCACACAAACCCCAATACTCACAAACATCCCAATACTCACACACACCCCAATACTCTTACACATCGCAATATTCACACACATCCCAAAACTAACACACGCCCCAATACTCTTGCACATCCTCATACTCTTGCACACCCCAATACTCTCCCACTCTCCAATACTCATGCACACACCAATACTCACTCACACCCCAATACTCTCACACTCTCTAATGCTCATGCCCACCCAATACTCACGTGCACCTCAATACGCTCACACATCGCAATATTCACACACATCCCAAAACTAACGCACACCTCAATACTCTCACACACCCCAATACTCACACACTCTCCTATACACATGCACACGTCAACACGCACACCCACCAATACTCACACACACACTCACTCTAATACTCTCACACACAATCCAATATTCACATATGCCTAAATATTCACACACACTCCAATATTCACACAAACCCCAATATTCACACATACCCCAATACTCACACAAACCCCAATATTCACACACATCCCAATACTTACACACACTCCAATATTCACACACACCCCAATATTCACACACACCCCAATACTCACACACACTCCAATACTCACACACACCCCAATACTCACACACACTCCAATATTCACACACACCCCAATACTCACACAAACCCCAATATTCACACACATCCCAATACTTACACACACTCCAATATTCACACACACCCCAATATTCACACATACCCCAATACTCACACAAACCCCAATATTCACACACATCCCAATACTTACACACACCCCAATATTCACACACACCCCAATACTCACACACACCTCAATACTCACACACACCCCAATACTCACACACTCTCCTATACACATGCACACGTCAACACTCATAACCACCAATACTCACACACACACATACAAACACACACACATTCACTCTAATACTCTCACACACAACCCAATATCCACATATGCTTAAATATTCACACACACCCCAATATTCACACAAACCCCAATATTCACACAAACCGCAATACTCACACACACTCCAATATTCACACCCCCCCAATACTCACACACCCCAATACTCACACGCCCCAATACTCACACACCCCAATACTCACACACCCCAATACTCACACACCCCAATACTCACACACCCCAATACTCACACACATCCCAATACTCACCCCCCCCAATATTTGCATACACCAATACTCACACACCCCAATACTCACACGCTCCAATGCTCACACATTCTAATACTCACACACACCTCAATACTCACACACACCCCAATACTCACACACACAATATTCTATCACTCTCCAAACTCATGCACACACCAATACTCTCACACACCCCAATACTCACACACACCCCAATACTCACACATGCTAATACTCACGCACACCCCAATACTCGCACACCCCAATACTCACACCCACCAATATTCTCTCACACATACAAAGACACACACACTCTAATACTCTCACACACCTCAATATTCAAATATGCCCCAATATTCGCACACACCTCAATACTCACACAAACCCCAATATTCACACCCCCAATATTTACATACAATCCATTACTCACACAAACCCCAATATTCACACATCCCAAATTTCAACACACCCCCCAAATTTCATCCTCCCGATCCTCACACACACCCTAATACTCACAAACACCCCAACATTCACACACACCCCACTACACTCACACATCCCCAAATTTCACACACAGCCCAATACTCACACACACCCCAATGCTCTCACACTTCCCAATACTCACACACACCCCAATACTCACACACCCAAATATTCACACATCCCAATACTCTAGCACTCTCCAATACTCATGCACACACCAATACTCTCACACACCCTAATACTAACACACACCCTAATACCCTCACACACCAATATTCATACCCACACCTACACTTTCACATAAATCCCAATACTTGCACACGGCAATGCTAACACACACGCCAAGACTCACACACACAAAATTCACACATGCCCCAATACTCTCACACACAAATTAATACTCTCAAACACAACCCAATACTCTCACACACCCCAATACTCACACTCTCCTCCTACATTCACACATACCCCAATACTCACACAAACCCCAATACTAACACACATCCCAATACTTACACACATCCCAATACTCACACACACTCCAATATTCACACACCCCCCAATACTCACACACACCAATACTCACACGCCCCAATACTCACCCCCCCAATACTCACCCCCCCAATACTCACACACCCCAATACTCACACACACCCCAATACTCACATGCTCCAATACTCACACACTCCAATACTCTCACACACCCCAATACTCACACACACCCCAATACTCACACACCTCAATACTCTATCACTCTCCAAACTCATGCACACACCAATACTCTCACACACCCCAATACTCACACCCCCCCAATACTCACACACACTCCAATACTCGCACACCCCAACACTCACATCCACCAATATTCTCTCACACATACAAAGACACACACACTCTAATACTCTCACACACCCCAATATTCAAATATGCCCCAATATTCGCACACACCTCAATACTCACACAAACCCCAATATTCACACATCCCAAATTTCAACACACACCCCAAATTTCATCCTCCCAATACTCACACACACCCTAATACTCACAAACACCCCAACATTCACACACACTCCATTACACTCACACACACCCCAAATTTCACACACACCCCAATACTCACAAACACCTCAATTCTCACACTCACCCCAATACTCACACACACCCCAATACTCGCACATGCCAATACTTACGCATGCCAATACTCACCCATACCCCAATACTCTCACACCTCAATACTCACACACACCTGAATACTCTTGCATGCTCCAATACTCACACACACCGAAATACTCACACGCACCCCAATGCTCACACACACTCCAATACTCACACATGCCAATAGTCACACACACCCCAATAATCACCCACACCCCAATATTCTCACACCTCAATACTCATGCACACCCCAATACTCACACCCCCCCAATACTTTTGCACGCTCCAATACTCACACAAACACCCCAATACTCACACGCACCCCAATACTCACACACACACCAATACACATACACACCCCATTACTCATATATGCCAATACTCACGCACACCTCAATACTCACACACGCTGATACTACACGCACACACCAATACTCATACATGCCCCAATATTCATACCCACTCCAACACTCTCACAGTCCAGTACTCACACATACCCCAATACTCACACCCACCACAATACTCACACATCCCCCAATACTCTCACACACCCCAATACTCACACCCACCACAATACTCACACACCCCCCAATACTCACACACACCTCAATACTCATGCACACACCAATGCTCACACACTGTCCTATACACATGCACACGTCAACACTCACACCCACCAATACACACAAACACACACACACTCACTCTAATAATCTCACACACAACCCAATAGTCACACACCCCCCAATATTCACACAAACCCCAATATTCACACATACCCCAATATTCACACAAACCCCAATATTCACACACATCCCAATACTTACACACATCCCAATACTCACACACACTCCAATATTCACACACCCCCCAATACTCACACACCCCAATACTCACACGCCCCAATACTCACACACCCCAATACTCACACCCCCCCCCAATACTCACACCACCCCAATACTCACACACCCCAATACTCACACCCCCCCCAATATTCGCATACCCCAATACTCACACACCCCAATACTCACACGCTCCAATACTCACACACTCCAATACTCTCACACACCCCAATACTCACACACACCCCAATACTCACACACCCCAATACTCACACACCCCAATACTCTATCACTCTCCAAACACATGCACACACCAATACTCTCACACACCCCAATACTCACACCCCCCCAATACTCACACATACTCCAATACTCGCACACCCCAATACTCACATCCACCAATATTCTCTCACACATACAAAGACACACACATTCTAATACTTTCACATACCCCAATATTCAAATATGCCCCAATATTCGCACACACCTCAATACTCACACAAACCCCAATATTCACACATCCCAAATTTCAACACACACCCCAAATTTCATCCTCCCAATACTCACACACACCCTAATACTCACAAACACCCCAACATTCACACACACCCCATTACACTCACACACACCCCAAATTTCACACACACCCCAATACTCACAAACACCTCAATTCTCACACTCACCCCAATACTCACACACACCCCAATACTCGCACATGCCAATACTTACGCATGCCAATACTCACCCATACCCCAATACTCTCACACCTCAATACTCACACACACCTGAATACTCTTGCACGCTCCAATACTCACACACACCGAAATACTCACACGCACCCCAATGCTCACACACACTCCAATACTCACACATGCCAATAGTCACACACACCCCAATAATCACCCACACCCCAATATTCTCCCACCTCAATACTCATGCACACCCCAATACTCACACCCCCCCAATACTTTTGCACGCTCCAATACTCACACAAACACCCCAATACTCACACGCACCCCAATACTCACACACACACCAATACACATACCCACCCCATTACTCATATATGCCAATACTCACGCACACCTCAATACTCACACACGCTGATACTACACGCACACACCAATACTCATACATGCCCCAATATTCATACCCACTCCAACACTCTCACAGTCCAGTACTCACACATACCCTAATACTGTCACACACTCTAATTCTCATATGCACACCCCAGTACTCACACACACCCCAATACTCTCACACACCCGAACATTCACACACACCCCAATATTCACACACACCCCAATACTCTCACGCACCCCAACATTCACACACATCCCAACATTCACACACACCCCAATATTCACACACACCCCAATACTCTCACACACCCCAATATTCACACATACCCCAACATTCACACACATCCCAACATTCACACACACCCCAATATTCACACACACCCCAATACTCTCACACACCCCAATATTCACACACACCCCAACATTCACACACACCCCAATATTCACACACACCCCAATACTCTCACACTCCCCAATATTCACACACACCCCAATACTCTCACACACCCCAATATTCACACACACCCCAATACTCACACACACCCCAATACTCTCACACACCCCAATATTCACACACACCCCAATACTCACACACACCCCAATACTCTCACACACCCCAATATTCACACACATCCCAATACTTACACACATTCCAATACTCACACACACACACCAATATTCACACACCCCCCAATATTCACAAACACCACAAAACCCATACACATCCCAATATTCACATGCCCCAAATTTGATTGCCCCCCCCCCAGATTTCACACTCTCCCCAATGCTTACACGCCCCAATACTCACAAACATCCTAATACTAATTGGGGGCGGCACGGTGGCACAGTGGTTAGCACTGCTGCCTCACAGCACCAGAGACCCGGGTTCAATTCCCGCCTCAGGCGACTGACTGTGTGGAGTTTGCACGTTCTCCCCGTGTCTGCGTGGGTCCCCTCCGGGTGCTCCGGTTTCCTCCCACAGTCCAAAGATGTGCAGGTCAGGTGAATTGGCCATGCTAAATTGCCCTTAGTGTTAGGTAAAGGGGTAAATATAGGGGTATGGGTGGGTTGCGCTTCGGCGGGTCGGTGTGGACTTGTTGGGCCGAAGGGCCTGTTTCCACACTGTAAGTCTAATCTAATCTAATCTAAGTCTACTCACACACACCCCAATACGCACACATCCTCCAATACTCACACACTCTCCAATACGCATTCACCCTCTAATACTCACACACCTTTCAATACGCACAAACATCCCAATATCCATGCACAACCCAATGCTCATGCACATCTCAATACTCACACCCACCAATACTCTCTCTCTCACACACACATGCAAACGCACACAGGCTTGAAGCATGGCACTCCAACCGGAACTCAATCCATAAACTTATTGAACTGGACCCCATATACAAACCACTCAGATACATAACTGGATGTACTGGAAAACAGAGACACATAAATACCAGGTGGGACAGACCATCAGTGCTTCACCAGAGGCACACTGACGATGTCACCTAGTGAGGTGATGAAACGTCTGCAGAAAAACACATTCACTTGATGAAGGAATCTACAATCTCAGATACACACACATACACAAATTAATGCCCAACATTCAACACCACACACACACGCACAGAAACAGATGCGCATATACTCCATTTTACAATTTTCTTGGAATTTTTTTTTCAGACAATGCTACTGGAGCGAATTCATGTCCAACAGCAACCAAATGGTGAGGGATCGTTTAATGTCTTCTACCAGATGCTGGCTGGCTTGGATCGATCTCTCAGGTAGAGTGTCAGTTTGACTCGGGAACTTGTACAGAATGCACTGAGCCCGCTCTCTGTAGGTGTATAGACAGTAATGGTAGGTGTATGGACAGTAACAGTAGGTCTATAGACAGTATTGGTAGGTGTATAGACAGTAACAGTAGGTGTATAAACAGTAAGGGTATGTGTACGGATAGTAACAGTATGTGTATGTACAGAAATGATAGGTGTATAGACAGTAATTGTAGGTGTAAGGATAGTAACAGTAGGTGTATAGACAGTAATGGTAGGTGTATGGACAGTAACAGTGGGATTATGGACAGGAACAGTAGATGTATGGACAGTAACAGTAGGTGTACAGACAGTAACGGTAAGTGTATGGACAGTAACAGTAGGTATATGGACAGTAACAGTAGGTGAATAGACAGTAACAGTAGGTGTACAGACAGTAATGGTAGGTGTATAAACAGTAACGGTAAGTGTATGGACAGTAACAGTAGATGTATGGACAGTAACAGTAGGTGTACAGACAGTAACGGTAAGTGTATGGACAGTAACAGTAGGTATATGGACAGTAACAGTAGGTGAATAGACAGTAACAGTAGGTGTACAGACAGTAATGGTAGGTGTATAAACAGTAACGGTAAGTGTATGGACAGTAACAGTAGATGTGTAGACAGTAACAGTAGATGTATAGACAGTAACAGTAGATGTATGGACAGTAACAGTAGGTGTACAGACAGTAACGGTAAGTGTATGGACAGTAACAGTAGATGTGTAGACAGTAACAGTAGATGTATAGACAGTAACAGTAGATGTATGGACAGTAACAGTAGGTGTACAGACAGTAACGGTAAGTGTATGGACAGTAACAGTAGATGTATAGACAGTAACAGTAGATGTATGGGCAGTAATGGTAGGTGTATGGACAGTAACAATAGATGTATGGACAGTAATGGTAGGTGTATGGACAGTAACAGTAGGTGTATAGACAGTAACAGTAGGTATATGGACAGTAATGGTAGGTGTATGGACAGTAACAGTAGGTATATGGACAGTAATGGTAGGTGTATGGACAGTAACAGTAGGTATATGGACAGTAATGGTAGGTGTATGGACAGTAACAGTAGGTATATGGACAGTAATGGTAGGTGTATGGACAGTAACAGTAGGTGTACAGACAGTAACGGTAAGTATATGGACAGTAACAGTAGGTGTATAGACAGTAACAGTGGCATTGGAGGGCCACTCTCTGGATTCATTTAAGAAGGAGTTGGATAGAGCTCTCAAAGATAGTGGAATCAAGGGTTATGGAGATAAGGCAGGAACAGGATACTGATTAGGAATGATCAGCCATGATTATATTGAATGGCGGTGCAGGCTCGAAGGGCTGAATGGCCTACTCCTGCACCTATTGTCTATTGTCTATTGTAACAGTAGATGTATGGACAGTAACAGTAGGTGTACAGACAGTAACGGTAAGTGTATGGACAGTAACAGTAGGTGTATGGACAGTAATGGTAGGCATATGGACAGTAACAGTAGGTATATGGACAGTAATGGTAGGTGTATGGACAGTAACAGTAGGTATATAGACAGTACCAGTAGGTGTATGGACAGTAACGTAGATGTGTGGACAGTAACAGTAGGTATATGGACAGTAACAGTGGGTATACGGACAGTAACAGTAGGTGTATGGACAGTAACAGTAGGTGTACGGACAGAAACGGTAGGTGTATGGACAGTAACAGTAGGTGTACGGACAGAAACGGTAGGTGTATGGACAGTAACAGTAGGTACATGGACAGTAACAGTAGGTGTATAGACAGTAACAGTAGATGTATGGACAGTAACAGTAGGTACATGGACAGTAACGGTAGGTGTATGGACAGTAACGGTACGTGTATGGACAGTAACAGTAGGTACATGGACAGTAACAGTAGGTGTATAGACAGTAACAGTAGATGTATGGACAGTAACAGTAGGTATATGGACAGTAACAGTAGGTGTATAGACAGTAACAGTAGATGTATGGACAGTAACAGTAGGTACATGGACAGTAACGGTAGGTGTATGGACAGTAACGGTACGTGTATGGACAGTAACAGTAGGTACATGGACAGTAACAGTAGGTGTATAGACAGTAACAGTAGATGTATGGACAGTAACAGTAGGTATATGGACAGTAACAGTAGGTGTATAGACAGTAACAGTAGATGTATGGACAGTAACAGTAGGTACATGGACAGTAACAGTAGATGTATGGACAGTAACAGGTGTACAGACAGTAACGGTACGTGTATGGACAGTAACAGTAGGTGTATAGACAGTAACAGTAGATGTATGGACAGTAACAGTAGGTACATGGACAGTAACGGTAGGTGTATGGACAGTAACAGTAGGTGTACAGACAGTAACGGTAAGTGTATGGACAGTAACAGTAGGTGTATAGACAGTAACAGTGGGTATACGGACAGTAACGGTAGATGTATGGACAGTAATGGTAGGTGTATGGACAGTAACAGTGAGTATATGGACAGGAATGGTAGCTGTATGGACAGGAATGTTAGGTGTTTGGACAGGAATGGTAAGTATACGGACAGTAACAGTAGGTGTATAGACAGTAACAGTAGGTGTATAGACAGTACCAGTGGGTATACGAACAGTAACGGTAGGTGTATGGACAGTAACAGTGGGTGTATGGACAGTAACAGTAGGTGTACGGACAGTAACAGTAGGTATACAGACAGTAACGGTGAGTGTGTGGGCAGTAACAGTAGGTGTATGGACCGTAACAGTAGATGTATAGACAGTAACGGTAGGTGTATGGACAGTAACAGTGGGTATATGGACAGTAACAGTAGGTGTACGGACAGTAACAGTGGGTGAACGGCCAGTAATAGTGGGTGTATAGACAGTAATCGGAGGAGTACAGACAGTAACGGTAGGTATACGAACAGTAACAGAATGTGTATAGACAGTAATGGTAGGTGTACGGACAGTAACAATGGGTATATGGACAGTAACAGTAGGTGTATAGACAGTAACAGTAGGTGTACGGACAGTAACAGTGGGTGTACGGGCAGTAATAGTGGGTGTATAGACAGTAATCGGAGGAGTACAGACAGTAATGGTAGGTATACGAACAGTAACAGTATGTGTATAGACAGTAATGGTAGGTGTACGGACAGTAACAATGGGTGTATAGACAGTAATGGGAGGAGTGTGGACAGTAACGGTAGGTATACGAACAGTAACAGTAGGTGTATAGACAGTAATGGTAGGTGTATGGACAGTAACAGTAGGTATACGAACAGTAACAGTACGTGTATAGACAGTAACATTAGGTGTATGGACAGGAACGTTAGGCGTATGGACAGTAATGGTAAGTATATGGACCGTAACAATCGATGTTTGGGCAGTAACAGTAGGTGTATGAACAGTAACAGTTGGTTTATCTACAGTAACGGTAGTTGTATGGACAGTAACAGTAGGTGTAAGGATGGTAACATTGGGTGTATGGACAGTAACAGTTGGTATATAGACAGTAGCAGTAGGTGTATGGACAGTAATAGTCGGTGTATGGACAGGTATGACTATGTTTACATTGGTATGGCCAAGTTTATACAGGTATGACTATGTTTACACAGGAGAAAGTGAGGTCTGCAGATGCCGGAGATCAGAGCTGAAAATGTGTTGCTGGAAAAGCGCAGCAGGTCAGGCAGCATCCAGGGAACAGGAGAATCGACGTTTCGGGCATAAGCCCTTCTTCAGGAATCCTGAAGAAGGGCTTATGCCCGAAACGTTGATTCTCCTGTTCCCTGGATGCTGCCTGACCTGCTGCGCTGTTCCAGCAACACATTTTCAGCTATGTTTACACAGGGTATGACTATGTTTCAACAGATATGGTCATGTTCAACCGAAGTTGTCAAAAACTGACAGCACACAATTATTGCTTTCAGGAAGGCAAATGGTATATTGGTCTTCATTGAAAGAATATGAGTCTTACTGCAGCTATACAGGGCCTTGTTGAGACCCCACCTGCAGTACTGTGTGGGATTTTAGTCTCCCTGCCTGAGAGAGTCACGTATTGAGCAAAGAGAGAGTGATCACTAGGCTTATACCAGGGATGGCAGGACTGACCTATGAGGAGAGATTGGTTTGATTGGGCCTGTATTCAATAGAGTTTGGAAAGATGAAGAGAGATTATTTGATTGAAATGCCTAAAATTCTAACACTGCTTGACAGACTGAGGTGAAGCAGGATGGTTGGAGAGTCTAGAAACAAGAGTTACAATCTCAGGATACAGGTTATTGATTTCTGGGTTTCTTGTTATGTTCTGTTGTGAGGCTTCAGAACCAACCACAAATCTTCCTTCTAGTACAGACACATTGGGCCAAATGACATCCTTATGCACCACAACAATATTGTCATCCTGCTAGTCCAATATTGTCATTACTGCTGTTCAGTAATGGCGGGGAATGGTTCACGATAAATCTCTGCAGAAGACGCTCTTATCTGAATGAACCAGGTCAGTTTAATGACAGCTCAGTAACTGTATATGTGTTCCACTAACTCTCAGGCAGATTGACTATTGCTAACTAGAGGTTGAGAAGCCACGTTCACCTACTTGCTGTTCAACAGCTACCTGCTCTTGATTACAACAAGGCAGCATGGTAGCTCAGTGGTTAGCACTGCTGCTTCACAGCACCAGGAACCCGGGTTCAATTCTACCCTCAGGGGCAACTGTCTGTGTGGAGTTTGCACATTCTCCCATCAGTTTCCTCTGGGTTTGCTCCAGTTTCCCCTGCAGTCCAAAGATGTGCAGGTTAGGTTGCATGGCTATGCTAAATTGCCTGTAGTGTGCAGGGATGAACAGGCTAGGTAGATTGGCTATCGTGTCCAGGTGGGATAGCCATGGGGAATGGAGGGTTGTAGGGTAGCTATGGGGGGATGCTCTTCCAAAGGTTGTTGTGAACTCAATGGGTCAAATGATCTGCTTCTGCACTGTAGGGATTCTATGATATGAAGACTTAATGTTCCATGCACTGAAGAATGGGTGGAGCTTCAGCTTGCCTCACACAATATATCCGACATGACAACAATGACTGTAAAGCACTTTGAGATCTCCTTAGGTCATGAAAGGAGCTATATACGTGCAATTTTATTAAATCTCTGATTGTGTTTCCACTCGAGTCATTTGTTGATGTATGCTTGTTTATGTTTTGAGTGTGAAATTGCAATGGAGCCCTAAATGTTGCTTATATTCTGAAAGGGAAAGATAAGATTGTATAATGATAGACCACCAGGTGGCAGTATGAGGCAGCACTAGCAGAAATAAGAACTTCATTCTTATGATGAACTGAATGGGGAATATGACAGGCTGAGCTCGTGAGTTGCTGCTTTGATTTGTGTTATACTTACAATCAAAATTATTTCTGCACCTTTCTCTTTGTTTAATCACGTGCAGATCAAAATTATTTCTACACACTTTATTTAAAAACACAGAAACACACACAGGTCAAAATTATCTCTATATATTCCTCTTTATTTAAATACACAGAGAATATTGCAAACAAATCCCTTCAATATATTGCCCCTGTTGTCAATTCCTAATTGGGATGTTTGGTGTCACTCCTGGTGCCTATGTCCCACACCCACGTCTCATTGTATAGTTTACAGTCATTCCCTACCCTTCCCCAGTTTCTGACATGGCCATCTCTCACCATATCCCACCTCCCATCCCCCCTCCTAAAGAAAAGGCAATTCAAGGTACAATGTTTGATGCCTCTCTGAGGCCGAATCAAACCTTTTACAATGTTGGTGTCATTTTTGACTCCATAACTGGCTACCCACCTCTTGATTATAACGTCACCAAGAGTCGCACCCAACTCCATCCTGTACCAGTTCAACAGCTGCTGTAACCCTCATACAGTGCCCTGTTACCCAGCATCCCACATTCTACCCTCCACAAACTTCCTTTGTCTGATGTCGATGGTCTCTGGATGTAGCTGGCAAGGCTACCAACGACTGTCCACCCCTAACCATCCATGAAGGGGTATTGGTCAGCTGCTTTCTGGAAATGTTGCCCTATTCGAGCTGTGAGGAACCAGAAGAACTTGCGAATAGCATTTGCTTATTCCAGTACAACCACTGTGTTCATTTTCAAGTATCACTGGTGTTTAAATTCGTTTTTCCATCTCAAGAGGTAGGTCCAAGCTGAAACAGTAAAGGATTGCTGAGATAGTTCTAGGTTATGACGGTATCCTTGTTCAGGAGGATCATTATACAAAGCAAATATGCTGCAAGATTAGACTGCTAATGAGTTGAATTTCCAGCTTGGATTGAGTGCATCTGAAATAGAGCATTACACTTGTTTAATAATGGTCACAAAATGACTGGTTTGTTATAAAAATCCAGCTGGGATAGTAATGTCGTTCAGCAAAGCTATCAGCCATCTTTACCCAGTCTGACCTTTCTGTGACTTCAGAACTGTCATTGGATCTTCCACCCTCTGCCATTCAACTTGAGGCTGTCATCAACTCTGCTGCCTGTTGTTCTTTCACACCAGATCCAATTCACCCATCATTCCTTGCACTTCCTCACACACATTGGCTTCTGGTCAATCCATGCCTGGATTTTAAAATTCTCATCCTCGTTTTCAAATCCCCCTCTGGCCTCATATCGCTGTAATCTCCTCCAGCCCCACAACTCTGGGAGATCTCTGGCCTGTTGCTCCACTGTTGGCAGTTGTGCCCACACGTGCCTGAACCTGAGGTCAGTAATTCCCTCCTGAAACATCTCCACCTCTCCTTCTGCCTGAAAGACATTCCTTTCACTTTCATTTGTAGGTAGGTTTTTCAAAATCATGAGAGGACTGCAGAGAGTAGATAGGGAGAAGCTCTTCTTGCTGGTAGAAGGAACAAGAGTGAGAGGACACAGATTCAAAGTGATGTGAGAATGAAGCCAGGGTGATGTGAGAAAAAACCTCTATCACACCGTGCATCGTCAGGGTCTCGAAATGTGGGGGAGAGAGGTTCAACTGAGACATTCAAGAGGCATTGGATGATTGTTTGCAAGAGTGTGGGGAGAAAGCAGGAGATTAGCTCTGGGTAATGAAGCTCAATTGAAGAGCCATTGCAGGTATGATGGGCCAAATGGCCTCTGTTAGTGCTGTAACAATTCCGTGACTTTGTGGCATCTGCCCTAAGGTCACCTTATGCAACTCGGTGTAAAATTATACTTAGTCACGCTCCTGTCAAGCAAATTGCAAATGTGTTTTACAATGTTAAAGGTGCTAATTAAATGCAGGCTATTGTTGTTGCTTTTCTACTTCCTGCACCAATACTCCAGTAGATGGAAGTGGACTTGGGCAATCAAGTGGCTTTGGCTGAGCTTGTCATGAATTGAATCGAATGAATTGAATTAGCTTTAAGGTCATTTATCAGACAGACCTGCTGAAGTGGGTGGATGTTTGGCATTGATGCCCCTGGTTCTGTGGGCAGTAACCACATCACTGATTGTGCGCTCTGTTTTCTTTAACAGGACTGAGCTGCATTTGCACCAGATGGCAGACAGTCAGATATTTGGAATTTTACCATTGGCAAAGGTAAGCGAAGCTGAGGACTGTGTTGTGGTTCAGAGGAAGCAGCTGATGGTGGGTTTTTCTAATGCATGTGGCAGACATGTACCAGAGGCCTGGTTATGGTTCGGGCAGGGGTACATAACAACGGTGCCAGGCACCACAATGTGAAGGGCACAGTCAGGAAACCCTCATGGCGCTGAGGAAGACATTTCACTCTGCAGTATGTTTATTTCCAGTTGATCATGAGCCCCATATATTTTACGTTGCAATTTTGATCTTACCCTTTGAAACTTCATCTCTTTAGATGGGAAAACTCCGAATGCTCCTCATTATAATCCCCTTCAAAATATTCATTAAAGATATTCATTATGGGCGGCACGGTGGCACAGTGGTTAGCACTGCTGCCTCACAGCGCCAGAGACCCGGGTTCAATTCCCACCTCAGGCGACTGACTGTGTGGAGTTTGCACGTTCTCCCCATGTCTGCGTGGGTTTCCTCCGGGTGAACCGGTTTCCTCCCACAGTGCAAAGATGTGCAGGTCAGGTAACTTGGCCATGCGGGGTAAATGCGGGGCGGTGTGGACTTGTTGGGCCGAAGGGCCTGTTTCCACACTGTAAGTAATCTAATCTAATCTAATATTCCATGGGGAACAAGATGCTTGTCTAATTTATTGAGAGAGGAATTACGTATTCATCCTATAATATTGTCAGTGTTGACGTGTCTTGTTTTACAGGATGTGGGTCTCACCGGCAAAACCACCATTAATTGCCCATTCCCTAACTGCACCCTGAAAAGGCAGCTTCCTGAACTGGTCCAGTCATTGGCAAGACTATATATAATATAGGGACTACCCTGTCCCTAATTACTCCAGCGAAGGGGGTAGTGATTCATTTTGTTTAACTGCTACACCCACAATGCTGTCAGGGGGAGAATTCTAGGATGTTGACCCATTGATAGTGAAGGAACAGTGATGTGTTTGCTGGTCAGGGTGGTGAATGGCTTGGAGGGGAACCCGTGGGGGTGGTGTTCCCATGTATCTGCTGCCCTCATCCTTCTGGGTGGTAGTGTAGTAAATTTGGACGATGCTGCTGGAGGAGTGTTGTGCCAATGCAGCTCATAGGTGGGGCACCCTGTGCACCAATGGTAAAAGGAGGGAATGTTAGAGGTGTGTGTCACATGGGGTTGCTTTGCCCTGGATAGTTCCTTCAATGCTATTGCAGCTACACCAATCCAAGGCATGACAGCTGAATGAATGTTAAATATGATAAAAAAGAGACAGCAAAAGGAGTTTAATCAGGCCAACTGGCTTTTCCTCATCCTTGACTTTTCTATTGATAAGCATTATGGGTCTTGGCAAGGGAGGAAACCTTTAACAAGATAATAACAAATGGAAGAATCCATTGTCTGTGCTGGCTGCAGCTCAAATACTAAGTCCAGAGGGAACCCAGAGTGTTGTGAATGCAAGTCTACATTCAGCCTCAGTGAACAGGCTGTCCATCCTTTCTGGGTGGTCTACAGGGGGCTGATGAGCCACATGTCAGTCATACAACTGCAGACTGAGATAGCTGCTGAATCCTTTTACCTTTAATGAAAGTAATAACATAATGAAGTGACACTGGTATTAGCAGTCCCCTGCCATCTGGGTTTGAGAAATGAAGTTAGAATAATGGACTAGAAAGCTGCATTACAGAAACCCAGTACATTGTATAAGAACAGTCTGTAAATGAAGGAGTTACAGTGAAAGGAAAGGTTGGTAGGTGTAGAGGATGTTGGATGACTAGAGAAATTGAGGGTTTCGTGAAAAAAAGAAGGAAGTATATGTCAGGTGTAGACATCGAGTGAATCCTTAGAAGAGTATAAAGATAGGAGGAATATACTTATGAGGGAAATCAGGAGGGCAAAAAGGGGATATGAGATAGCTCTGGCAAATAGGGTTAAGGAGAATCAAAAGGGTTTTTACAAATACAATAAGGACAAAAGGGTAATAGGGAGCGAATAGGGCCCCTCAAAGATCAGCAAGACAGCCTTTGTGTGGAGCCACAAGAGATGGGGAAGATACCAAATAAATATTTTACATCAGTGTTTACTGTGGAGGAGGACATGAAAGATATAGAATGCAGGGAAATAGATGGTGACATCTTGAAAAATATCCATATTACAGAGGAGGAAGTGCTGGATGCCTTGAAACACATAAGGGTGGATAAATCCCCAGGACCTAATCAGGCGTACCCTATAACTCTGTGGGAAGCTAGAGATGTGATTGCTGGGCCCCTTGCTGACATATTTGTATCATCAATTGTCACAGGTGAGGTGCCAGAAGACTGGAGGTTGGCTAACGTAGTGCCATGATTTAAGAAGGGTGGTAAGGACAAGCCAGGGAACTATAGACCAGTGAGCTTGACGTCAGTGATGGGCAAGTTGTTGGAGGGAATCCTGAGGGAAGGATGTACATATATTTGGAAAGGCAAGGGCTGATTAGGGATAGTCAACATGGCTTTGTACGTGGGAAATCATGTCTCACAAACTTGGTTGAGTTTTTTGAAGAAATAACAAAGAGGATTAATGAGGGCAGAGTGGTAGATGTGATCTATTTGGACTTCAGGAAGGCGTTCAACAAGGTTCCCCATGGGAGACTGATTAGCAAGGTTAGATCTCACGGAATACAGGGAGAGCTAGACATTTGGATACAGAACTGGCTCAAAGGTAGAAGACAGAGGGTGGTGGTGGAGAGTTGTTTTTCAGACTGGAGGCCTGTGACCAGTGGAGTGCCACAAAGATCAGTGCTGAGTCCTCTACTTTTCAGAGATATAATTAGTAAGTTTGCAGATGACACCAAAATTGGAGGTGTAGTGGGACAGCGAAGAAGATTACCTCAGATTACAATGGAATCTTGATCAGATGGGCCAGTGGGGTGAGAAGTGGCAGATGGAGTTTAATTTAGATAAATGTGAGGTGTTGCATTTTGGGAAAGCAAATCTTAGCAGGACTTATACACTTAATGGTAAGGTCCTAGGGAGTGTTGGTGAACAAAGAGACCTTGGAGTGCAGGTTCATAGCTCCTTGAAAGTGGAGTCGCAGGTAGATAGGACAGTGAAGAGGGCGTTTGGTATGCTTTCCTTTATTGGTCAGAGTACTGAGTACAGGAGTTGGGAGGTCATGTTGTGGCTGTACAGGACATTGGTTAGGCCACTGTTGGAATATTGTGTGCAATTCTGGTCTCCTTCCTATCAGAAAGATGTTGTGAAACTTGAAAGCGTTCAAAAAAGACTTACAACGATGTTGCCAGGGCTGGAGGCTTTGAACTATAAGGAGAGGCTGAACACGCTGGGACTGAATTCCCTGGAACATCGAAGGCTGATGGGTGACCTTATAGAGGTTTATAAAATTATGAGGGGCATGGATAGGATAAATAGACAAAGTCTTTTCCCTGGGGTGGGGGAGTCCGGAACTAGAGGGCATAGGGTGAGAGGGGAAAGATATAAAAGACACCTAAGGGACAACTTTTTCGTGCAAAGGGTGGTACGTGTATAGAAGTGGTGGAGGCCGGTACAATTGCAGCATTTAATAGGTATCTGGATGGGTATATGAATAGGAAGGATTTAGAGGGATATGGGCCAAGTGCTGGCAGATGGGGCTAGATTAGGTTGGGACATCTCGTTGGCATGGACGAGTTGGACCGAAGAGTCTGTTTCAGTGCTGTACACCTGTATGACTCTATGACTCTAAAGTGCTTTTCTATTATTCATGTTTATTCATATCTATTGTTCATAATGAGGAGAATTGCAAAGATTCTTAAAATTGTGATCTCCGAGCAGGTATTTGATTTCATGCGATGACGATAATGATGTTCACTTTCTTACGCTTCAGGGAGAGGAGAGGCAGAGAGCATCCTCAGCATTTAGCAGACTACAGGCAGCGATGGAGACACTGGGATTCACAGCACAAGAGCAAATGGCCATTTGGCACGTACTGGCAGCCATCTACCACCTTGGAGCTGCTGGGGCATGTAAAGGTAATGCCATCCAGACAGGGCGGGGCATATATAGGTAAAGCCATCCAGACAGGGTGGGGCATATAAAGATAATGCCATCCAGACAGGGTGGGGCATATAAAGTTAATGCCATCCAGACAGGGTGGGGCATGTAAAGATAATGCCATACAGACAGGGTGTAGCTCTGGAGGAAGACCTTAACCTACTTTTGAACTTTCCCATAATTTCCAAGTGGTTTTATTGAGAGCTTCTGGCATTATCAGACTCATATCTGGAGTGTAGATCAAGAGGTTTACTTTTTTAAGTTGTGAAAACAAAATTTGAAGCATTAGTTGCAAAAGCAAATTGTGGAAATCCCATAAGACCCAGAAGATACAGGAACAGAATTAGGCCATTCAGCCCGTCGTCTCTGCTCCATCTTTCAATGGAGATCATGGCTGATCTGATAATCCTCAACTCCACTTTCCAGCCTTTTCCTCATAATCCCTTGATTCCCTCACTGATTAAAAATCTCAGCCTTGAATATAACGACCCAACTTTGACAGCCCTCTGAGGTAAAGACTTCTACAGATTCACTACTCTCTGAGAGAAGAGATTCCTCCTTATCTCTGTTTTAAATGTATGACTCCTTATTCTGAGATGATGCTGTCTGGCACTAGACTCTCCCACAAGGGAAAACTACCTCTGCATAGCTACAGTTTCAAGCCTCTTAAGAATCTTAGCTGTTTTGATAAGGCCTCCCCTCATTCCTCTACACCTCTGGGAGTACGGACACAGTCTCTGCTCATGAGACAATCCCTTCATGTCTCAACCGAATGAAACTACTTTGGGCCACCTCCAATGCAATAATTTATTTCCTTAAATAAGGGGACAAAAGCCCTTTACATATCCCTGATGTGGGCCGACTTGTATAGTTTTAGCACGATCTCCCAGCTTTGATACTGCATGCCCTTTGAAATAAAGGCCTAATTTGCTTCTCTCTTATCCTCTGAACTTGAATGCTAGAAAATCCACACTGCCTGTGGGAGGAAACCAGAGCACACGGAGAAAGCCCACGCAGAGGCAGAATGTGCAAATTGGACACAGTTGCCCGAGGCTGGAATCAAACCTGGGTCCCTGGTGCTGTGAGGCAGCAGAGCTAACCACTGAGCAACTGTGCCACGTTGATAGTTTACAATCCCAATTATGTGTAGATCAAATCACATTTGACTTAATTAATCTCTGATTGAAAGTTTTCTTCCTTTTCTCAGAGGCTATCCACAGTCTGTCATGTAGTGCGCAGGGGGAGGACAACACCCATTCAAAACCTAACTACAGTATATAAACTGAATGCAAACATTGTATTTTTTGTCTGATTAGCTTCTTCTCTTCTCCCAAGTACCAGTTACATGTTGTTTGTGACAGCTACGTGTTCTGATTGGATAATCAGTTATAACTCACAGGGCAGCACTTCAAGTAACTGGAGTAAATACAGCTTTGGTATCTGTGGCTCAGATAAGGTTCTTCTTTCCTGAGTCATTTGTGATGTCTCCTGTAGAATTATTAACTGCTTCCACCTGAATGATAAAATCATGAGTATTAGTGGAGTGATCTATTGTGACACAGATTCCAGACTAGACGACCCTGTACCTTTAAGACAGTTAAACGACATCATGATGTGACATTCCAGTGCTAAGAAGGTCCCTCGCCTTCAGGCATTTTCGGTGTAATGGAGTCAATGCATTCAGTTGGGTTACATATGTGTCATGTCATGTCAGTAAGGATAGAGCAATCCATGCTGTGTGCGTAAGTCTGTGAAATTGCTATTGTCTAAGTAAATAGTGTTGCAAATAAACCTCAAGGTATGTGACCCAACAAGAGCCCAGATTTTTATAATATGTTGAAAATGTGTTGCTGGAAAAGCGCAGCAGGTCAGGCAGCATCTAGGGAACAGGAGAATCGACGTTTCGGGCATAAGCCCTCCTTCAGGAAGCCCTTCTTCCTGTTCCCTAGATGCTGCTTGACCTGCTGCGCTTTTCCAGCAACACATTTTCAGCTCTGATCTCCAGCATCTGCAGACCTCACTTTCTCCTTTTATAATATGTTGCACAGGCTGTTATATAGAAAGCCTCAAGTGCATCAAGTGCCATAATAAAATGTCTCCTTTAGGATGTATTACTGACTGCGTTTTGTATCGTGTGAAGTGAACATGGGTGTGATAGTATTAAATGTAAAGTCAGTGTCGTTTTAGAAACACAGTCGAAGCTCATTCCTCAGAAAGACTATCGTATGATTTGCAAAAACGTTATGATTTGGAGGTGCCAGTGTTCGACTGGGGTTCTCATTTTATGCAAGGGAATAAATATAATTATTCATGTGGGCACCATAAACAAATGTACTGTCTGGAGGGTGAGCTGTTTCTTCAGGTTAACTTAATATATCTTTAATTATCACTAATGCACCTCTTTGACAATGAGAGTGCAAGGAAATAGTACCAGGGCCCTGGAATAATGCTGATCATGGGACCACAATATAGATATATGTCACTTCTATTCTGGAATACAGCCGGTGTTCCTTTGCTGGCTTCAGCATATACTGGGATGCTGGTATGTTTATTCATTTCCTGATAACATTTTGTATTCTGAGCTTCAGAAACAATGATTCAGCAGGCAAGGTTTGACATTGATTGTAGTAAGGGTAGCACTGCAACTACAAACGGCCCTCACATTACTTCAGCTCATATTTTCACAAAGAAATGCGGTGCTGAATTACACAGGAAAAAATGTCACTGCCTAAGTCCCCTTTAATGACCATGAAGCTGCCATCTCATTGGTAGGTCATAAATATAACTACATGTTTTATAATCAGAAATTTATTATTAATGCTGCAGGGAAAGCAGTTAATAATGAACACAGCTTATGAATATTACATTTCATATTTATTTAATTTCACAATTCATCAGTGTGACCTGAAATATAAAGGCTTAACGATGAAGTTTAATTTGATTGCATTCTTTATTGAGAGGTGACGTTTCTATGAGGGTGAGGGTCTGAAAGGTTAATGCTGAGGATTGCATGAAGTGCCAGCCAATACAATAATGTTATATGGAGTCACACAAAGAGAAGGTTTTGGATCTAGAAGGATTGAAACCAAGCATTAAGGTTTCCCTTGTAGTTCCAGTAGCAATGCCTACTGTACCAACTTGACTTCTACTTAGTTGCTATCATAGTGCCCATAGTGTAAAGTGCATTAGTCAGAGGGAAATGGGTCTGGGTGGATCGGTGTAGACTGGTTGGGCCGAAGGGCCTGTTTCCACACTGTAGGTAATCTAATCTAAACTACATTAGTTTATAGGGCGGTATGTTGGCTCAGTGGTTAGCACTGCTGCCTCACAGCACCAGGATCCTAGGTTCAATTCCAGCTTTGGGTGATTGTCTGTGAAGTTTGCACATTCTTCCTGTGTCCGCGTGGGTTTCCTCCCACAGTCCAAAGATGTGTAGGTCAGGTCAGAATTGGCCATGCTAAATTGCCCATAGTGTTAGGTGCATTAGTCAGAGGGAATGGGTCTAGGTGGGTTACTGTGTAGACTGGTTGGGCCAAAGGGCTTGTTTCCACACTGTAGGGAATCTAATCATGTGATAAGCCACATCTTGTTTAAGACAAGAACCTTTCCTCTACCACACAGGGCCAACCAGATCCTGTTGTGGCGATGATCCATTGTTCCAACATGATCATGTTCTAGCCTGAGGTCTTCATGATGAAACACAAATTCAGGCCTGACTTTGCAGCAGTTGATTATCTATGTTCATTATTACACTGTCCGTGAATGGTAAGGTTGCAGAGTGACATGTTCCGAGCTGTAGAATTCTAGTGATAGTGCAGTTCACTGAGACAGCACAGCTTACCTGAGAAGCTCATCTCTAGATTCATTAAACTCTACCTCAACAGGGACAAGTATTGGGATGTTGATCCCCTGTGGAGGGTTTAGAATTTGACAATGCTCTGCACATCCTGGAAAACTGTGGAAATATATCCTGAAAGGGTTAATTTAAATGAATGATGTAGTGTCTGTGATAGGTTCATGTTTTACTGATGCTATGACAGACTGTGTCAGAGCGGGGCTCAGTGTAGGACTGTCGGAATAGTATTACTGTTTAGTCTGTGACAGTACGGTCAGCATGCTGTGCTGAACCATCCAATATGGAGGAGGCTGCTTCAATCTTTGCAAAACGTAATTTTGAACATCAAGAGATTGGCTGTCAAGTCAGGAGTTTATCCACCACCCCCAGCCCCATTTCACCTTACCCCTCTTTTCATCATCAAGGCTTTCAGCACAGTGTACACAATATGAACCAACAATTATTCCCCAGGTGCTGCCACTTTCCATCTCCATTCCACCCGCTCCATTCAGAGTTTGAACTAAAACGTATTACTGCGCTGAGAGAATCCCTTGAGAGTGGTTTTATGCAACAGTGTTGGAATAAACAGCAGGGTATTTCATCTGGGGTGGCAATACTTCTGTTATCTCCTGTTAGATAAGGGAGAATTAGACATGAATAATGAATGGTCATTTATTACAGTTCACTGTTATTTACAAACATTTGAAAACATTGCAGCCACATTGTGTCTGGGGAAGATAAGCCAAAGAGGTTATTTTGTTACAAAGAGCATTCAGCTTGTCATGCTTCAAGTGGTCTGTGTTAAGATGGAGTCTGAGACCTTTATCTCCTCAGGCCACATGCTAGTGATTTATCGTGAACATGTGCCTCAAACATGTTTTGCATATTAGCTATGGGACATAACACAGCAGCAATGGGGTGGCATGATGGCTCAGTGGTTAGCACTGCTGCCTCACAGCACCAGGGACCTGGATTTGATTCCACCCTCAAGTGACTGTGTGGAGTTTGCATATTCTCCCTGTGCCTGCGTGGGTTTCCTCCGGGATGCTTCAGTTTCCTCCCATAGTCCAAAGGTGTGCAGGTTAGACGGATTGGCCATGCTAAATTGCCCTGTAGTGTCCCGGGATGTGAAGGCTAGGTGGGTTAGTCATGTGAATTGTAGGGTTACAGGGGTGGTGTGGTGGGGGGGGGGGGGGGGGCTCTGGGTGGGATGCTCTTCAGAGGGTCAGTGTGGACTTAATAGTCTGAAAGGTCTGCTTCCACAATGTAAGGATTCTATGACTATTGTGCAGTTGGTTTGTATTTACTGTATGCTTGGTAATTGTTAGGTGCAATTCAGATTTTTTGACTCTTAGAGCTAAGTGATATTTCCAAACTGGAAGTAGAAGACAGGTTACAACTTTATATGGAGTGATCTTTCTGCACCTTAGAGTCCTGAGTCATTAGGATCCCTAATCCCTGTGACCAGGAGACGGTGTTGATAAAAACATTCTAAAAAGGCCTTGGGATGAGACAGTGTAGGACAGATACTCATAAAGGAAGAGATAACAACATCCAACAGAAGCAGAACTCTCCTTGCATTGCTGTAATAATCCATCATTAAAAATCAGGACAACGCTAATCAAGTTAGATGTCAAGATTTTTATGCAATGCATGTTAGGTTAAAAACGAGATTCATCAACAATGAAGCTGGGTAATAGAGATCGACATCTTGTTTGTTATTTGCACAATTGATTACAATGGGTTCTCTCTAGTTAATTATTTAAACAGGCTAGCGTTACAATTAAATGGGATGTCATGATTACAAAATGTTCTTACACCATCAATATCTTGGACGTGCAGCAATGTTTCTCAGATGCATGTTGAATAGAAGTTTCAGAAACTTTAAGGGATGTGCATGAATACTTAAGGACAATGTACAGAACAGGCTCACAGCTGAAATCCCATCTGCTGATGTCCTTTCCTGACACATCACTGTTTGTGAGAAGGGAGAGAAGGGAGAACTTTAGAAGCAGCAGTCACTCCGAGCTAGTGAATCATTGGGCAGGAGACCAGCAAGAGTTGTGAAATAAAGCTATTGTCTCCTCACATAGAATACACACAGATGCTGCAATCCTTACTGTGTGTATTCTCGGTGTTCTTGGTAGAATTGACTGTATTTACCTCACCCTTAAAAAATTAAATTTCAATGGTATCTTACCTCTTCCCTGATTGGGGGGGGGGTAGCCTTCTTGTTGAGGGGTGGGGGAGTGTTGAAGAGGGAGGGTGGGAAATGGTCTTTAATTTCCAAAAAAAATCAAAAGATCTGCGGATGCTAGAAGTCAGAAACAAAAACAGAAATTTCTGGTGAGACACACAGCAGGTCTGGCAGCATCTACAGAGAGAAAACAACGTTAACGTCCTGCTCCGAGGAAGGGTCTCTGGAATCGAAACATTAACTCTACTTTCTCCCCATGGGTGCTGCCAGGTTGGCTGAGTTTCTCTAGCAATTTGTTTCCGCTTTAATTTTTCTTTAAACTGTGAAAAGTAAAACCGAAACAAGGCAGTGTGATTACTTCAAGTAATTGACAGTAATTGAGTGCATGCTGTGCTGGGGCATGAATTAATAGTTGCAAAGCTTTGTTGAGACTGGAGGTGATGTGCCACTGAGAGAATAAAACGAGTGCAAGAGAATTGATTGAAGTGCTTCCCATGGACATGTGTGTATATGGGTCATCAGCAAAGCCCACCAGCAGTTTCTTTATAATATCTAGGCCAATCAGCTGGTTCCCACAGGTTAGACATTATCACCTACCAGCAAACTGAAGCTTTGCCTTGTTACTCTCCACGTAGACCATGTAGACACATTTCTGCAGTGCGACAGTGAATATGGCACCCCAAAATACATAGTCACAAAAAAATTAATTCCTAGCTCTTTACAAAGGAGAGCACAATAGTGTGGGTCAGTTAAGTTTGTGAGAAGACTTGTGTGTGGGCGGACTGATGCTAATGGCCCTGATAGACCGTCAAGGTCTTTGATCATAGAATTCCGACAGTGTGGAAGCAGGCCCATTGAGTCAACACCGACCCCCTGTGGAGCATCCTGGCCAGACTAATCCTCTTAACCTTGCATTTCAATGGCTACAAAATGTGTTGCTGGAAAAGCGCAGCAGGTCAGGCAGCATCCAAGGAGCAGGTGAATCTACGTTTCGGGCATAAGCCCTTCTTCAGGAATGAGGAAGGTATGCCAAGCAGGCTAAGATATAAGTTAGGGAGGAGGGACTTGGGGGAGAGGCGTTGGGAATGCGATAGGTGGAAGGAGGTTAAGGTGAGGGTGATAGACCGGAGAGAGGGTGGGGGCGGAGAGGTCGGGAAGAAGATTGCAGGTCAAGAAGGCGGTGCCGAGTCCGAGGATTGGGACTGAGATAAGGTAGGGGGAGGGGAAATGAGGAAGCTGGAGAAATCTGCATTCATCCCTTGTGGTTGGAGGGTTCCTAAGCGGAAGATGAGGCGCTCTTCCTCCAGGCGTCGTGTTGCCATGGTCTGGCGATGGAGGAGGCCAAGGACCTGCATGTCCTTGGCGGAGTGGGAGGGGGAGTTAAAGTGTTCAGCCACGGGGTGGTTGGGTTGGTTGGTCCCGGTGTCCCAGAGGTGTTCTCTGAAACGTTCTGCAAGTAGGCCACCTGTGTCCCCAATGTAGAGGAGGCCACATCGGGTGCAGCGGATGCAGTAAATGATGTGTGTGGAGATGCAGGTGAATTTGTGATGGATATGGAAGGATCCCTTGGGGCCTCTGAGGGAAGTGAGGGGGGAGGTGTGGGTGCAAGTTTTGCATTTTTTGCAGTTGCAGGGGAAGGTGCCGGGAGTGGAGGTTGGGTTGGTGGGGTGTGTGGACCTGACGAGGGAGTGACAGAGGGAGTGGTCTTTCCGGAATGCTGATAGGGGAGGGAAGGCAAATATATCCTTGGTGGTGGGGTCTGTTTGGAGGTGGTGGAAATGATGAAGGATGATACGATGTATCTGGAGGTTGGTGGGGTGGTAGGTGAGGACTAGTGGGGTTCTGTCCTGGTGGCAATTGGAGGGCGGAGGAGCGGGACGTGGAGGAGATGTGGTGGAGAGCAATGTCAACCAAGTCTGAGGTGAAATTGCGGTCTTTGAAGAAGGAGGCCATCTGGGTTGTTCGGTATTGGAACTGGTCCTCCTGGGAGCAGATGCGGCGGAGGCGAAGGAATTGGGAACATGGGATGGCATTTTTACAGGGGGCAGGGTGGGAGGAGGTGTAATCTAGGTAGCTGTGGGAGTCGGTCGGTTTATAGTAAATGTCTGTGTTGAGTCGGTCGCCCGAGATAGAAATGGAGAGGTCTAGGAAGGGGAGAGAGGAGTTTGAGACGGTCCAGGTAAACTTGAGGTCTGGGTCGAAGGTGTTAGTAAAGTGGATGAACTGTTCAACCTCCTTGTGGGAGCAAGAGGTAGCACCGATATAGCAGAGGAAAAGGTGGGGGGTGGGGCCAGTGTAGTTGCGGAAGATGGACTGTTCCACATATCCTACGAAGAGGCAGGCATAGCTGGGGCCCATGCAGGTGCCCATGGCTACTCCTTTGGTTTGGAGGAAGTGGGAGGATTGAAAAGAGAAGTTGTTCAGAGTGAGGACCAGTTCAGTCAGTTGAAGGACGGTGTCAGTGGAAGGGTACTGGTTGGGTCGGTGGGAAAGGAAGAAGCAGAGGGCTTTGAGGCCTTTGTGATGGGGGATGGAGGTGCATAGGGACTGGATGTCCATGGTGAAGATAAGGCGTTGGGGGCCGGGGAAGCGAAAATCATGGAGGAGGTGGAGGGCGTGGGTGGTGTCCTGAACATAGGTGGGGAGTTCTTGGACTAAGGGGGACAGGACCGTGTCGAGGTATGCAGAGATGAGTTCGGTGGGGCAGGAGCAGGCTGAGACAATGGGTTGGCCGGGGCAGTCAGGTTTGTGGATTTTGGGCAGGAGGTAGAAACGGGCAGTGTGGGGTTGTGGGACTATGAGATTGGAGGCAGTCTTATGCCCGAAACGTCGATTCTCCTGCTCCTTGGATGCTGACTGACCTGCTGCGCTTTTCCAGCAACACATTTTTCAGCTCTGATCTCCAGCATCAGCAGTCCTCACTTTCTCCTTATTTCCCATGGCTAACCCACCTAGCCTGCACATCCCTGGACATATGGGCAATTTAGTATAGCAAATCTACCCTCACCTGCACATCTTCGGACTGTGGGAGGAAACCCATGCAGACTGTTGCCCAAGGGTGGAATCAAACCTGAGTCCCTTCTGCAGTGAGGCAGTAGCGCTAAACACCGTGCCACCCAGTGATGATTCTATGATTCTTTGCCTCGTGAGCTTGTTCCAGAGTAATGGGCCTTAAGCTATATCACCACTTGCCTCTCTTCAACAGAGAGAGATGCCAATAACCACAAATGGACTGTAGCTATTTACTGTACCCAGTGTCACAAGGCAGATGGCATAACTAGGGGTCTTCTGACTCAGCAGAGATGGCTTTATCTCCTTAATTTGATCCCATCCTGCACCCTATTTTGGAGCAGCTCTGTGATGGACAGGGTTTCTATAATCACTTTGAGAACCAGAGAAACATGTCTAAAGCAGCATCTTATATCTCTGTTGAGTGGGTAAACTGATTTTATAAGATCCATTGAATTGGTGGGAAGCTGAAATTAAGAGGAACCCTATTCAGATGCTGGTAATTAAAAACACCTCTTGCTATACTTTCAAGGTCGACTTTGTTATGGGGATGTAGGGTGTGGAGACTACATTCTCTACAATTACAATGCATCTGGCATCTATCAAAATGATTTAAAACACATTCACACAAAAGTACTTGTTGTCTCACTTCCTCAAGCTCCATAAATATATAAATTTCATGTATCATTACTGGCTGATGGGTTAGGGTTTATTAATTTTATCATAAAGTTCTGATGAAGGAGCTAACGAGAGCATTTGTTTTGAAACGTGTTTTGGAGTTTTTCCCTGAAGCTCTGTGGGGCTAGGACGGAGGGATAACTGGGATTAAAATCCAGCTCAGCTGCCTGGGCTGGCACCCAGGTAGAAAGCTACTTTCCTGTTTTGTAATTTGGCTTTTTACAAACCACTTCCCAGACCAATTGTTTTAGCTGTTTTCAGATTAAAGAAAAAAATTAATTGGCGAGAGGATTTTTCCCTAGGGAGGGTTATATCGATATGCACATTGACACATCATAAGGGCATGCATAATGTATGATGTGATTATGCACAGAGTTTAGATCTTCAATGCTCAACAAGGCTGCTTTACAAGGGAAAGGGCATTGCTTGCTGCGTTTCCCTCGTCTTTGGATTTATTTTCCATATAATTAAACCGACGCATCAGATTCAAACATAATTTAAAGTTCATCAAATTGTAATTTTCCTCTGATTTTCAGTGAATTTAACTGGTCAGTGGTTGAGTCAAATAGGCTAGGTACAAAAATAACAATGTACATGTCAGATTGTCAATCCCTCAGCTAAGGCAAAGCTAAGTCTGGATGAGCATCTGACTGTAAACGAGGATTTAGGTTGTTTGCCATGCTACTCAAATCCCAGCTGAGTTTCCAAAGTGTGTAATCTCCAATCGAAAATGCAGTCTACTTTCTCTGTCATTGCGTAATATCTCTTGCCTCAGTTCATCACCTGCTGAAACCCTTGTCCGTGCCTTTAGATTGTGCATTCCCAGCCCATCTCCCCTGCTCCATAAACTCTGTTCCTCTTATGTTTCCAATATCCATTGCTTTTCACCTCTCATCCCCATTCTTACTGTCTGTCTTAGACTGCAAGTCTTCCCTGCTAACTCAAAATTAAAATTCCTAACCTTGTGTTAAAGTCTGCTCCTAACCTTCCTCATCCATCCCCCACTGTGATAACCTGTAGGTCGAAAACATCCTGTTTCCTGGAGGAGCAAGTGGTGTTCTGGAGCCATCAGCTGTGACTTCTGGATTGGGAATTGACCCCATCTATTTCTCACCTCCGAGTGGGAGAATAGGAACCTGCATGGAACTAAGACAAGAATAAATAATAATGAGATATTAATACGTGTAAACAGACCTCTCACTAATGAGATTCTCACCCTGCCTTTAAAACCTTGGGTGGGAAATCAACCTTTTTACTTCATATTTTCCAATCTCATTATAATGTGCCAATGGACTTGCATTGCCCACATTATTCAAAGTTACCAATCGCATGACACCAGGTTATAGTCCAACAGGTTTGGAAGTACTAGCTTTCAGAGTGCTGCTCCTTCATCAGGTAACTAGTGGGGCAGGTTCATAGGACACAGAATTTATAGTAAAAGATCAAAGTGTCAGACAACTGATGTGATGTATTGAACAAACCTGCTAAGTCTTTAATCACTTAGAATGTAGGTTTAAATTGATTAATATGTAAATCCCAGAACTTCTTTTAAGTTACATCCCTGAGATGACTGAAGGTTTTATCAGTATAAAAGAAAGTGACATCTCACCTGGAAAATACTGCCCACAGCATGAACACTATTACAGTTCTGAAATGAACCCACTCCAGAAATAGAGAGGGTTTGAGCCACCTAGGGAAGGAGACGATCATTGCAATGTACTCAAGCTCTCGTGTGCTGCTTTTTTTTATGGTTGGTCAGTTAAGTTTCTGGTCACTGATATCCCGCAGGGCTGAAGTGAATTGTATCAGTGATCATGGTTTGTGGAATGCAATTGCATTAATATTATTGATGTTGCTGTCCACTGCCCCGAGTCTTCATTTCGCTGTATCAATGCAATACAATTCCAGTTGAATGCCTGATGTTTCCCTGAGTTACATTGCAGTCCATTCACATAAGAGGCAGCTTCACTTGAGACAAAATCATCTGGCATCATAACAGTCCCACACTTAAAGGCCAATTATAGTTCAGTCATGTCTCCACAATTTTATATGTTTTCAGGAGAGAGCAAGAGAGAGAGAGATCTGTGTTTTTGTTGACCTGTGGTCTCTCCCATTGGAAGACCAAAATAGACTGAGGTTATAGATCTTCAGTGCAACAACAGCTCATTTGACCCCACATGGCTGTAGTGATGTTTCGAGAGGCAGTGACATTTTGGGAATGTCACTAGACTAAGCATTGTAGGCTATTACTCTGCAGTCATGGGTTCAAATCACCCCATGGCAGCTGGTGCTATCTGAATTCAACATATACATCCACAATATGAAGCTCGCCTCAGTAATAGTATCCTTGACAATTATCATTGATTGTTGTAAATACCCATTGGGTTCAGTAATGGAGAGAGAAATCTGCCATCTTTACCTGGTCTGATCCGATCTGACTCCAGACCCACAGCAATGTGCTTGGCATTTAATCTGCTTTTTGAAGTGGCCCTCGCCAAGCATTCCATTCAAGGGCAACGAGGGATGGGCAGCAAATGCTGGCCTTGCCCATATCCCATGAAAGAATGAAGAATAATCTACATGGAGGCTCCTTCCCCTCACCCCCACTTGTTTCTTCCCATCCTACCTCTGTTTCCCTCTATTCCTTCCTCAATCATAGCTGCTGATTTGCTTTTGTTGAAGACTAGTTTCAGCCCCTTCGACGTAAACAAATGACATTATTTGATCTGTTGGTGGCTATTGTTTTTCTTAGCCTAATTGCTCAGGGCTTCACCCACAAAAGGAAAACTTTCTCAGCATTCAACCTTCTGAGCCCTTCTGTAATTTAAAAGGAAAGGTTCGATTGCGAGATCTACATCACCTTCCAAATCCCTCATTTCTAAGCGCATTACAGACAGATAATAGAAACTGAGATTGCTGTCCTTAGAGAAGCAATTTTCAAGAGCAGATTTCACAATTATATGACAAATCTTTAAAGCTTTTGAGATAATGAATAAATATATATCACTGACCATTGGGCTAGTAACCCAGAAGGCACTGATATAAGATGATTGGCAAAGGACCAGAAGCGACATGAGGATTTTTCTTTTACTCAGCGAGTTTTTGTGATCTGGGATATGCTGCCTTGTAAGGGTGGTGAAGCAGATTCAGTAACAACTTTCCAAAAGGCATTTGGGTTTATTTTATTGGAATGGTTTGAGACACGGTGAGCAATCCATTCAATGGCTTCTATTGAGACACTGTAAATAGTTGAGATGTTTCTATCAGGGCAGGGACTCAGTCATGGTCTGACTCAGAATACCACAGTCATATTGCTTCTTGCCTTCCACTTGTGAGGCCCATGACCCACATCAGCCTTGGCCTGTCCTCCAGCTGGTTAAAGTTAAGGTTAAGGTTGCCCAGATTTTCCATGGAAAGTTGAAACTGGGAATGTCTCCACTCTGGTCAGTTGTCAGGTTTGGGTGGTCAGTGATGATTGTGACTCCTGGGAAGAGGTGGGAATGCCATCAATCTTCATGATGTGACCTGTGTTCCAGAATGCCAGATGGGAATGGGAGTGCATTTTGTTTTGAGGTCCTGTGTCAATAGGAGAGCTTCGTTAGATGTAAGTCATGTTGTCTGATGAGGATGAATTCTGTGTGGATATCTGAAGCCACCCAAGATGTGTTTGTCTCAACATCCCAAAAATAATTCTTATGACTTCCCTGAGGTGAATATCTAACATGCAGATCCTCAGTCAAGTGATGTAGCTGTACTCTGCTACTGGGTAGACCAGAGGGAGCATCAGTTCTGCTGCTACTTGTTGTTCTGACTTGCTGGAGTAGTGCACTGGAAATCAAGCACAACTATTCCCAAAATTGCTGCAAATGTTTAAAAATACCAAAACTTCCCCAATTTACCTGACTTTCAGACTCAGGTTAGTAGAATACATAGACCAGGTTTCTGTACTGAACAATAATCACTGTTTATTACCCGTTATTAGACTCTATTTATAGGTAAACAGTCATAAAGCATCAGCATATAATACTATTAATTAAAAGCCTAATCCCCTGATAAGCTTGCACTCCTGTCCGTGTCCCTTACATATGCACAGACAGACAAACAGACAGATTATAGGCAGGGGAAATTCTGCAGAGACAGTTCAGTGGTCTTTATTCCCAGGTACTGCTGGTGAGATGAACTTGATATCTCTACTTCTGGCCAGTGCATTGCATCAGTCATCTTTTTTCAGTCCCTTCCACTGATCGGTAAGGAATATGAGGTGACAGGTAGACTTATAAAAAGTCAGTGATGTAGTTATAAATTATAGCTTATGTTACGATAGAGGGTAAACCCTCCTGCTTAATTTAACTCAGCAACACAGGAAAGATTTATCTTGTGCAGTAATCTGTGACAATTCGATAGGCCAAGAGCTAGTTAAAGTAACAACTTTATTTCTTAAAATACAACAGAGAATAATTAACTAACAACTATTTACAACTCCTTCCTCTAACCTATCTTTTACTTTCCCTGCTACAATACTAGTCCGAAAACCCCCCAATTAAGATTTACCAAAATTCAACCTTTCAAAAAGCAGCCAGATGTCAAATCTTCTTTTCTTCTTCTTAGGGATTTCTGCTTCACAGGTTACTGATCGATAAAGATACCTTTAAGAGAGCTATTCTCTGGGCAGTTTGCAGATGTTGTTGGCTTGGCAGTTCTCCTCCCAATTGTTCAATTTTCTCCGGTCTTAAACCCCCAAAGCATCAGATTGTGTCCTCGGCTTTTAACATTGTCAATATACTCAATTGAAACTTGATTGGAGTTTGTTTTTTTTTGAGGTATAATTTAAACTGATTAGCCTAATTCAAATCTGTTTTTGTCTCCAGGAAACCAGCTTCACTAACTGCTGGACCAAAAGGTTACATTATATTTTATTTCAGAACATTTGATGCTGTCAGGTAGTTCTGTTGCTTTTAACTCTCTTAAAGGTACAGTACACCCACATCTTCATAACACCTCCCCCCTTAAGAAAAAGAGAACAAAATGAAAAGATGGTCTCATTTATTTCTATTTTTAAACACATTACCCTAACATACAGATAACTTTAATATAAATTCACCTTAATTTCTTCCCATGTACCTATATATAACAATAAATAAATACAAATCTCATCTAAACTTAATCAGTTAAATCCGCGATAATGCATCTGCAATTACATTCTTACAACCCACAATATGTATGAATTTAAAATTAAAAGTCTGTAACATAAAACTTCAACAAAATAGTCTCATATTCATGTCTTTAAAGCATTCTAAAAATGTAAGTGGATTGTGGTCAACCGCCTCCGACACATTGTTCGTGACATACACATTACAATGTTGTAAAGCCATTACCAAACTCAATAGCTCTTTTTCAATCGTGGAGTATTTCCTCTGGTGGATGTTGATCATCTTCAAAAGTAACCAACTGGCAGTTCAATCCCATCCTCATCTTCCTGTCGGAGTACAGCTCCAACTCCTATGTCACTAGCATCAATGGTAACTTTAAAAGGTTTTGAAAGTTTGGTGTAGCTAAAACTGGTTTGGTGGTTAATATTGATTTCAAATGGTTGAATGCCTCCCGGCATTGTTCTGTCCACCGATACTATGAGTTCTTCTTCAGCAAATCGGTTAACAATGCCACTAGACTGCTGACGTTTGGAACAAACCTCTGATAGAATCCACTGAGCCCTAAGAATCAAAGCACCTCTTTCTTCAAGGTTGGTCATGGAAACTCCTCGATGGCCTTCGTCACCTCTGCTTTCATGATTTCTGTTTGATTTAAGTTTATCATCAGTTTTGCTTCTCATTGTTGTTCAAAGAGCTTTGCCAACTGTACCATGTGATCTTTCCAAGATCTACTAAAGATCACTACATCATCCAAATAGACTGTACAGTTTGTTGACCCAGCCACAATTCTGTTCATGAGTCTTTGGAATGTGGGGGTGTGGTCTTCATTCCAAAGGGCATCACTTTAAACATTTGGGGTTACAAACGCAGAAATTTCTTTTGCCAACTCTGATAAAGATACCTGCCAGTAACCATGCATAAAGTCCTACTTGTTGATGTAACTGGCTTATCCAACTTTCTCGATACAGTCCTCCAATCTAGAAACTGGATGTGGCTCTGATTTTATAATGGTGTTGACCTTCCAATAATCCACGCAGAATCGTTGAGTCCCATCAGATTTGGGAACTAAGATGCTCGGCGAACTTCACTTGCTCTGGCTTGGTTCGATGATGTCCTCGTCGAGCATGGCCTCCACCTCCATCTGGACCTGTCTGGTTTTGAAAGGATTAAGCTGATAGGGGTGGTGTTTTATCAGAGCAATATTCCCTACGCCTGCATTAGTCCTCCCCATCTAATTCTTACACAGGTCCTTTTACTGCAGTAACAAATGTTTCAACTGCATTCTATGTTCCTGAGAAAGACAGCTTACTAATTACCTATCCCACTCCTCAAGGACTACTTTCTTTTTTAACCTATTTTGAGGCACATCATCTGGATTGGATTCCTCACTCTGCGGGGCAGTAACTAACACCTGTTTCTCCAGTTCTCTCTCTAGTGTAATACGGTTTCAACATGTTCACATGAAATACCCGATACCTTTTTTTTCTATTTGGCATCTTTACTAAATAGTTGCCTGATTCAACTTTTTCTCAATTTGACAGGGACCACTAGACCTGGCTTTGAAGGGATCTCCTATCACTGGTAACAGTACTAAAACATTATCCCCTTGGGGAAATGTCGGAGTGTCAGAGCGTTTATCTGCCACCTGCTTCATTCTACACTGTACCTCCTTTAGATGCTGTTTAGCTAACTCACCTACTCGATTTAATCTCTCCCACACCTCCGATACATTATGTAAGTGTGAGATCTCTGACTTTAGTCCTGTCAATTTTTCTTTAATTAATTTCAAAGGGCCCCTCACTTCATGCCCGAATGTTAACTCAAAGGGAGTGAACTGAGTAGGTTCATTTGGGGCATCTCTAAAAGCAAACAATATGAATGGGATATCTTTATCCCAATCGTTTGGGTAGCCCTGCTCTCAACATGGTCTTCAAGGTCTGATGCCAGGTTTCTGAAGCTCCCTGAGATTCAGGATGATACGCACTGGATTTAGAGTGCTGTGTACATAAGCTATCCATAACCTTCTTAAACAGTAAAATGTGACCCTTGACCTGACTGAATCTCTCTGGGTAGCCCATATCGTGTGAAGAAAGCTACTAACTCCTCTACTACTCTTTTTTGTCTTGATACTCCATAATGGAATTGCCTCCGGAAATCTGGGAGAAACAGGAATTATGGTTAACAACTACTGGTTCCCACTTTTAGTTCTCTGGAGGGGAGGTAGATAATCAATTACAACCCATGTGAAAGATTCTTCAAATGCAGGAATTGGCAACAAAGACGCTGATTTTATTACCGCCTGTGGCTTACCTACCATTTGCCATCTATGACACGTACGGCAAAAGTTAACTACATCCTTGTGCATTCCAGGCCAATAAAAATGTTTTTGTACCTTAGCCTGAGTCTTTTGTACCCCTAGGTGACCTCCTACAGGTAGTTCATGTGATACCCGTAACACCTCCTGTCTGTATGCTACCAACAACACAAGCTGGTGCACTTCGGCCTATTTCTCTTCTGCACTAACCTGCTGTAGTCTCCATTTCTGTTATCTTTCAGATAATAACCCTCCGAAATACTCTCTGCCTCATGTTCAGAGTATGCATCCACATATATATCTTTTATTGTATTGTTTTGCTGTTGGAAGTCTCTTAGCCCTTGAGGACTAAACACTTCTGACTGATCCTCTGCCTGTTCAGGTTTTTCCTGCACCATTATGTCAAACAGGGTATCCACTAACTGAACCTCAGCTCCTTCATCTCTTTCTTTCATTTTCACATCATGCAGTGACTTATGATAGTGGGATATAGTTACCACACAGTGTGGGAAAATACCAGGATATTTCTATTTTAACTCCTCAGTTTCTTGGTCTTCCTTGGGCTTCTTCACAACATGGGATGTCACCCCCACCTTGGATCCTGCCAAATCATTCCCAAGAACAAACTGAATTCCTGGAACTGACACTCGGTCAATCATTCCCACTTAACTTCCCCAGTCTTGAGTTGGCACTCCTACCTGATCTTTAATAGGGGAATGTTAAATTTCTGTCCATCTATCCCACAAATTACCACACTCTCGGATAACAGATCAGAAAGAGTGCATAGTTGCTCATCCCTTACTATCAGCGACTGGTTAGATCCTGTATCTGCCAAAATTATAACTTCTTGTCCTTCTCCCCCTGATCTTTCTGAGTAAACTTTACCCACAGAGGTGAATTCTTTGTAGAGATCAGGTACTAACTCCATACCCAGCCCCTGCCTAGGCTGTGCACGCTCCTGCAGCTCCTCGGCTCTTCTTGGGGTCTCCTTTACTACCTTCACTAAGGCTACTGACTTAGCTTATTTTACCACATCTTTTCCCACAGTTCCTTTCTTTAATGATCAGCACTGTGCCTTTACATGACCCACTTTACCACAGTGGAAACATTTGAGGCCTTTCACCTCCTTTCCATCCTCTTCGGCTTATTTTTTATCCTGTGGTAAATTCTTACCAGTGCTCTCTACTCTTGATGTTGTGGTGTAGGATTTCCCCTTCTCCCAACTTCTATCCCTCACAGGATGAAATTCTGGCTGGAAGCTTGTCTTATGCAGCAACATGTACAGGTACTCATCTGCTAATTCTGCTGCCCTTCTCACTTCCTAAACTTTCTGTTCCTCCACATGAATTCTTACCATCTCTGGAAGGGAGTTTTTAAACTCCTCCCACAGAATAATCTCTCTTAGAGCCTCAAATGTCCTTTCGATTTTCTATGCACGCACCCATTGATCAAAATGACCATGTTTAATTCTTTTCAACTCAACATAAGTCTGACCTGGTTCCTTCTTTGTGTTTCTGAACTGCTGTGTATATGCTTCCGGGTCCAATTCATAAGCATTTAAAATAGCCTGTTTAACCTCTTCATAAACTCTTGACCCCACATCTAACAGAGTGGCAAATACCTCACTAGCTCTGCCTACCAGTTTAGTCTGAACTAGCATTACCCATAAATCCTCAGACCACTCCATCTGCCTAGCCAATTTTTCAAATGAAATAAAGAAGGTTTCAACATCTTTCTCATCAAAATATGGCAGAGTTTTGACATTTATGCATATCACTACCTTCTCTTTTAATCTCCATCCTGCTAACTTGACTTTGCTGACTAAGTCACAACTTCTCAAGTTCAAATTCTTTCTCTCCTTCTCTGTTCTTTTCTTCTCTCTCTCTTTGCTCAGCCAATAACCTTCTCTCTCTCTCTTTCCTCACTCTCTCTCTTCTCTCTTTCTTTCTCTTTGTCTTTCCTTTCTCTCTCTTTGTTTATCTTCTATCTCCATTTTCCTCAATTGTAATTTAAGTTTTTCTACCTCTACTGCACTTGTCTGTTTCTCTGACACACCTAAATGTTTGAGTAACCCCCTTAACATTTGCTAATTCTAAAAGTATGGCGTTTTTCTTTCCTTCTAAACTTTCTTGGCAAATTTGAGAATCATCTTCAAATCCCAGATCTTCTTCAGCAAATTTAAGAGCCATTTCTCTCACTTTTAGTTTAATCAACCATGGGTCACCAAAACTAAACAAATTGCCTCACCTATGGTTTATTTAAAGATCTAGGACACTAACCTGTAAGCGTTTAAATCTGCTGGGATTTTTCATACCCCCAAATCTATTCAAATCTGTCTAAACCAGTTCAAATCCAAAATGAGCCCCCAAACTGTTATATCATGGAGTAAACTCTCCTGCTTAATTTAACCCAGCAACACAGAAAATATTTATCCCGTGCAGTAATCTGTGAAAATTCAAGAGGCTAAGAACTAGTTAAAGTAAAAATAACAATTTTATTTCTTAAAGTATAACACAGAATTATTAACTAACAACTATTCACAACTCCTTCCTCTAACATATCTTTCACTTTCCATGCTACAAAACTAGTCCGATAAAGCCCCCAATTAAGATTTACTAAAATTCAACTTTTCAAAAACCGACCAGATGTTGAATCTTCGTCTACTTAGGGTTTTCTGCTTCACAAGTTATTGATCAATAAATTACCTTTAAGAGAGCTATTCTCTGGGCAGTTTGCAGATGTCGTTGGCTTGGCAGTTCTCCTCCCAACTGTTCAATTTTGTCCAGTCTTAAACTCCCAAAGCATCAGATTGTGTCATTGACTCTTAAGATTGTCAATATATTCAATTCAAGCTTGATTAGATTTTGTTTTGTTTTGGGTATAATTTAAAGTAATTGGCCTAGTTCGAATCTGTTTTTGTCTCCAGGCAACCAGCTATACTAACTCTGGACCAAAACGTTACTTTATAGCTTTTTTCAGAACTTTTGGTGCTATCAGGTAGTTCTGTTGCCTTTAACTCTCTTAAAGATACAGTACACCCACATCTTCAAGACACTTAACAACAACTGTTGCAAGAAAGTTAAACTAGTTTTCTTCAGATTTACAATGACCTTTGACTGCAGAGAACAGGGAGACTGCTCCTTAGCTGGGAAAGAACTGGACTTCAGTCTCTCTGTGTCAGTAACTTGTTCTGAGCTTCAAGCTGTTCAGTTCTGAGAATGTGGTGCCGGAAAAGCACCGCAGGTCAGGCAGCATCCGAGGAGCGGGAGAGTTGATGTTTTGGGCTTAAGCCCTTCATCTCCTCAGATGCTGCCTGACCTGCTGTGCTTTTCCAGCACCACACTCTCAACTCTGATCTTCAGTATCTGTGGTCCTCACTTTCTTCAAGCTGTTCATTTGCCTGAGAGCCAATCACACTGTTGTTGCCGGGCAAAAAGGTTTTTCTAATTGACGGCTGTCACTAGTCCATAGACCAATCAATTTCTTGCTGCCAACAAAAGCCGCATCCCTACATCCCCTCAGCTCCAAATTGTCTGCAGCCTAAACCAATCGCTGCTTGTTCAGACGATGCCTGACATCAATGTGAGGTTACTTGCTTTCCAAACTATAGCCACCCTTTCAAACGCTGGTTTTTAAAATAGCCTTTTCTCTTTAGATTGAGGTTGAAACTTAGATTTAGGTTTTGTTTTCACATGCACTCAAGCGCTGAGTGCAAGAGTACAGTGAAAAGTGTACAATGTCACCACGCATCGCGCCATCTTAAATCCAAAATATCTAGGTACAAAATCTCAGCTACAGAATTGGGAAAATAGAGATATAAAGTTAAAATTTTCAGCTGCTTTGTATAGAAGTGGAAAAATAGGAAAATAAAGTTAAAAAATCAAACATGACGGTCCTTTCTTTCAGACCACAGCTTTATAAAAAAGCACAAAATGAAAAGGAAATGGCCCTTACAAGCTCGAGCCCAACCCCATCAGTCTTCAGCTGGTCCTTCTGCTAATGTAGATTAACCAAATGGAAACACTGTGTGTAATGTTGGGGAGAAAGTGACCAAATCTTGGCCACTGGGCTTCCTGTCCGAGCAGTTAAAATGTAACAGAATTGGATAAATGTTAGTGAAGCAAAAAAAAGATCAGAGCCAAGAGAAAAAAAGCAAGGGTGTGGGATTGTCAAAGAACTCAAACAGACACAAATGGGTCAAATGGCCTCGCTCAGTGCTGTTTCCTTCTTTAAATCTGCGATTTGATGTAATGTTTCATTGCCTGTTCTTCCATGTCTGTGGTCATGTTTAAGTTTGCTTTATCATAAGTGTCCTTAATTATCACACCTAATTCCCCACTTCATTGCTGTATGACGTACAACTGCTGAACTGAGTTGTATTTTTCATCGCTATTTTGCATTTTGGCCAGGTCGCTCACCGTAAACCTCTCTGCTCACTCGATTATATTATTGTCAAATTTTAAAGGTTATCAGGTGGTATGTGTTCATACAGGCAGAGTCTTTGGTGGGATCTGTCTCAGTCAAAGTGGGGCCTGGTATCTGGGAGCTCACAAAAGCCTAGGATTCTGAGAAATTTCAAGGAGAACAATGGCAGACTGTAATTTAGTGGTTCAGATCCTGTTTTGTGTAATGTTGCAAGGATGTTGTTCAACTTGAGAGGGTGCAGAAAAGATTTATCAGGATGTTGCCAAGGTTGGAGGACTTGAGCTATAGGGAGAGGCTGAATAGGCTGGGGCTTTTTTCCCTGGAGCATCGGAGGCTGAGGGATGACCTTACAGAGGTTTACAAAATCATGAGAGGCGTGGATAGGGTGAATAGACAAGGATGGGGAGAGTCCAAAGTTGGAGGGCATAGGTTTAAGGTGAGAGGGGAAAGATTTAAAAAAGACCTGAGGGATAAGTTTTTCACGCAGAGGCTGGTGTGTGTATGGAATGAGCTGCCAGAGGAAGTGGTGGAGTCTGGTACAATCGCAATATTTAAAAGGCATCTGGATGGCTACATGAATAGGAAAGGTTTAGAGGGATACGGGCCAACTGCTGGTAAATGGGACTAGATTAATTTAGAATAGCATCAACGAATTGGACTGAACAATCTGTTTCCATTCTGTATAACTCTCTGACTCTATAATTAGTTTTTGTGGTTTTGGTTATGGGATCATTATTAGCCAAGACACCTGGGAAATTCTGGTGAAAAAAAAAGGCAGCAGTGGGAGCTTCAGTGGCTGAGCAGCTGTGTCCTTAAAATTTCCAAAGAGTGTGTGACCTTCCCGACTGGTCTCGGGCAAGGCAACCTTACTTCTGTCCACCAAATATTGTTAAAGAGCCTCCGTGCAGAACAGTGTCAAATTCTATCAGATGACACGAGGGCAGAGGGAAAGAGCAGAGTAAACTGCATCTCTGATCATGGTTTGTGTTGCGCAATTGCATTGATATTATTGATGTTGCAGTCCAGTGCTCTGTGTCTTCATTTTGGCTTATCAGTGCAGCACATTTCCAGCTGACTGCCTGCTGTCTGTCTGCTTCATATTATGAAGCCGTCACGTAAAAGGCACTTGGATTTCTGCATCTGAAGCATCAAGACAATTCAGAAACTACATTTGTGACTTGTAAGGAGCGTCGAGCTTGGAATCGTTAATGTAATAGAGAGAGTGACATTTCATGCTTTACATGACACTGCTATTGGAATGTTGGGAGAGGATGATAAGGAAGAGCAGGTATTTTTATACATGTTGCTGCACGATTTATCACCTTTACCACAAAGATAGAGGGCTGAAGTTTCAATCCTCTCTTAGGAATCAGCTCAGGTGGGGCTGGATAATTAGGTACTTAGCTTCAAATATCGCGAGTTCCCAATGCTTAGATGACACAGTTAATAGGGAGGGCAGAGAGGGGAACCAGAAACCTGCATACCTCTAATTAATTGCTTGTAGACCTTATTAGGATTATGGAAGGAACCGTTAGCAGTTTTCATACGAAACACACAAGGAATGGTGAGGGTGTAGGACACATTTAAATATTGCTGTCGCAAACACAATGGGGAATCATTAGAGCTCATGGCCGCAGAGTTATGATGATTTAATGGGAAGAGTGCACTGATAATCGTACCTCAATGTTTCACAAGTTGTTACAACATAAATGAATAAAATCCCAGTGAGATCATTAAAGTGACCGACTGGCTTGACTGACTGTTGCTCAGGACGAAACCAATTCTCTCCAGGTTTTGCCATTAGCAGGGAAAGAAAAGACTCTTTATTATAATTCACAAACTTTAACAAGAGCAGTAAAAATACATTTCTAAGCTGCTACTTAAAGTTAAGCAATATTACTTCAAAAACCTCAAATATACAAACACATGCAATCATGATTATCACTAACAACAAATGGTTTAACAGATATTCTGTGAGGGTTGGAGAAGAATATATACAGAGTAAACAAGATTCTGAAGATCAGACAACCAGATTTCAAGCGTGGGCTAAATTGTCACTCGGTTTTCTTTGTGATTCTTAACCCTTGTCACAACTCACTGGAGCATGGAAATTAGGCCCACGATTCTCAAAGTCATCACAAATGTGAAAAGCTTAATCCAACTGTCTAAAGTCTCCAATTTACCCAATTGACAAATGCATTAAAAGAAAACAAGCACTAAGATTATTTACTCAGTTAGTAAATAGCTGCTTATTGCAAGCAAATTGGCTTTAACCAATACCAATTAGGATATATGAATTACTAATTTATAACTCGACAGCTTAAACTCTATCCCTTTTCAAGTTCTACTCTTTACAAACAGACAGACATATAAAGGCAGACAGGACAAGGTTATTGATGTTGGATAAAGAGAAAAAAAGCCACAGGAGAACACAGTTCAATAGCACCAGAACAGGGGCTGATCAGTTATTTCTTTCAGATCCTTCCAATTTGTTTTCATTCTTTGCTGTTGACACCGGGTCCCTCTCTCTCATTCACTGGTCGACAATTTGTCCTTTCACTATCCTGGAAGACAGTTTATTCCTCCTTCCTCAGAGAAAACAGCTAGCCATTACTGGGAACTTTCTAATACAGTCACACAGGGAATGAGAATTTGTAGGTTCACTTGTTCTCTGCTGCACTGGCCCTACACAATCCAATCCACGGTCACCTGTTCGGGAGCAAATCAGAACATTGTTGTCAAGCAGTTTTCTCTTAGTTCAGAATTCCTCAACACCATGGTGAATGCTTTTGCTCTCACTGTTCCAGAGGTAAGTGACTTTATATACAGTTCACAGTGTGCTCCAGTGAATATGGTTTTCAAAACTGTGATGTCGCTTCACACAATTTACTTGGTTTAAAGCAATAGCTTCCTTTTTTGGACCCCAGACCAAAAATGAAGGAAACAACAATATATAATTTTTGTAGACAAATGATATATTGTTGTTTTTCGGGTGGACCATTGCTCTTCAATTTGATGGTTGATCAGGCAGCCATAGTCTTTTCTTGTTAGAATTATTTATTTTGCTGCTTCTTAGTTTTTCTGCCTTTTCCCCATGGACAGACAGAGAGAGAGAAAAAGAAAAGAGAGAGGGAGAGACGATCTGCGGTCTGTGGATGTTGCTCTTCTCTGCTGCCCTGGTACTTGCAGTTTTTTTTTGACATTGTGCAGCTCAGCTGATTGGAGGGCGACTGTCAGCCAGAACTTCCCCAACTCAGCAGAGTCTTGGTGTCCCTCACACTTGAATTCTCCCACTCGGTGCCTCAATAAGTAATGTGATATTGCACAGCTGAAACGAAAAAAAAAATGATTTTCAGATTGCAAAGCTCTCCTGGTATTTCAGATACAGTCGTCCAACTTCCATACAGTCCCAAAACAGGAAAAATATGGGGTCTGTTACAGAGTGAGAAAAGTTGCATAATAAGGGAGATTTAAACTCCGCTGTGCAGGCAGAGTAGCCATTTCCAGAGTCAGAGAGTTGATTTTGTGAGGAGTGTTTCAAATTTTGAGAGGAATGAGAGTCTTCAAGGTCTCCATGGTTACCGCTGGCTGTGTTTATTTGTTACAGTTCACTACAGATGGAGGGATGAATATGTCCTTCATTGAAATGAGGCTGGGAGCCTTGGGGGTGGAGAGAGAAATAGTGGGGTGGGGGGGGGGGGGGGTGGTAGGGCTGGGGAGGAGGTAGCTCAGCGTGCGGGGTGGGGGGGGGTGGTAGGGCTGGGGAGGAGGTAGCTCAGCGTGCGAGGTGGGGGTAAAGGTGATAGGTCGGAGAGGAGGGTGGAGCAGATAGGTGGGAAGGAGGATTGACAAATGGGACAGGTCAGGAGGATGGTGCTGAGCTGGAAGGTTGAAACTGGGGTAAGGTGGGGGGAGGGGAAATGAGGAAACTGGTGAAGTCCACATCAATGCCATGAGGTTGAAGGGTCCTGAGGCGTTCTTCTTTCAGGTGTCGGGTGGTGAGGAAGTGGTGTTGGAGGAGGCCCAGGACCTTGATTTCCATGGCAAAGTGGGAGGGGGAGTTGAAATGTTCGGCCAGGGGGCGGTGGGGTTGATTGGTGTGGGTGTCCAGGAGATGTTCTCTGAACCGCTCTGCAAGAAGGCGCCCGGTCTCCTCAGTGAAGAGGAGGCCACATTGGGAACAATAAGTGACGCATGTGGATGTGCAGGGTGAAACGTTGATTTTCCTTCTCGGATGTTGCCTGAACTGCTGTGCTTTTCCAGCACCATTCTAATCTTTACTCTGGTCTCCAGCATCTGCAGTACCCTGATTGAGTCTATGATCTTCATTGGCTCGATTGGGGGTCTCGAGGAGGCAACAGAAAGCCACATGGTTTCCCCTGTGGTCACAAACGTTTAAGGAGGTGTCCTTTTTTTGGCATTCCAAAGTCTTCAGTAGATCATGAAAATAATGTGGGGTCAGGAAGGCAGAGGAAAGTTGTGCTGCTTACAAAATATAATTATTCTCGATTTTTGCAGGTCAGTTCCAGCCTCCAAAAGGAGATGAAAACTTCAACTTTCCTTCATTTCCATTGGGGCAAATAAGCATACATACACGAAATAATTGCACACACATGAAATAAAATAATACTTGAAATAATCATACATGAAATAAAATATATACATGAAATAATCAAACATATGAAACAATTATAGAATAAAAATACATAGCTGAAATAAACATGTGTACTTGAAATAAAAAATACATACATGAAATAATCATGCACATATGAAATAATGGTGCATACATTAAAGCTTGACATTAAAAGACAAAGCCTATCCTCATTCCCATTTCACCTGAAATTACAATCTTTGACATTATCTAAGTTCTACTGTAAAGATGAACATATCTTCCAGATCAGCATTCCAAAGCAGTATAGTGTGAGTGCTGAATTAACAGAATGCTATCTTTCAGATGTTAAGTTAAAACTGCAACCTCCTCTTCCTTCTCAGATGGATGGACAAGGTCCCACAGGATGAGTTGTTAACAAGTAAGGGAGAATTGTCACCAGTATTCTGGCTTGCAGTTCTCCCTCAACTAGCAACTAAAACAAATTGTCCACTCTTTGTGTCAGTTAGGATTGGGGAACCTCGCAGTGTGCGAATTGACTGCTCCGTTTCCGAACTGGCCAGTCATGCATTTCAGAAACATTTCATTGAGAAACATAAAATTCAGAAACATAAAATATTTTGGGACACTGCAGGTGTGATGCAAATGCAATTTGTTTGTTCTTTCCTTCCATTTGGGGCCTTTTCTAATATCTTGGAATCTCTTCAAAATGTGGACATCATTTCCTCAGGAAAGGAGAATCTGCTGACTTTACTGAAGACTATTTTCTTTCTGCTCTCACTGATTAATCACTTCCACTGTGTTTTACAGCTTCTTTCTCCCGGTAGCAGAAGATCATTAATTTCTGTGAGAGTAACGTCTAATTACTTGGCCTTTTAGCAAACCGCAGTTTTGACCCCGATAGTGCACTAATTGACAACACCAATTGATAACATTATACCCGTGAACACACCTCAAAAGCAGGCTGTGAATTATTCTGGGATAAGTTAGGGATGTGAAAGGTGCTATCTGATTACAGGTTCTTAGCATCTTCATACTGCCATTCCAATCAGGACCAGATTATTTTGAAGAAGTCAGCAAGAACTCTGGAAGCTTTGAAAGACCAGAACAAAAGGGGGAACAATTCTGAGCTGGGTCGGACCCATTTCTCCAAATTGATTTGAAATTGATTTGATTTATTATAGTCATGTGCATCGAGATGCAGTCAAAAGTATTGTTTTGTGTGCTATCTAGACATATCATACCTTATGTAAGTATATCAGGGTAATAGAACAGAATATTGTGGGAATTACTGCTGCAGAGAAGGTGCAGAGAAAGATCAACTCTAAAATGTGAGAGGTCTGTTGAGAAGTCTAATAATAGCAGGGAAGAAGCTGTTCTTAAATCTGCTGGTACAAGTTTTCAAACTTTTGTATCTTCTGCCTGATGAAAGAGGTTGAAGAGAGGTGGGAGGGGTGGGAGGAGTCTTTGGTGATGTTGGCTGCTTTCCTGAGGGCAGCGGGAAGTGTAGATAGAGTCAATGGATGGAAGGCTGGTTTGTGTAATGGACTGGGCTATGATCATTAGTCTTTGTAGTTTCTTGCAGTCTTGGACACAGTGGTTGCCATACCGAGCTGTATGCAGCTGGTTAGAACGTTTTCTATGCAGCTGGTTAGAACGTTTTCTATAGTGCATCTATAAAAATTGGTAAGAGTCCTTGTGGCCATGCCAAATTTCCTCAGCTTTCTGAGGAAGTAAAAGCGTTGGTGTGCTTTTTTGACCATCACTTCAACATGGATGGACCGGGACAGATTGTTGGTGATGTTTACTCCTAGTAACTTGAAGCTTTCAATCATCTCCACCTCAGCACCATTCATACAGACAGGGATGTGCCCTCCACTCCACAGTTGATGGCCAGCACCTTCATTTTACTGACATTGTTGTCTTTATACCATGCTCACTATCTCTTTCCTGTACTCTGTCTCGTCATTGTTTGAGATCTGACCTGCTTTGGCGGTGTCATCAGCAAATCTGTAAATGGAGTTAGAGCTGAATTTGGCCACACAGTCATGAGGTATATGAAGCAGAGTAAGGGGCTGAGCACACAGCCATGTTAAGGATGATCTTGGAGAAAGTGTTGTTGCCTAACCTTACTGTTTGCAGTCTGCGGGTCAGGAATTCGGGATCCAGTTGCAGAGGGGGGAGCAGAATTGTAAGTCTTGGAGTTTGATGATGAGACAACAAGCAGCATAGGTAAAGGGGAACCAGCAGAGGCAAAATATTTGTATTTCTGAAAGGTGTTCAACAAGGTACCACACATAAAGGCACTTAAATGGTAAGAGCCAGTGATGTTGTGGGCTGTGTACGAGCATGGATAATATTATCATGGCTAACTAACAGAAGGCAGAGTTGGAGTGAAGCTGGCATTTTCAGAGAACTTCAGAGCAAGGGGTTGCCAGTTCGGACACAGATCAGGATGAGTTTCTTCTCTCTGAAGGGAGTCAATCTATGGAATTCTTCTCTGCAGAAGGATATCGAGGCTGGGGTGGTAAGTTTATTCATGGCTGAGATGGGCAGATTGTTAATCAGGAAGGGAATCAAGGGTTATGGGGAAAAGGCAAGAAAGTGGAGTTGAGGATTATCAAATCAGCCATGATTTTGTTGAATAGTGAAGCAGCCTTGATCAGCAGAATGGCTTACCTCTGTTCCTGTGTCTCATGATCTTACTGCGGATTGTCAGGAAGACCAGATAAGGACAGCAGACAAACCCATGCACATATGTAGGACAGTAGAATCTGGACTTCGTGTTTGGTTCTTTCACAGGATATGGATGTTGCTGGCAGGTGTTTCTCATTCCCAATTGTAGTTGAAAAGATTGAGTGATTCAGGGCTCTGAACTAAGGCAGCAATGACTCAAGTTCAAATCCCACCACAGCTACAGTGGGAAATGTAAATTTGATTAACTGATCAATCAGGAATAAAATGCTGTTTGAGAATGATCATGAAACAACCAGAGTGACGCAAAAATCCCTCTGGCTCATGGCTTCTGTTCTTGATTGGACAGGCCTCCATGTGACTGCAACATTGACTCTTGGCTGCCCCCGGAGCAGCTCAGCAAGCCTGGAAACACTGTAGACAAGAGGTGCTCTAATGATATTTCCCTCATAAGTTCAAGAAAGCAGCTCGCATGATCTTTTTCAGGGCAGTAAAGAATGGGCAACAAATGCTGGCCATCTTAATGAATGGCGATAGTATCAAGGAGGTGACAGCCTGGTGGTATTATTGCTGGGCTGTTAATCAAAGACCCAGGTAATGTTCTGGGGAGCTGGGTTCAAATCCCACCATGGCAGATGGTGAAATTTGAATTAAATAAATATTTGGAATTAAGATTCTAATGGTGGTGAGGAATGCATTGTTGGGAAGGACCCACCTGGTTCACCAATTTCTTGGCCTACATGTGACTCCAGGCCCACAGCAATCTGGTTGACCCTTAATGGCCCTCTGGGTAATTAAGGATTGACAATAAATGTTGTTCTAGCCCGCGGCACCCTCATCCTGTCAATACATAAAAAAAGAAATTTGTGAAGCATTGGTGTTGCCGAAGCAACGATCAACTGGACTGGAGGCTTTTTCTAGCTCAATTCCCTTTGTGATATAAATATCTCACACAGTGGGATAGCGGGTCAGATCCAATACCAGGCATTGTAAGCTTGAAATTGCCAATATTTGTTTATTGTGGAGACAGGTACCTCAGTTACAATAACAGATTGCTAGAGAAGGTCAGATAAATAGTTAACCATTCATATTGCCAACAACAGTTCTACCTTTACTTCTTGAAGTGAAACTGTGGGGATATGTATTAAGGAAAGATTATATCCATTTGACCATATTATATCCATTTGACGCGATTATTTTGTGTTCTTATTATCTTATTCCAACCATGTTGAGAGTGAGAGTATTGAAATTGCACCCAGACAAGCTTTTCTGCTAGTCTCCATTATGGGAATTTTTATAACATGCTCTCAATTTATTTATTTTTCCCTAGCAATGTTGTTTTCCACCATCAACACTCCTGTTACATTCTTTATTTCTCTCCAACATGTTTCCTGAACACCTTGGCATTCCTCCAGTTATCTTTTATAAACATTGATTAAAACTGAACTATGAGCTACTGATGCTACTTGCGTAACCTCAGTTTGCTGATCTTTTGACTAATGAATGTTGTTCCAGTCTGTCTGTGTGTCCTGTTTGATCGGATTCACTCAGGTGGCATGAGGATCAATGAAACAGAAGAATGGAAACACTTCATATTTTCTGTCCAATTTAAAACACTTTGATGGTTTCACTTTTTCAGTGTCTTGTGGTTAAAGCATTCCCTGTCAGTGCTCCCAGCACATCCTGGTAGTTTAACCTGCAATCTTTGATTTTCTGGATAGCTGTTTTACCCTACTTCTCCATTTTGGAAAAAGGGGTTAAAGCTTTTGAATTTAAGAGATTTAACTCTTCGTGACACCTTGTATTCTTGGTCCTGAAAGTAACTCTAGAAATTTCTCCCTTGATATTATTCACTGTTGTTTCATCACAATTGTGGCTAGTTGTTCCAAACTGAAAGGGTAAATTGTCATCTCAAAATAAGCTCAGGAGTTAACCAGTTGTTCAATTCTCTCAACATTTCAGTAGCAGTAAGCTGAATGTTTAAGTTTATGGATCATAGAATCTCTATAGTGTGGGAGCAGGCCTGTCGAGTCCTCACCAACCCTCTGAAGAGCTTCCCACCCTGACCCACCCTATCCCTGTAACCCTGCATTTCCCATGGCCAATCCACCTAATCTGCATATCTTTGGACTGTGGGAGGAAACTGGAGCACCTGGAGTAAATCCACGCAGACACGAGGCGAACGTGTAAACTCCACACAGTCACCCGAGGGTGGAATCGAACCTGTGTCCCTGGTGCTGTGAGGCAACAAGTGCTAACCATTGAGCCACTGTGCCACCCAAAAGGTGCTACATAATGAAATTTATATAAAGCAATCATAATCCCATAAGACTGTTCTCCCATTAGAAAGGGAGAGATGGCTGGTGGTAGTTTAACCTGAGCTCACCATCCCTCAGGTGAAGGGGGGAGATTGAGAAGGAGGAATCCTCCATGGTAACCTCAGCTGGTATGGGAATTAAGCCCATGCTGTTAGTGTCACTTCACACTGTGGACCGGCGATCCAGCCAACTGAGCTAACTGAGCCCACTATACCCTGAGGCTTTGCAAAGGACTCTCATGTATCTTAGATGCAATACAACTAGCTGTTAAATACTATATGATAAAGATATGATACTTCAGGTGGTTTTCATATGGAGGCAATCTTCCAGGAATAAAGGACCAATAGGTGAAAAGGTTCAAATCCCCTTTGACCCCTTTGACCAATGAACAACACACTCTCTTGTATGAGCTGGTCCCTTAATCATTGGAGCTGTATATACTACTAACTGTCTCTTGTAATGAATTATCAGCCACTGACACAGGGTCCTCGTAGATACATTAGTAGCATGTTACCATTGGAAATTCTGGGAGAGGAAGAATATGAACTCTACATTGGACTGTTTTACCTGAGTCAGCTTGGGTGGGTGACTAAGGTTTAAGTTGGCAGATGGTCACAATCTGATATTGAACAGCTTCAATGGGTCTGCCACTTCTATAACTCGTTCAGTGACGGTCTTCTTCAGTGAAAATAAACTGCTGTGTGTCACAAGAGAATTAACACAAAGACTCCCAATGTGAGGCTATGACGATAGGGTGGGGGTGTGTGGGTCTGGATGCAATTCTCTTGGAGGGTTGGTGCAGCCTTGATGGGCCAAATGGCATCTGTCTGCAGTGTTGGAATTCTATCAGAAGCATCTTTCCTGCAGTCAAGTCATAAGCATTTCGTACTGGAATACAAGTGCCCTTTTTAGTTTAAAAAAAACCCAAACAATTCAGTGGAGAACAATTGCTTGTTTCAAATTTGAGGGTTGAATTTGCATTGTACTGATTAATCTCATTATGTATTAATACTGAAAGAGTCTCCATTCTCCCTTTTTGATTCAGTTGGCAGGAAGCAATTTATGAAGTTCGAATGGGCAGAGAACGCAGCCAATGTGCTTGGCTGTGAACTCGAAGAACTCTCAACGGCAGCCTTCAAACATCATCTCCGACTGATCATCCAGCAGGCCACAAACAAACGTCATTCAGAAAACACCACAGACAGCACACCAGGTACAACAATAAGAGCCTCCCATCTGAGTAATCTCATTCAGATAAGCTTCGTTTCTGAATAATCCATGTCTCTGTTTTCTGAAAAACAAAATGTAATTGAATATTTGCTTTCTGACTGTCCATCACACACTCAGGATTGAGAGCTTGGACTGAAACGGCAGGCCCTGGTGCTCGCTCTGGGCCTGAGGACCCAGGTCCCTGTCAACACACAGACCCTGCCCCAGGGGAGCCGAGAACTTACACTCCCCCCCCCCCCCCCCCCTCCTCCCCCCCTCTTCCCCCCCCGCCCAAACTTAGAGCCTCAGGCCCCAGTACAGGGCCACTTTGAACACTCCTGTCCTGGGCCCTGTGCAGGCTTACTACATACAAACCTGCTGTAACCATCAGCTCCGTTACTGCGGTGACTACCATATGAGTTACAATCTAAACCATCATGTGTTGAAGCTCCAACTCCAAATTAATTCAAACCTAGGATTTGCTTTTGTGAGGAGGTGGAAGTTTCTGAAGCTGATCGAAAAAGGCAGATCCTAGCCTTGCAAAGTCAATATGCCTCTTGTGTATATATTTGTTGTTGATGCTACCGCCTTTGATAACAAAGATAGGCCCTAGGATTTGGTTCTACCATGAGCTGGGAGATCATCGTCCTTGCAGGTAATATATGTCGGATAATTGTCCTGAATTAGGGAAGGCAAAGCTGTCAGATAATCATCCAGTGTTTGTGTGCGTGCACGTCTGTATGTGTGTGTCTATTGTGTATGTCTATCTAAATGTGTTAGTATCTGTGTCTGCGTGTGTCAGTATGTTTATATGTATGTGTGTATCCTCTGTCTGTGGATCTGTGTGTGTATGTCTGTATGTGTGTGTCTGTGTGTGTCTGTGTGTGTCAGTATGTTTTTATGTGTGTCTGTGGGTGTGTGCTTGTGTGTGTCAATGTTTATGCATGTCTGCATGTGTATGTGTATCAGTGTGTATAAATGTCTGTGTGTGTTAGTGTCAGTGTGTCTGTGTGTGTGTGTGTGTACGTCTGTGTGACCAAGGAAAGACACTGAATTATACAGAGACAATGGATGTTATCTACCTGGATTTCAAGAAGACCTTTGACAAGGTGCTGCTCAGGAGGCTACTGATTAAGATAAGGGCCCATGGTGTAGGAGGCAAGGTGCTAGCATGGATGGAGGCTTGTCTGTCTGGCAGGAAGCAGAGAGTGTGGATAAAAGGGTCTTTCTCAGGATGGCAGCCGGTGGCAAGTGGTGTTCTGTAAGGCTCAGAACTGGGACCACAAATTTTCAATTTATACATTAATAGTCCAGGTGAAGGAACCAAGGGCATTATGACTAAGTTTACAGATGATACAGAGATAGGTAGAGGGACCGGTAGCATTGAGGAGGCGGGGAGGCTGCAGAGGGATTTGGACAGGTTTGGAGAGTAGGCAAAGAAGTGGCAGATGGAGTACTCCCTGGGAAAGGTGTGAGGTTACCCATCTTGGTAGAAAGAATAGAGGCATGGACTATTTTCTAAATCGGGAGAAAATTCAAAGTCTGAAGTGAAAAGAGACTTGGAGTTTATGGGTGGCACGGTGGCACAGTGGTTAGCACTGCTGCTTCACAGCGCCAGAGACCTGGGTTCAACTCCCGCCTCAGGCGACTCTCTGTGTGGAGTTTACACATTCTCCCTGTGTCTGTGTGGGTTTGCTCCGGTTTCCTCCCACAATCCAAAAATGTGCAGGTTAGGTGAATTGGCCATGCTAAATTGCCCGTAGTGGTAGGTGAAGGGGTAAATGTAGGGGAATGGGTCTGGGTGGGTTGCGCTTCGGCGGGTTGGTGTGGACTTGTTAGGCCGAAGGGTCTGTTTCCACACTGTAAATAATCTAAACTTCTAGTCCAGGATTCTCTCAGAGTAAACTTGCAGGTTGAGTCAGTAGTTAGGAAGGCAAATGCAATGATGGTGTTTATTTTGAGAGGGCTTGAATATAAAAGCAGGGATGTACTTCTGAGGCTCTATTAGGCTCTAGTCAGACCACATTTGGAGTATTGTGCACAGTTTTGGGAGCAATATCTCAGGTAGGATTTACTGACCCTGGAGCGGATTCAAAGGAGGTTCATGCGAATGGTCCCAGGAATGAAAAGCTTAACATATGAGAAATGTTTGAGGACTCTGGGTTTATGCACAATGGAATTTAGAAGGATGAAGGGGAATCTAATTCATAATTACAGAATACTGAATGACCGGGACAGAGTAGATGTTGGGAAAATGTTTCTGTTGGTAGGAGAGACTAGGACCTGAGGGCACAGCCTTAGAGTAAAGGGAAGACTGTTTGGAATGGTGGTAAGGAGAAATTTCTTCAGCCAGAGGGTGGTGAATCTTTGGAATTCATTGCCACAGAAGGCTGTGGAGGCCAGGTCATTGAGTATACTTAAGATAGAGATAAATAGGTTCTTGAATGTCAAGGGGATCATGGGTCATGGGTTATGGGGAGAAAGCGGGAGAATGGGGTTGAGTAACTGACTGAATGGTGGAGCAGATTTAATGGGCTGAATGGCCTAACTTCTGCCGTGTGTGTGTATGTGTGTGTGTGTACACAGAGTACTGTAGTCTCAGTTACAATGCTAGTTGCTGAAAACTCGTAGTGACTGATGGTAAAGCTGATGACATCTCATCTGGTGAATACCATCCGGGGAGGAAGTGGAAGAAAATGTTAAGTGAGGGCTTGTGGGAGATGTAATTACAATATAGTATTTTCCACAGGAAGATAAAACTGGACTGGGCTTGGTGAAATGAGGTTAAAATACAATGCTCCCCTTAACTATAAACTCCAATGACAGTTGGACAAGATTAGGACAGAGTGAGGCATGATTTCTGTTTTGATTGTCCACACAGGGTATACGTACACAGTAGGTGGTATGGATTGCCAAGGCGTGATTGTTGAGATTATAAGATGCTAGACAGAGTTCAGAAACTGTCAGCTACTGTTAACAGAGTACAATAAGTTTAGCCATCTGGATGAATGAGATCAAATGGGTTATGGGTCTTGTTCATCCAAGCCTGGTCTGACAGCACTGACTATATAACTCGAGATAGCCTATCGAGAGGACTGGGATACAAAGGGATAGAGGTCATAGTTCAAATGTACAAAGCCCTGGTTATACTACAACTAGAGGTATCATATTGTGTTCTGATGAACAGAAAGTGTTGAAGAAACTGAACAGGTCTAGCAGCATCTGTGGAGAAAGAAACAGAGTTAATGTCGTTTCATGACCAGTATGGCTATGTCCATGTCTTATTCCGGACTCAGAACATTAACTTTGTTTCTGTTTCTACGGATGCTGTCAGGTCTACTGAGTTTGTCCAGCACTTTCTGTGTTAATTTCAGATTTCCAGCATTTGCAATGTTTTACTTCAGGGAGATGTAATACCTGAATGCTAAATATTGCATGCAATTCTGGTCTCCCTCCTATAGGAAGGATGGTGTGAAACTTGAAAGGGTTCAGAAAAAATTTACAAGGATGTTGCCAAGGTTGGAGGGTTTGAGCTATCGGGAGAGGGTGAGTAGGCTGGGGCTGTTTTCCCTGGAGCGTTGGAGGCTGGTGACCATATAGAGGTTTATAAAATCATGAGGGGCATGGATAAGGTAAATAGACAAGATCTTTTCCCCAGACTAGGGGAATCCAAAACTAGAGGGCATAAGTTTGAGGTGAGAGGAGAAAGATTAAAAGGGACCTAAGGGGCAACTTTTCTCACAGAAGGTGGTGCGTGTATGGAATGAGTTGCTAGAGCAGGTGCTGGAGGCTGGTACAATTACAACATTGAAAAAGCATCCAGATGGGTACATAAATAGGAAGGGTTTAGAGGGATATGGGCCAAATGCTGGCAAAAGGAACTAGATTAATTTAGGAAATCTGGTCAGCATGGATGTGTTGGACCAAAGGTCTATTTCCGTGCTGTACATCTCTATGACTTAAAAAAGTTCTTGGAACTGAGGGTTAAATTATAAAGGTAGATGACACAATGTGTTTCCTGGAAATTAGAAGGCTGAATGTTCAAGAAATAAGGTGACGAGATGAGGAGAAATTATTTCTGCTTGCCGGGGATTTCGGGTTTATGGGCTATAGTCTAAAAATTAAAGCCAGATTTTTTTAGAGGCAGAATTAGGAAACATTTCAACACAAAGAACAGCTGAGATTTGAAACTCTTCTGCAAATGATAATTGATGCTGTGTCAGTCATAAATGTAGATCGGAGCTTGAATGTTTTTTGCTCACCAATGGTATAATGGGATTGAGGGTAATGGCACGCACTCGGAATAATGTCACATGTGAGTAAGATCTCACTGAATAATGGAACAGGGTGAAAGGTTAAATACCACCACACCATCCATCAAAATATTCTGTATACAGTTCTGTGGAGGAGTGGGATATTGGAAAGTCCTCTCACCCTGTTCTCACTTGTATAAGTCATCTCACAACCTTATGTCTTTTATCCAGCGTTTGTTCATTTGTCTACTGTGCAGTTGGTGTCAAATTTAGTTTAATAACAGCCTGGTGAAGAGATTTGTGATATTTTCACAACTTTTAAAAGCATTATATAAGTGGAACCTTGGCGATTGTGATCTATCTTGAATTGACAATGAGTATCTTGGATAAAATGTAATTATTTTATTTGGGTAGGATGAAATGCCTCTTAATGTTGCTGATATATTTTTAGATCATTAGATCCGTACATGGGAACTATCTTGAAACTTGGCATAAAGTGAGGGAGTTTGATAAAGAAAGGAATGTTATAGTATCCATTTGAGTGCTCCTTCATTTTAATGAGCCTCTAGAAAAAAGGTGACTGTTTTTGAGCTGCATGGTGATTAACATGCTCCGAATATAGCCAGAGGTTACAATGCCTCAGTAGCTGAGCTTCCAAATGAAGAGAAGCTGCTGTGACTTGTATGCAAATGAGTGTGTTGCCCTACAATTAATGAGAACACTGAAGAAATGCAATCTCCATAGATCAGGGAGTTCAAATTGAATCGTATCTATCTCTTCTCCCGAGAGAGAGGTTTCTCAGCGTCACATGCCAGAAATGCTAACATTGATTTTCACTGTGAGGGCTGTGGAGAATGGAATTGCAAAGAAATGCTTGCATTTATATAGCTATTTTGCACATCATCAAAAAGCATCCCAGATTTTAAGCAATAAATTACCTTTGGAGAGCAGACACAGCGTTCAAGGCAAATGCTGACTGAGAATTACCCATGTTTGTCGCGAGTTCAACAGAAACACAAGTCATGCTCATGTCTCCTTCATTCCCAGTATGGGGCCCTTCGTTCTGCTCAAAGTAAAAAGAAGATTGATTTTAGAACTGCATGATCCTTTCCCCTGGTTTAAACTGTATTTGGGCCAAACCCAGGCTCAGAAATATCAGATTAATTTAAAACAGCAGCCAGGGCGTTGCTGTCCTTAACATTTTTTGCTGTTGGTTGAATTTTCTGTGTGCATAATGGCTGCTCCGTTTCTTGTACTACAACAGTAACTAAACCTCACTGGATATAAAGTGGCGTGGGATGCCCCATTCTCATGACCGGTACTATGTAAATGCACAAGTTTCCTCTCTTTTCCCAGTTTATTCATTGAGAATAAAATTCCGACAGCTGTCTGTTAGATGGTTGTGGCAAGTTTTGACATATCATTTTCATGGGCTGCACTATAAACTGAAATCTAAAGCCCAGCATCCAGTTGGTGCATCCATTAATAACACTCTGCACTTTACTTTGTAATGGTGTTTTCCTCGACCTTATTGAAATAAATCCATAAAGGCCAGTATCACCCTCTTTATTTACATATGCATGGTACATGATACTGACCCAACCAGCTCAGAGCCAGCTCCCACAGTGAGCAGAACGCTGACTCTCCTGTTTATATCTGTCAGCCAGGGCTTCCTGATGGGACGAGGTTAACTACATTGATTCATCCGTGCATATTTTTCCAGGATCCTAGGGGTGGCATGGTGGCTCGGTGGTTAGCATTGCTGCCTCACAGTGCCAGGGACCGGGTTCGATTCCCGATTCGGGCGACTGTCTGTGTGGAGTTTTCTCCGGGAGCTCCGGTTTCCTCCCACAGTCCAAAGATGTGCAAGTCAGGTGAATTGGCCATGCTAAGTTGTCCTTAGTGTTATATGCATTAGTCAGGGGTAAATCAGGGGAGGGGGAATAATCTAGCTCTCTTTCTGAAGTTGGTTAGCTCACTTGACTGGTTTGCAATGCAGAGCGACACCAACAGTGTGGGTTAAATTCCCACACCAGCTGAGGTTACCACGAAGGACCCTCTGCCTTGACCTCTCTCTTTGCCTGAGACATGGTGACCCTTAGTGTAAACCACCGCCAGTCATCTCTATCCAATGCAAGAGCAGCCCTCTTTCCAAGACCATTCGCCTTAGAAGTGATCTATTGGTTATGCAAAGAGAAAGGGTGTATGTTAAACCTTAGGGATTTCTGGGAAGTGACTGCCAGATTCAAGGCTGCTTTTCTCTTCTCTTTGATTCCTCTGTTCTCAATCTGTTCACGATCTTCAGCTTCACACTATACAGCTCTGGTTGGAGGTGAAAAAGCTTGGTTATCTCTCTGGAGAATTTGCAGTTAGATTTCCAGTCACTTTTGGACTAACTTTCCTCTGAGCTTCAACTCCCCAGTGAATTAGACAGGGGTCCCACACTCGCACTTGGTGGGAACTATATTACTGAAGGTCGTCTCCTAATTGACCATCTTCACACTTACCTTCGTACAGCAACCCTGAATATTACTTAAGGAGGAATCTTCAATTCAGGGAAGATTCACTGAGGTGAAGGGATTGTCTCCTGAGGTAACATTGAGCAGGCTGGGCCTATATTCATTGCAGTTTAGAAGAGGAAAAGTTGATCTTATTGTGACATATCAGGGAGCTTGACAGGGTGGAATCCAATAGGATGTTTCTCCCCCATGGGAACCTAGAGCCAGGGCACAGGTTCAGAATCTGAAGTCTCCCATTCAAGACGGACATGTGGAATCAGAGAGTGATTAGTGTTTGTCAGTCTCTTCCACAGACATCAGCGGAGCAATGCTGCGGCATTGAATATATTTGAGGCAGAGCTAGGCAGAGTTCTGATTGAGGGTCGAAGGATGAAGGTAAGAAGATAGGAAGGTGGGGTTCAGGCCAAAGGCAGAGCGGCGTTGATCTCACTGATTGGTGGAACAGGCACAGCGGCTGGATGGTTTACTCTTGCTGCTATTCTCTTGTTCTCATTAAGGACAATGTTGGTTTCTCATGTAGTTGTAGTGTTTTAGCAATAACATCCTGCCCCCGGGAGAAGTGGGAGTTGCTGAGGCAGGTGTGAGCACTACTTAACAAATGAATATAGAAACATAACAAAGAGGAACAAGGCTAGCCCATTCGGCCCCTCCTCTGCCATTCTATCAGATAATGAGTGATCTGCCTCAGGCCTCAGCTCCTCTTTTGTGTAGGCTCCTCATAACCCTCAACTTTTTAATGGTTCAATACTTTATCTACCTCTTCTTTCCGTGATCTCGCCTGCCCAACTGTCTGGGATAGAGAATTAGACAGGGGCTACCCTCTGTGCTAATAAATTCCTTCACACCTCCGTTTTACATGAGATTCCTGTTATTCTATAACTACATCCCCTAATTCAAGCTCCCACCACCCCCACAGTTAGTGGAACCATCTTCTCCACATTGACACTGTCAAGCTGCCCTCAGGATCTTGTATGTTTATGGAGGCACATACCGGGAGTTAAAAAGGATTAAATAGCTCAGGGTGGGGACAGGGATTTGAGGGTAAGTTGGGGTCCCTGTGGAATGGATGGAAGCAATTTTCACAAGTCATGGGAATGGTCTTTCCCTTCTGCATCCCCTGTCATTGGTACATAAAAATTCCAATGGGCATAGGTTTGCCACCATTGTTGAGCTGGCAAACATCTGTGCCTACCAGGGGATTGGAGGGGGTGGTTGTAGGGTGGGGAAGAGAGGGTGCTGCGCTGGTCAGCTCAAAAGGTGATCCCTAACTGTTACAGATAATTATTTGGGAACTTCTGCCAGAGCATGACTGAGGTTAGGAACTCAGCAATGAGGAAACAGGGAGATACGGTCTGCATGGCATAGAGCATGCCAATAACATGGTCCCCTCTGCCTCTGTGTCTCTGTCTGTCACAAGGAGAGCTCCAATATTTGTCACCCATCCCTTTTTAGAAACCTAAGCCTGACAGCGTAGCTCTTTAATGTTCTGAAAGGTTTTGATAAAGTGGATACAAAGACAATGGCTCCTATTCTGGAGAACAGCATCACTAAAGGCTATTGGAGCCACCAAGAAATCCAATAGGGAATCCAGGAGAAATGTCATCACCTAAAGAGTGGTTGAACTCACCACCTCCGGTTGAAACAAACAGTACACATGCATTTCAGGGAGTCCTGGCAAGTATATGAGAGATGCAGGAAGGAAAGATATGATGATAGATTTAGATGAGAAAAGATAGGAACAGGCTCTGAGTGAAGAATAAACACCAGGATGGATTGGTTGGGCCAAATAGCCTATTTCTGTGTCATATGTTCTGTGCCATCCTATGTTTGTAATTGCAGGCTCTAACTGCCTGAATGTACTCAGCTATCCAGACCACATCATTCCACTCAACTTGTGACTGCCTCCTTCTGGCAGGATAACTGCACTACAATGTTTATTGTCATTAACAGTGAAATAACACAAAATAGTTGCTTGATATTTGTGCCAACTGATCAATGCAGCAAAGAACATACGAGGAATATTTTTAAAACTGAGATTAAGAAAAATTTCTTCTCTCAAGGAGTAGTGAACCTGTGGAACTCTCTACCAGAAGACTGTGGAGGTCAAGTCATTGAATATATTAAAGAGACAGTTTAATTTTTAATGTGGAAAGTATTAAGGGGTGAAGGGAGAAAACAAGAAAATAACATTGAGATAGAGGATCAACCATGATCACACTGAATGGTGGAACAGGCCGGAAGAGTCAAATAGTCTACTCCTGCTCCTACTTTCTACGGTTTGATAAACTGAGTGACCAGGGAATTGTAGACCTGTTTGTCCAACATACATTGCAGGGAAATTATTTGGATGTATCATTTGGGACAGGAATGGTCCTGTCTTTCCACAAGTTCTAAGATATAGTTTGGATTCACAAAGGGAGGGAAACATCCTGGAAGTGGAAGTGTTGGCTGGGCAGTGGTCCTTTCATCTTTGCTTTGATCTTGAATCTCATCCATGCTATTGCTGACTGTGTTGCATAAAATATCCAGAGCGTGTTCATCTTTTCTCTTTAGGTCCTCGTTTGACGGGTCTGGAATGTGTGGAAGGAATGGCTGCTGGATTGTATGAAGAACTGTTTGCCATTATCGTCATGCTCATCAACAGGTAAGTAGCTGGATACTAATAATCAGAGCAAGAATTTCTTTTCTCTTTTATAAGGTGTTGGCTTCACTAGGAAGGTCAGCACTTGCTGGCAATACTTTATTGTCCTCAAATATGGCCATCTCAGAGTGACATGTAATAACGTTGTGGGTCTGGAATTGCAGGTAGGCCAGATTGGGTAGGGATACTAGATTGCCTTCATTGATGGAGTGAAATAAATAGGCTTTTAAACAATTTGAGAGTTTCATGTCCACCATTACTGAAACTAGTCTTATGTTCCATCTTTGTAAATGAACTGCATTTAAATTTGAACCCGCATCCCTAGTGCATTGATCTGGCTCTCTGGATTACTAATCCAGCGACATTACCACTAAACTGTTGTGTCCTCATAAAACTGGTGCAACAATGATGATTTACAGGCTTTGTGATTATGATCAAGCACTGTAATAATTTAGTCAATGCTTGCTAATGGTATGGGGTTTCACATACACCAAAATTCCTTTATTATCAACGAAATGTGGTCACCTCAGAAGGAGAGCAATGTAAATTCACGAGCATGTTACCATCAGGTTAGTGTCACAAAGCCATGCGGCAAGTCCGCAGAGGGGCCTATGTATTTCAAATTTGTCCAACTCTTTTTATCTTCTTTTTGTTTTTGGATGTTTCAATGTAAAAACAAGCAGCAACAAAGCTATAGTTTAAAAAATAAATCAAAGGTTAATTATTACACAAAGTTTGCTGAAAGTTATTAATTAAAATGATGAAATTATTTTGAAAAATAGAAATACAAAGATTAAAAATAGATATGGATAAAGATATTTATAATACGGTTAATCTCTTACCTGCTTGAAGGTTTGTCTTTCTGATGTGAAGAAGGTTGAAGTCAAATTAAGCCGTTGTGATGGCCTGTGTTATTTAATTTTTTTTCCACTATGTAGAAAGGCCCCTACAAAAGGGTCATAATCTTAACATCCATATTGAATGATTGAGAAGAAGGTTTAGGAAACCATTCTTCATGCAAAGTGTGGTAGTATATAATCACCTTATACAAAAAAAAAGTAGATTTTCACTCAGTTGTTAATCTTAAAGCTGAGTTTGATAGATTTTGAGATACCGCACCAGCCTTTTAACCATTCTGGTTAAAGTCAATCAGCCATGAGCAGTCATTTGATTCACAGAAGCCATCTTGCTAGCCCGGGATATAAAAGGATAAAGACCCAAAACAGGTGGATGAAGAGGTAGGTTAGTCTTGATCTTATAGATGGGCCTGAGGGCTGAATGGCCTCCTCCTGTTTAAGTGCCCAAATTAGGCAATGTTGACTCGTTCTATAAAGCCTGGTTTTAAATATAACTCTGACTGTAAATTAAACTTTGACATTTGATCACAAAGGAAAGCAACATTATTGACACTTGTTTCTGCCTCTATTATCCTCAGGTCACTTTCTTCACAACAGTTGTCCCTGACATCAATCATGGTGGTGGACACGCCCGGCTTTCAGAATCCACACCATGTAAACAGTGACAGAGCAGCCACATTTGAAGAGCTGTGTCACAATTACGTACATGAACGACTACAGATGCTTTTCCATGAACGCACTTTTGTATCTCAGCTGGACAGGTTCAAGGAGGTGAGGTCATGATGGCTACCTGTTATAATTTGATTCACCTTGATCAACTTTGTAAGATTTGATGGAAGCCTCAGGCCTTACCAAAGACTGCTGTGGGTTGTCATTGATTCTTGGGTTTTGTTGCTTCTGCTACGACAAAGATATGTGTAATATAAGTGTAACTTCAAGGTTTGCTCAGTGGTTGAAAGTGATAAGAAGCAGAATGTTACGAGGAATTCTGATCCTAAAGAGGGGATTGCATGCGTGAACACACCAGCTGGACAGATGGTATATAATTCAGAGCAATACCAACAGCGCAGGTTCAATTCTCGTAACAGCTGAGGTTACTTTGAAGATCCTGCCTCCTCAACCTCTCCCCTCACCTCAGGCATGATGATCCTGAGGTTAAACCATCACCAGCCATCTCTCCTGAATGTGAGAGCAGCTCTATTGTCCACTGGGGCTGTGGCGACTTTCCCTTTACAATATCATAACAATATAAAAAATATGGCCCTGTGTCATCATAACATGATATTGTATGTGACTAGGAGAGTGGGATAAAATTTAATTTAGTTTTCATTTCCACTCTGCACTTTGGGACATTTTCTAAACATAAAACCTCACTTTCCTTTCTCTCAAAGTTATAAAAAGCAAGTTTGGAACTGTTGCTAGAAATGTCAGTTTAGTAGAAAGAGTGGTCAGTATATCGCATGGATTCTGGATAAGTGGTAAAGGCTAACAACTGGGGAATTAGTTAAGGAAGCTTAGGTGTCTGGTGGGAACCTGGAGATTTTACAGATTGATCAGTTAAATGTCTTGTGAGCTTGTGTTTTGTCAAGCTATTAGTAATTGGGCTGGTGAATGGTAAATTGTTACTCAAAAATACGCTTAATCTTATGTAACAGAGCATTATGATGACTCAGTTGGATAATTGTTTGAATGCTTTATAGGAGATGGATTAAGTTGATGTCTCTGACATTGACATGGTGAATAAATATGGCAAGGTTAATATGAGGAAAGAGATCTAAAGTTTGGGAGGAAAATCATGAACCGTGGGGAGGCTGTAAATCAAGTTCTGAAGGCCATTAACTTACTGAAATAGAGAAGGCTGCAGGGAAAAATAGGAACTTGGAAATGGCTGTATAACAGCTAGTTGGAGCAGGGGGGATAATTAACACAGGTGTACACCTGTTGGGACAAAAACCGAAGAATACTTGGTAAAATGTAATGGGCTCTCATCCAGGTAAATTCTTTAAAAGGGTTGTTGGGAATCTTGAACTGTGTATTGTGTAAATGTGATTATAGTGTCAAATTGTAAGCCAGCTAAGATAAAAATATATCTATTTCTAGCTATCCACATGTGTCCATAGATGGCTTACTCACGTGATGCAATCATAAAAGTGTTTATTGTTGTGAGAATTTTTAAAAAGTCCTTTGCAGAATGCAGTTGTTTGTGGCTGAGCCAGGACTTATTGCCCATCTCTAATTGCCCTTGAGATAGTGGTTGTGAGCTCTTTTCTTCAAATGTAGCAGTCCATGTGCTGTAGGTACGACCACAATGCAGCGAGAGAGGGAGTTCATGGACTTTGATTAAATAATAGTGAGGATACAGCAACGTAGTTTCAAGTCAGGATGGTATGTGTCTTGGAGAGAACATGCAGTTGATGATGTTCCACGCATTTGCTGCCATTTGTTATGAAGATGTGGGTGTACCTTTAAGAGAGTTAGCAGCAGCAGAACTACCAGACACAGCACCAAGTGTTCTCAATAAGACAACAATACATGTAACACTGGCTTGAACAACTCGAGTAGTTTGTTTCCTGGAGACCAAAACAAAATTGAAATCGGCCAATCAGTTTAAATTATACCAACTGATAAAAATACCAATTGAGAATATTGACAATCTTAAAAGCCAATGGCATGATCCAATGCTCCGGGGTTTAAGACCGGAACAAACTTGAACAGTTGGGAGGAGAACTGCCAAGCCTAACATTTAACAGACTGCTTGAAAAAACATCTCTCTTAAAAGTGTCTTTTCGATCAGTAACCTGTGACGCAGAAATTCCTAAGAAAAAGAAAAGAAGACACAGGAAGAATAGAAGAACAAAAGCTGGCTGGTTTTGTAAATCTTAATTGGGAGTTTTATGTAGATTAGATTAGATTACTTACAGTGTGGAAACAGGCCCCACACCACCCCGCCGAAGCGCAACCCACCCATACCCCTTACCTAACACTGCGGGCAATTTAACATAGCCGATTCACCTGACCTGCGCATCTTTGGACTGTGGGAGGAAACCGGTTCACCCGGAGGAAACCCACGCAGACACGGGGAGAACGTGCAAACTCCACACAGTCAGTCGCCTGAGGTGGGAATTGAACCCGGGTCTCTGGCACTGTGAGGCAGCAGTGCTAACCACTGTGCCACCGTGCTGCCCAGACTAGTATTATTATAGAAGAGAAGGTAATGGATAGGTTAGAGTAAGGAATGGTAAATAGTTGTTAGTTAATTATTCTCTGTTATACTTTAAGAAATAAAGTTGTTAATTTTTACTTTACATAGTTCTTGGCTGCTCAAATTTTTACATATTACTGCACGGGATAAATCTTTTCTATGTTGCTGGTTTTAAATTAAGAAGTAGAGTTTACCCTGTGTCATAACACATTGTCCTTCAAGGTGGTAGAGCTCTCAGGTTTGGAAGCTGCTGTCACAGGACCCTTGGTGAGTTGCTTCAGTGCATCTTGTAGATGGTACACACTGCTGCCACTGTGCATTGCTGGTGAAGGGAGAGATATTGAAGGTGATGGGTGTGGTACCTATCAAGTGGGCTGCTTTGCCAGAATGCTGTCAAGCTTCTTCTTGGAGCTGTACTCCTTCAGGTAAGTGTTGGGGCAGAATGACAAAATAAATTACTCGACACCTGGAGTCCACCTCCAGCCTCACAGAGTTTATTGCAATTACACCTCTGGGGGTCAGAAGCTTCTTCAATGAACTGAGGAAAGACAAACTTTCATACATTTGCTTTCAGCCCGCCTTTGGCAAGTACAGACCAACCATATTATTAATTAATGGCATGCATACCCATTCTAATTAATCATGTGACTAGCTGGTGGACAGCCCTCGGTCTTCCATGATCTCATGATGTTTTCCAGACACCCTTGTCTCTATCCTTGGATGCATGCTGTACTTAATCATATTCCAATACTACTGACGTCTGCACTGGTAATGCACTCTCTTACTGCCTCAGGCTGTCTTGTGGGCCCTGTCTTACTGCCTCAAGCTGTCTTGTCCAAAGGGTTGTTAGAGGAATCTCTTTAATGCTTATTATGGTTTTTTTTAGGTTATGGGTATAAATGTTCAAAATCTATAACTGTGATTACCTGGAAATCTTAACTAAAGTAAATCTATTTGTGATGGACCTCAGACCTTAAATCAATTAGGTATGAAATTCGTGTATCTGCATCCTAACGGGTGTCCTTATCCAACTGTCTCTGTGTAAACTACTGCTTCTGCAGGTTTGCAACAGGATCCTTTCTGTGCTGCCTTAATCTTGTTACCTTGGATACATTCTGTCTACAAAGCTACAATTGTCCTAACTTGTGGTTCACTTTAATACTACACTAAACTAGCTATTCTAAGTGAACTGAAAACCACTTCTGGCCAGCTTGTGCTGATTTCAGTCATGGGGAGCTCCAACATATGTAATGTAGATAGTTTTAAAATTCAATGTGCCATTTATGCATAACAATGTGTACAGGTATTAAAAATAAAAAATATGATTGTTCATGGTTTGATACATTTTCATAACTGCAAACAGGATACTTAAATGCTTAAATATGGCAGATGCTTAAAGCTATAGTTTTAATCTTTTTCAACAGGAAAAGGTTCAGGTGGCATTTGACACGAGCGAAAACTCTCCAGCATCTACGGTGGCTGTCATCGATCAAACCTCAAACCAAGTAAGCAAAATGGAGGGTTTCTGATGGGATCTTGGAACATTTGGACTGCAGTGATTGAGACAAGTAGGGGGCTAGGGGATAGTTTGATCCATCTCTGAGATTGGAATCCATGCTGTAGGTTTGAGGTATCCACATAGAGTCATAGAGTAATACAGTATGGAAACAGGCCCTTCAGCCCAAACTGGTCCATGCTGACCATGGTGTCCATTCAGCTAGTTCCAATTGCCCACATTTGATTCATATACCTCTAAACCCTTCCCATCCTTGGACCTATCCACACGTTTTTAAAATGCTGCTGTTGTACCTGCCTCAACCACTTTCTCCGGCAGCCCGTGTCAGGGGTAATTGTGTACCCTCCAATTCTGTCTAAAAGGCATCATATTTGATTAGAAAACCAGTTTAATTGTGGCATTATAACACATTTTGCATATCGTCAAAAGTCCAAAAAACTCAGAATTTAACTGTGGATGACAAGCAAAAACACATGCAGACAGACAGATACTAGCTGAGCAGCAAGTGAGAAGTAATTGCTCAAAGGAAGTGGAGGAGGAATTCTCGGAGATGCTTGAAGATTAAGAGGAAGGTGACGAGGCAAAGTGATTGAGGGAGGAAATTCCAGAGGACTGGAGTGTAGCGGCAGTGGGATCAGCTTCTGATAGAGGAGCCGGGGAACAAGTCAGTGAACAAGATTAAAGAAGTAAAACAGATAACAGCTCGGGTGAATTGCTGAGATCACATGGACACCCACTGAGATGCCCAGAGAGGAGCAGCAATTAAAGCAGTGACATTTCAAAGGGAAAGAAAGACTATGAATCCTCTTATCTATAAGAAAATGTCAATGACTTGTAACTGCATTGTCATTTTTTGAGAAGTGAATACTGGCAGATGCAGTCAGTGGTGATGACAATGTTAATGCCTTTGACAGAAACATTCACACTCAGTTCCTTGTAATGTCATTACCTCCGCCAAACAAATATTGAGGTGGTGACAATTGTAAATGACATCATACTAGTTATTTTGGAGAGCATTTTATTTTTAACAGCAGTTACACCAACAAGAAATGAGTACCTGACAGGAAAATAGCTGTGTCCTTTCCTCAGCTGGGCTGGAAAGATCCCATGACACTGCTTGAAGCGAGATCAGAGGAGTTATACCTGATGTTCCGTCAAAACATTTAAACCTCAACAAAAATGACTTGAAATGGATTATCCAGTTCAGTTTCTCAATGCTATTTGTGGCAACTTCCTGTGTGTAAATTACCACATTACAACAGTGACTACACCTCAGAGAATAATTCATTAATGGTAAAGCCCATTGGACGATCATGAGACCACGAAAGGTGCTATATAAGTGTAAGGTCTTTCTTTCTTGTACTGAAGTGCTAGTTCCATCGGGTCATGAATTGAACTTTTAGGCCCCATTGACATTGGGAACTGAGGTGGAAGGGGTCTGATTGTTGTCAGCCCCGGTGAGCTGCTAGCTATCTAACCCCTTTCCCAATAGGCGGCACGGTGGCACAGTAGTTAGCACTGCTGCCTCACAGCGCCAGAGACCCGGGTTCAATTCCTGCCTTAGGCAACTGTCTGTGTGGAGTTTGCACATTCTCCCTGTGTCTGCATGGGTTTCCTCCGGGTGCTCCGGTTTCCTCCCACAGTCCAAAAATGTGCAGATTAGGTGAATTGGCCATGCTAAATTGCCTGTAGTGTAAGGTGAAGGGATAAATGTAGGGGAATGGGTCTGGGTGGGTTGAGCTTCGGCAGGTCGGTGTGGACTTGTTGGGCCGAAGGGCCTGTTTCCACACTGTAAGTAATCTAATCTAATCATTGTTACTGATGCAGGTTTGGGCACTGGGAAGGCTGTCCAACCTCAGGTGATGTATAGACAGTTCAGCTTATCATGAGCTCGGCTAAACATGGGCAATGGAGGCTGATTAACAATTTGCCTCATGGCCTCCAGTTTCTTGATGCAATGGCTGTGGGGTTGAGGGTCCACCTAGAGGTGGACACGCAGCAGCAGGTTGGGCTGCCAGTGCTCTAGAGTCTCCCTGGGGAGGACATGTAGCCAATGGGCACCATGTAAAGGAGCCCTGACCCGTACCCTCAGTGAGATCCTGGACATGTGTTGCATTAATGTTTTGAAGAAATGGCTGAGAGGCCACCTTTCCATTGAGGTGTTGGCCCGGTTACTGACCAATACTGCAGCCATATGCTTCTCTGAGATGGGAAGGCCACTGATTGGCCCTCCAGCTTTGAGTTGTTACCCTTTATTGAACAGATAACCTTTGCCATGCCAACCCAATCATAATCTTTATGTTAATTAGTTTCCCACCAGAGGCAGGTTTGGAATCCCAAGCAGTCATACTCTTATCTCTCGGGGGAAGGTCTGGCCCAAGGTTTGGGGCTCAGTTGGGATTGGATAGGTTATGGATCAGCCACTTGTTAGGCAATGAAGGAGTCCCTGCAAGGAATTACACCTAGAAACTGAACTGTAATCTAAAAGTTGTCAAGACTGGAGTGATTGTAACGAGGTCAGCCAGGTGGATCTCATACAATATGAGGTGCTTATCTGGTCCAATCAGGGAGCCCTGGCTGATAGATATAAACAGGACTGCTTGAGAGGTTAATACAATATGGTACATCACCACGTCGTGCATTATTGTAATTTAGTTCTGATTGCTTGTAGCTGTGGCACTGCAGCTGTTTATTAAGAGTTTATTCATTCTTCCATTTGATAGAGGAAACAAATAATTGTGTTATTTTAAAAGATCTGTCAAAGGGTATCTGACAACGTAATGGTACAAAACTGTTTCAGATATGTTCAGTACAAGGACAATGTTAGACAACACAGCTGACTTCAGATTTATTTAAAGAGTGGCATGGATTGGTGTCTTTTTCCTTTGCCCTGCCTCTGCTGCTTTGTTGAACGGCTGAGTTGTCAGAGAATGTGCTGCCACTGCTACATCAGAACCCCTTCTCCTGGAGGTTTGTGTAGATGCAGGAGCTGAGGTTTCAAAGCAGGTGATAGAACAGAGAGCATTCATCAGTCTGCCTCGCACACAAGTCCCAGAGGTGAAAGAACAGTGTGCTAACTACTGAGTTCTATGATTAACTGCAGCTTCCTGATAATTTAATGGGCGAATGTGTCACGCAGCATGGTATTGAGCTAATGAGAGACGTGAATGACCAACTTCAATTCTTTATCCACGTAGAGTTCATGAATCTCACTGAGGGCAAGGGTCACTGAGAAGGTGAAGGGCATCTTCCTCTCCATTAGGCATTTCTTGGAAGAGGAGCACAATGTTTCAGGAATCTTAGAAGCAAGGGGATGAAAGGTTATGAGGGGGTCACACACAGATCAGCTGTGATCTTATCATATGGTGGAACAGGCTCAAAAAGCTAAATGGCTATTCCTAGCATTAATGAAACAATGCAACATCAATGAATGTCTTTCCTACTCATATCTAAAGCGTGTCCTGCCCTTGGGAAGGTGGTCGGAAACTTCATCATGAGCAGCAGCTCATCCACTGTAACGAGCTGGTGTGACCACATTCCACAGGAGGTCTTTTAGTGTGAGCCCACTCCACAGGGGCAGGCCGTCAATTCAAAGTCCTCCCAAGGGAATTCTATGATAAAGCTGGTATTCCCCCTCTGTTGGAAAAGTTCCAAAGGGGTTGGTTCAGCTGAGGCAGCCTCCCTCTTGCATGCTTGGGCCTCCAGGCTCTCATGGAGTTGTCATGGCAATGAAAGGTTGCAACCCCCACCCTTTGAGTCCATGATCTACAGTAACATCCCTGCTCAGTTCAAGTCCTGTAGTTTCCCACATTGAAGTGCCTGACCTCAGCAGAAATGCCTCACCTTCACTTCCCCCCCCCCCACTGAGGCCTTCATTGTGGGCCCCTTATTCAGCTTGCCCATAGGCCCCAAACTGTGAATGGGCCACATGTGAGCTAGAGGGAGAGACTGAATAGGCTGGGGCTGCACTGGCACTGGTGACCTCCATAGAGACTCGATGTGACTTTTTTTTAATTCATTTCATTTATTAGTTACCCTGGTTAGGCTAGCATTTACTGCCCATTCCTAATTCAGTGGGTCTGAAATCACATGTAGGCCAGACCAGGTAAGGGTGACAGTTTCCTTCCTTCAAGGCATACGTGAACCTGAAGGGTTTTTTGAATTATCGATTCATGGTCATCATAAGACTCTTAATTCCAGATTTATTATGAATTCTAATTCCACCACCTGTCATGGCAGGATTCGTACCTCGGTTCCCACAACATTATCTGTATCTGTGATAATACCACTGGGCCGTAGTTTCCCCTTAACAAAGCCAATCAGAAAATTCAGCCCAGAGACTTTAGCCCTGTTTGGTTTGCTAATAATACTATTATTATTACCAATAATAACACCTCCTCCCTTCTCACCACCCAAGGCACCAAATACACTGAAATAACTCCACAAAGGCGGGTATCCCATCAACAACTCACCCTTTCTTTAGAGTTTTTGACACTGATCCAGCACCCTTTGAGCCAGCTCTGAGTGAACAGGATGTCTGACATTTCTGTTTTTTTTGCCGAGTGAATTTCTTCAGGAGCGTGCTTTTATTTTCCTTTTTATTTTTTATTTTTTTTTTCTTTTAATCCCCACACTACCACCTAAGTGCAGTAGTGCTTATTTTTTCCCCAGCACCCATGGTGTGTGTGTGCAGGTGTGAGACACAGTGAGAGACACAAAGTGCACGAATCTTTATTCAAATTCCACCACCAGGAAGATAGGAAAACACCCGGGTGGCCAGTGACAAGCACTGCCCTTCACATCAAAGGGCAGTGTTGTGTGATCAAAACAGTGAAGGGGAGGGTAGGGACTAAATCAAAATAGAGTTGGAGGGAGAAATGATGCACTCCACTCCCTGCGGGGCCCACCTCTCCCTGAACAACTCCAGGGTGTTGGTCGACACCGCGTGCTCCTTCTCCAAGGACACCCGGGCTCTAACGTAACCGCGGAAGAGGGGCAGGTAGTCGGCCCTAACGACCCCCTCCACGGCCTGCTGCCTGGACCTGTTGATGGCCAGTTTGGCCAGGCCCAGGAGCAGACCCACGAGGAGGTCTTCAGACCTGCCCTCCCTCCTCCGTACCGGGTGCCCAAAGATCAGGAGCGTGGGACTGAAGTGCAGCCAAAAACAGAGGAGAAGGTTTTTAAGGAAATCAAAAAGGGAGTGCAAACGCCCACACCCAATATACACGTGGTCCACGGACTCCACAGCGCCACAGAACAAGCAGTTGGGCTGGGAGTCCGTGAACCACCGCAATCTGCGGTTGCAGGGGACTGCTGCGTGCAGCACCCTCCACCCCAGATCCCCGAGAGAAAGGGGGAGGACTCCCGCGTAGAGAGCCCTCCACTGGGGATCCCCACCGCCCGGTGGCAAATGGGTACGCCAAGGCGTGTCCGGATGGTGGATGAGGGAGAAAAGGTGGACGGTGTGCAGCAGCAGTCTGTACAGGGTTCTTCTTTTTACATCCCTAAACAAAACAAAGTTAAAATTTCGGAGGCGGCTCAGGTTGTGGGGCACAGGCTCCCGCGGGAAGTACGGGACCTTGGGCCAATGTGAAATTCCTTCCGGGCTGGGAACATTTCTGTTTATTTTATTTTTTTCTTAATTTTTTTTTCTTTTTTTTTCTAAGTGCGGTAGTGCTTATTTTCTCCCCAGCATCCATGGTGTGTGTGTGCAGGTGTGAGACACAGTGAGAGACACAAAGTGCACGAATCTTTATTCAAATTCCACCACCAGGAAGATAGGAAAACACCCGGGTAGCCAGTGACAAACACTGCCCTTCACATCAAAGGGCAATGCTGTGTGATCAAAACAGTGAAGGGGAGGGGTCATTTCTGTCTATATATTTTTTTTTTTAAACAGTGAAATAGAGCACATTCCTATTTAATTTTTTTTCTTTTTTTTTCTTTTTTAATCCCTTGTTTCTTTTTTTTTTACAAGCCCGTGTATATATTTATTTATTTATTTATTTTTTTATGGTGTGTATGTGAATCTCCTGGTTTTTTTTTTGAGACACAGTGAAAGACACAAAGTGCACCAATCTTTATTCAATTTCCACCACCAGGAAGATAGGAAAACACCCGGGTGGCCAGTGACAAACACTGCCCTTCACATCAAAGGGCAGTGCTGTGTGATCATCAAAGGGCAGTGCTGTGTGATCAAAACAGTGAAGGGGAGGGGTCATTTCTGTTTATATCTGTCAGCCAGGGCTCCCTGATTGGACCAGATTAACAGCCCCAATCAGGGAACTCCTATTTGGCGAGGTCCACCTGGACAGTCACTGCACACACCTTCCGGGTGAAGCAATCTTCTACATGTACTCTTCAATCTAGTCCCCAGCATTCACTGCTCATAATGTGGGGTGAGTCCAAACGCAGACTGAATGACTTCTTTGTGGAGCAGCTCTACTCCGTCCATAGGAAAGACCCTGCCCTCGCAGTTACCGGCTGTTTCAACAAACTCCTTTACTCTCATATTAGCCTTTCTCTTCCAAAGAAATCATACACTCTTAGAGATATACAGCATGGAAACAGACTCTTTGGTCCAACTCGTCCACGCCGACCAGATATCCCAACGCAATGTAGTCCCACCTGCTAGCACCCGGCCCATATCCCTCCAAACCCTTCCTATTCATATACCCATCCTGATGCCTTTTAAATGTTGTAATTGTACCAGTCTCCACCACTTCCTCAGACAGCTCATTCCATACATGCATCTCCCTCTGCATGAAATGTTGCCCCTTATATCTCTTTTAAATCCTTTCCCTCTCACTTTAAACCTATGCCCTCTGGTTTTGGATTACTCCACCTCAGGGAAAAAAAAACTTTGTCTATTCACCCTATCCATGCCCCTCATGATTTCACAAATCTGTCTAACGTCACCCCTCAGCCTCCAACACTCGAGGGAAAACAGCCCCAGCCTATTCAGTCTCTCCCTATAGCCTAAACCCTCCAACCTCGCCAACATCCTTGTAAATCTTCTCTGAACCCTTAAAAGTTTCACAACATCCTTCCAATAAGAAGGAGACCAGAATTGCACGTAGTCTTGTCTTTTCTCCTTAGGAAGGGTCACTGCCCCCGAAATGTTAACAAAGATTTCTCTCCACAGATTGCTGAAAATTTCCAGCAATTTTGAATTTTGTTGAATTTTGTTCTGGGCTTACTGAGATTTCCAATGAAGCACAACAGAAACCGGAAGAACAACACCTCACTTTCTGTGGGGCCCCTTTACAGTCTTGGACTCTCAATATTGCATTTACTAACTTCAGAAACTGATCACAATATGTCTGTTCTCCAGTTTGCTTACATTCTCTCCCTCAAAGCCTTGTCTTGTTTACTTTCCTCTTACTGTTGAGGATCTTTAATTCACACCGATTTGAGATCTGTTTCTCTCTTTCACCACTATGAGCAACTCCTTTGGTGAAAAGCCTTTGCTTTTCCTCTGCCTGTCTAAAGTGTACAAAAAATCATTTTCGCTTCTGAAGAAGACTTGAAACATAATCTCTGTTTCTCTCTCCACAACTGAGCCACACAGCTCGCCACGCCAGCTGAGTTTCTCCAGAATTCTCTGTGTTTGTCTCCGGGATCTCTCTGGATTGCGAAGAGCTGACGAACTCTGACTAGATCGTACACTTGGCTTAAGTTTCCCTTCTGTGTCCTGCAGCTTATGATACAAATGCAAAAGGTTTTGCTTGCTCAGTTGGGTGATTGGGGGAAGCTGAGGAATGTGTTAGTGTGAGTAATGAAAAAAACAACAGCGCAAGACAAAGTTTTATCCAAAGTATTGAGACTGTTGCAGGCCAATCTTCAGTCACACCACCTTTGACAGAACTCAAGGCATTCCTTGGAACCATCATTGTCCCTTCTTCCCTTGGATCCTTTTCAATAACAATTGATTGGCCCTTGACCAAACTGTGCTTTCTCTTCTGAGGTCCAGGAATGTGAGGAGAATTGAGTGGAAAATCAGATTTGCCAAAAGAGAATTGGATGTTTTCTAACAAACCTTGTTTATTTTTAACCAAAGCTTCTGGCTCATGAGCGAGCCATCTAGCTTCCTACTCTCAATTAAACTGTTTATAAAACCGCATCCTACACTTCCATCCACCCACTCTCTCACACAGTCGGCTCTTGTGCTCTGACACTGGGGCTGGTATTGCGATCACATTACTGTCAGAGCGGTATTGGCAAAACTTGAAAGATTCAGCTCAGACCTTCAGTCCGGCGACTGCTGCAATACTTTTAGAAGTTTGTAACGATGTGTATTTGTCATATTCAGCGTGTGAAATTGGAGATCAGAGGAGAGCTTTTCACCCAGGGTCCTTTGCTTGAAGCTATTGGCTGAGATTCGGTGTGAGATTAGTGTGGACAGCCCCAGTGCAGTTTCTGCAGTTCATGGCACAACACTGCTCAGTATTTACCGCTAAATTGTCAAATTCCTGCTTAGGTAGGCAAATTGTTGATATGAAATGTCACAAGCATATGGAGTTCATAAAGTTTTTGTACGCATAAGAGAGTAGCTGGTTAGCTCAGTTGGCTGGATAGCTGGTTTGTGATGTAGACTGACACCGACAGTGTGGGTTCAGTTCTTGCACTGGCTGAGGATACCATGAAGGGCTCTCCTTCTTAATCTCTCCATTTACTTGGGGTGTGGTGACCCTCAGGATAAGCTACCAACTGTTGTCTCTCCCTAATGAGAGAAAGCCTATGGTCCTGTAGGATTATGGTGATTTTCACAACACTGTAAAAGGCCCTTTGGCTCATTATGTCTATGCTGGCAACCAAGCATCCATCTATTCTGATCCAATTTTCCAGCACTTGGCCCATAGTCTGGTATGCTGTGGGGTTTCAAGTGCTCATTTAAAAAGCTCTTAAATGTCTTGGGTATTCTCACTCGTGTCATCCTTTTAGGCAGTGAGTTTGAGATAATCACCAGCCTCTGGGTGGAAAACCAAATTTCCTCAGTTCTCCACCCCAAAGCTCCTGCCCCTTACCTTACAACCCAGCTCTCTACTAAGGGGAGGGGCTTCTCCCGATCCATCGATCTGTACCCATCATCATTTTGTAGACTTCAATCAGATTCCCCCCCTCAGCTTTCCGTGCTCTAAGGAAAACAACCTCACTTATCTAGTCTCTTTCTTTTTATATCCAGAAGTGCTATCACACACAGCTGAACATATTTTTCCCCATCACCAAATCATCCATAGTATTAATTTCATCTATTAGCGAGCATCAGTAAATGACCCATGTTTGCAGTTGAGTTGTTTACATGCAAAACCCATTAAGGGCATCAATGGTGAGGGAGAGCTAGGGTGAGTGGGAGAGGGGTAAATCAAAATGCAATTGCAAGGGGGATCTACCCAATCTCTTATGAGTTAAGGGTTATTGCTTGGAGTGCTGAAGAAGCAACTGACCGGTTTTTAATCTGTTTTAGATATTTAGAGTCAGAGATTCTTTATGCTGCACAAGTAGGCTCTTCAGCCCATCAAATTCAGCCCCAATCCCTGCAGAATATTTAGGCAATCCCATTCAGTTTCTCTTTACCAGAAGCTCTGCAAGTTTATTCCTCTCCGGTGCTCACTCAATATCCTTCTGATCTCATTGACTGCCTCAGCTTCCCCCACCCCTACTGGCAGTGAGTTCCAGGTTATTGCCTCTCGCTCCCCTTCCTTCCCTGCCCAATCGCTTCAATTCATGTTCTCCACTCCTTGTACCTTCAGCTAATGGAAGAAACTTTATTTTCCCTCTGTTATCTGAACCTGTCATAATACCGTGGGTCTCGGTCAACGCTCTCAGCCTCTGCAGACGAACCTACCCGAGTGATTGATGCAACACCAGGTTCCTAAAACTGATAATATTCTCTGTCTCATAGGAACCATTTGTCACTCAAATGGCAACAAATTCTAAAGCAAGTTAAAGATAATTCATAACCTGTCATGACATTGCCACGATGAGCCAGTTAATCATCCTCGGCTAAAATATTTTATCCTACTCCACCTTTCGCTATCAGGTTTAACATGATAGTAGTTCCTGATATTTGAATACCTTCATGAAATATTGGTGCATTTTCCACGATCACATTGTATGAGTTGCAGGCTTGAATATCATTTGTCCCCCAGCAGACACCATTTTCCCTGCAACACAAGCGGAATGTACTGAAGAAACTCAATTTTGGTAAAGTCACAAAAATCAAAAATGCATCTCTTACTTTGTCTTTTTTATAGTTGAGCAACCCAGCTCCAAAGGTTCCAAACAAGTTAAATATGGGTTCTCTGCTTTTCCATGCTAGCCCTCTAGAAATGAACTGAAATGAATCCTTTGCTATTTTAAATACACTGTTAATCCATGCCAAACCATTAGTGACTTACGAATATTTTTCCACATCTCTCTGTGTCTGTTTCCCACCTAGATGCCTGTTATCAAAGGAGCATGTGGCTTTTTTATGCTTCCTACCAACATTTATTGCCTCAGATTTATTAATATTGAGGTAAATTTCCCAATCACATGCCTATTTTACACATTTATTAATCTCATAGAATCTTAGAAATGTACAGCACGGAAACAGACCCTTCAGTCCAACTCGTCCATGCCGATCAGCTATCCTAATCTAGTCTAGTCCCATTTACCAACACTTAGCCGATATCTGTTTAAACCCTTCTATTTATATACCCCTCCAAATGCCTTTTAAATGTTGTACCAGACTCCACCACTTCCTCTGGCAGCTCATTCCACACCCGCACCACCTTCTGTGTGAAGAAGTTGCCCCTTAGGTCCCTTTTATATCTTTCTTCTCTCATCCTAAACCTATGCTCTCTAGTTCTGGACTCCTCCAGCCCAGGGAAAAGACCTTGCCTATTCACCTTATCCATGCCCAGGGAAAACAGCCCCAACCTATTCTTATATCTTGCACAGTCCTGCTCAAGTTAGAGTATTCGGTGAGGATGAATATATATTTAGTATTTTTTAAATTCACTCATGGATCGTGGGCTTTGTGAGCTGGCCTAGCATAGAGTAATAGAGATATACAGCATGGAAACAGACCCTTCGGTCCAACTCGTCCAAGCCGACCAGATATCCCAACCCAATCTAGTCTCATCTGCCAGCACCTGGCTCATATCCCTCCAAATCCTTCCTATTCATATACCCATCCAGATGCCTTTTAAATGCATGGAAGTACCACCATAATGAGCTACAATAGAAAAGGAGCAATCCAGCTACATTTTCACTCAAGGATACGAACAACGTAGAAAAACCATCTACTATAAATTATAAAGGATATAAATGGTAAGCGAAGTTCTATAACAACGAAATACTCAGGAGGCACCCAAGGATGATTCCATTTAAATCCTGTTTAGTAATCAATGTAAAAACTGCTACATTTGCAGGATATTTTATAGAATTTCATAAATAAAAATCAAGAGATCCCATATAATCTGTTACTGGGATGGCATAAGAGTATGTAAATAATATAACAATCTATAATTCTTATAGTAAATCAATGTGGCATATACTGTACATATGCAGTACGATACTTGATGTATGCATTTTAGAGTTTAGAGTTTAACCTCTATATTTAGAACAGAAGATGGGTTCTTGATTGCCAAGAAGATCAAAGGTTACGGGGAGAAAACAGCAAAATGGGGGTTGAAAAACCAGTCAGCTCTATGCTGACACAGATTGTAGTGGTTGGAATTCCATTACTCAGCAAAGCCACTCCACACCCCGATGGTTAAAAATGTGTCCTCCCTCCAATTACTCTCCAAAGTAAACACACGATAGTATTCAGCGGGTATGAAGTGAGAACATCTTACACAGGTGCCTGTTCCTATATTTTTGAAATCCCATTGAAGTATTAACTTTAGCTATCAACTAAGTTCAACAATTCATATGCAGTTAGCTTCGGTCTCAACCATGGACATTTCTGGCTGTATATTCTTGAAAACTCTTGACTGTGGTTGACTTACCAGCAATTAGTCTGGTTTACCGGTGAATTGTCTGGTTTACTGGTAATTGAAAGGAGCTCCTTCTCGAGGGCAATTATAAGACCATAAGGCATTAGAGCAAAACGTAGGCCATTTGGCCCATCAGGGCTGCTCTGCCATTCAATCATGGAGTGACTTTGCTGAGGAATGGAAGATGTTTTTACTTTCTGTGAAATAGCTGCACAGAGACTGGTATCCCATCACCAAGTCAACCTTTATTTACATGTGCACAGTACATGACCTGCCAGCTCAGAGCCAGTCCCTGGAATGAAGAGACTCTCTGAATCTCCTGTTTATTTTATTACAAAACAGTTTACAAAAAAGGAAAACTTAACATTTACAGCTGTATACAACAGCAATTTTACAAGGGAGAGGAGCAGCAAAGCCAGGCCCCAAACCCTACCGTTCAACCAGTTTACAGAGAGATGAGGACAAACCTCAAATCCCAGTTCCACATATAAAAGACAGCGACAATGACATTTGTACATAAAAGGAGAATACAGTTACATTAAAAAATGTGCATACAATACAGACCCAGCAAGCCCCTGTCCCTCCCACCTTCCGGCTCTCGGTCCACCCCATGTCCCTTCCAGTTCTCGGTCCGCCCTGACCCACCTTTCGACCACCTCTGTGACAGCCCGCCCTGGTACCCACCCAGGGTGACAGCAGTCAGGGTGGCCTACCCACCCTCTGGCTTTTGGGACTGCCTACCAACCTTCAGGTTCACAGGATAGCCTACCCACCACCCTTTGGCCCTCGGGGTGACAGCTTTCAGGACGACCCATGAGCCTCCCAGCTCACAGCAAGGCCTGCCAGACCCAGGGACACGCAAGACAGTGCAGGTGATAGACCCAGGAAACACCACAAGACAGTTAATTACCAAAAACACAGAGTCCTTTCTGGTACATAGTCCAAATCTATACAGTCTTCAAAATATAGAATCCATTTCCAGGAAGAGTCCACTCCAGTATACAATGTGCAATGTCAGAAATAGAGTCCACTCCAAATAGAAGAGTCCATTGCTAAAAGCAGAGTCCACAACTAAATGCAGCAAATGCACAGCACACAGGTAGGTGTTCAATCTTCAGAGGCCCAGTCCCAGGGCTAGGCCTCCCCACAGGAACAGCTTTTCTGGTAAAATGTATGTATTCCACAAGGGCTCAGTTCAAACACCAATAAAAAGTGAAGACACATACAAAAAAAAAGGAAACTAGAGTCCAAGGGCTAAGCCCTACCACAAAATTAACATTATCCTTTTATTGAAAAGAGTAACACTCAGGCTGTAACCAGCCAGTGAAACAACAACCCCCCTAATGAGAACTGAGTTACCCCTGAAAGACATTATGTGCATCAGGAGTTTAGTAATCAGTCCTCACTAAAAGGAATGCAAGTTAACAAACTGGCTAAATAATTCAGCCAGTTCAGGAATCAGGGTCCCCCCCCCCCCCCACTTTCAAAACAAAAAGGGGAGGCAGAAACTAACAGTAACACACTGATGATAACACCAGCCAGCTCAGAGCCAGTCCCTGGAATCAGAAGACTCTCTGAATCTCCTGTTTATAATATTTTATTAAACAAATTACAAAACAGTTCACAAAAAAGTTAACATTTACAGCTGTACACAAGAGACAGCAATTTTACAAGGGAGAGGAGCAGCAAAGCTAGGCCCCAAACCCTACCGTTCAACCATATTACAGGGAGATGAGGACAAACCTCAAATGACAAGACAGTGACAATGACATTTGTACATTAGACAATACTGTTACATACAAAAGTGCATACAATACAGACCCAGCAAGCCCCCATCCCTCCCACCTTCCGACCACTCTAAGGCAGCCCGCCCCTACCCACCTTCCGGCTCTCGGTCCACCCCATGCACCTTCCAGTTCTCGGTCCACCCTGACACACCTTTTGACCACCTCTAGGACAGCCCGCCCAGGGTGACAGCGGTCAGGACGGCCTACCCACCTTCCAGCTTCACTAACCACCCTCAGCACCTTTCGACCACCTCTGGGGCAACCCGCCCCGGTACCTGCCCGGGGTGACAGCGCTGAGGACAGCTACCCGCCTTCTGGCTCTCGGTCTGCCCCTACGTACCATTGGGTTCTCACTCACCCCAATGCGCCGTCCAGCCAGTGGGCTATCCTGGCACACCTTCCGGCCACCTCTAGGACAGCCTGTCCCCTTCCCTGGGACGACAGCGTGTAGGGTAGCCCACAAGCCTTCCAGATCTCAGCCCACCCCTACGTGCCTTCTGGCTCTCGGCTGCTCTGACACCTTTCGACCACCTCTAGGACAGCCCATCCCGATTACCCCTTCTTGGGACGACAGTGCTCAGAGCAGCCTACCCACCATCTGGCTCTCGGGGCAACTGGCATCAGGGTGGCCTACCCACCCTCCGGCTTTCAGGACAGCCTACCAACCTTCAGGTTCACAGGATGGCATACCCATCCTCCGGCTCTCGGGGTGACATCTTTCAGGACGACCCATGATCCTCCCAGCTCACAGTTAAGGCCTGCTAGATCCAGGGACACACAATCCAGTGCAAGTGATAGACCCAACAAACACCACGATACAGTTAATTACTAAAAAACAGAGTACTTTCTGGTGCACATTCCAAATATAGAGTCTTCAAAATATAGAGTCCATTCCCAGGAATGGTGTCCACTCCAGTTTTGAGGTGCATTGTCCAAAATGGAGTCCACACCAAACTGCAGAGTCCACGCCTGAAGGCAGCATCCCACAGCACACAGATGTTTAGTCTCCATGGAGTCCTGGCCCAGCCTTGGAAAACCAGGCCCACTCACAGGAACATGGTACATTGTACAGGTGCAGTTAACTCACAGGGGTTTGGTCCACTCCTGAAGGAAAGGTCTGCTGCCAAACTCCAGGATACAGCAAGTGCTTACCTCCGAGCACACACGCAGGTGTTCAATCTTCAGAGGCCCAGTCCCATGGCTAGGCCTCCCCACAGGAACACCATTTTTTGTAAAATGTATGTATTCCACAAGGGCTCAGTTCAAACACCAATAAAAAGTGAAGGTACATACAAAAAAAACAAAGGAAACTAGAGTCCAAGGGCTAAGCCCTACCACAAAATTAACATTGTCCTTTCCTCAAAAAGAATGAAAAGAGTAACACACAGGCTGTAACCAGCCAGTGAATCACCAACCCCCTAATGAGAACTGAGTTACCCCTGAAAGACATTATGTGCATCAGGATTTTAGTAATCAGTCCTCACTAAAAGGAATGCCAGTTAACAAACTTTTTATTGGTGTTTGAACTGAGCCCTTGTGGAATAATTCAGCCAGTTCAGGAATCAGGAATCAGGAATCAGGGCTCCCCCCCCTTCAAAAAAAAGGGGAGGCAGAAACTAACAGTAACACACTGATGATAACACCAGCCAGCTCAGAGCTAGTCCCTGGAATGAGAAGACTCTCTGAATCTCCTGTTTATAATATTTTATTAAACAAATTACAAAACAGTTTACAAAAAACAATTAACATTTACAGCTGTACACAAGAGACAGCAATTTTACAAGGGAGAGGAGCAGCAAAGCTAGGCCCCAAACCCTACCATTCAACCAGTTTACAGGGAGATGAGGACAAACCTCAAATCCCAGCTCCACATATGACAAGACAGTGACAATGACATTTGTACATTAGACAATACTGTTACATACAAAAGTGCATACAATACAGACCCAGCAAGCCCCCATCCCTGACACATCTTTCGACCACCTCTAGGACAGCCCGCCCCGGTACCCGCCTGGGGTGACAGCGGTCAGGATGGCCTACCCACCTTCCGCCCTCACTAACTACCCTCAGCACCTTTCGACCACCTCTGGGGCAGCCCACCCCGGTACCAATCTCCTGTTTTTTTTTTCCTTTTTTTCTTTTTTTATTAGTGCTTATTTTTCCCCAGCACCCATGGTGTGTGTGTGCAGGTGTGAGACACAGTGAGAGACACAAGGTGCACGAATCTTTATTCAATTTCCACCACCAGGAAGATAGGAAAACACCCGAGTGGCCAGTGACAAGCACTGCCCTTCGCAAAAAAAAAGGGCAATGCTGTGTGATCAAACAGTGAAGGGGAGGGCAAGGATTAAATCAAAATAGAGTTGGAGGGGGAAATAATGCACTCCACTCCCTGCGGCGCCCACCTGTCCCTGAACAACTCCAGGATGTTGGTGGACACCCGGGCTCTAACATAACCGCGGAAGAGGGGCAGGCATTCGACCCTAACGACCCCCTCACGGCCCGCTGCCTGGACCTGTTGATGGCCAGTTTGGCCAGGCCCAGGAGCAGACCCATGAGGACCTGCCCTCCCTCCTCCGTACCGGGTGCCCAAAGATCAGGAGCGTGGGACTGAAGTGTAACCAAAAGCAGAGGAGGAGGTTTTTGAGAAAATCAAAAGGGAGTGCAAACGCCCACACCCAATATATACATGGTCCCCGGACTCCACAGCGCCACAGAACAAGCAGTTGGGCTGGGAGTCCATGAACCCCCGCAATCTGCGGTTGCAGGGGACTGCTGCGTGCAGCACCCTCCACCCCAGATCCCTGAGAGAAAGGGGGAGGACTCCCGCGTAGAGAGCCCTCCACTGGAGATCTCCTGTTCATTTTTTTTCTTTCTTTTTTTTCTTTCTTCTTTTCTTTTTCTATTTTCTTTTTTTCTTTTTTTATTTCTTTTTTTTCCCTGTTTCTTTTTTTTCTTGTGTGAATCCCCTGCTAATTTTCTTTTTAACCCCCACACTACCACCTAAGTGCGGTAGTGCTTTTTTATCCCCAGCACCCATGGTGTGTGTGTGCAGGTGTGAGACACAGTGGAAGACACAAAGTGCACGAATATTTATTCAAATTCCACCACCAGGAAGATAGGAAAACACCCGGGTGGCCAGTGACAAACACTGCCCTTCACATCAAAGGGCAGTGCTGAGTGATCAAAAACAGTGAAGGGGAGGGTAGGGACTAAATCAAAATAGAGTTGGAGGGAGAAATGATGCACTCCACTCCCTGCGGCACCCACCTCTCCATGAACAACTCCAGGGTGTTGGTCGACACCGCGTGCTCCTTCTCCAAGGACACGCGGGCTCTAACGTAACCGCGGAAGAGGGGCAGGCAGCACCCTCCACCCCAGATCCCTGAGAGAAAGGGGAAGGACTCCCACGTAGAGAGCCCTCCACTGGGGATCTCCTGTTCATTTCTTTTTTGCTTAACCCCCACAAACTACCACCTAAGTGCGGTAGTGCTTATTTTTCCCCAGCACCCATGGTGTGTGTGTGCAGGTGTGAGACACAGTGAAAGACACAAAGTGCACGAATCTTTATTCAAATTCCACCACCAGGAAGATAGGAAAACACCCGGGTGGCCAGTGACAAACACTGCCCTTCACATCAAAGGGCAGTGTTGTGTGATCAAAACAGTGAAGAGGAGGGTAGGGACTAAATCAAAATAGAGTTGGAGGGAGAAATGATGCACTCCACTCCCTGCGGCGCCATCTCCTGTTCATTTTTTTTTTCTTTTTTTTTTCTTTTCTTTTTTTTTCAATTTCCACCACCAGGAAGATAGGAAAACACCCGGGTAGCCAGTGACAAACACTGCCCTTCACATCAAAGGGCAGTGCTGTGTGATCAAAACAGTGAAGGGGAGGGTAGGGACTAAATCAAAATAGAGTTGGATGGAGAAATGATGCACTCCACTCCCTACGGCGCCATCTCCTGTTCATTTTTTTTTAATCAAAATAGAATTGGAGGGAGAAATGATGCACTCCACTTCCTGCGGCGCCCACCTCTCCCTGAACAACTCCAGGGTCTGAACTGTGTTTATTTTTTTTTCCTGTTCTTTTCTTTTTTTTATTTTATTATTTTTTTTTTAAATTTTTTTTATTTTAACCCCCACACTACCACCTAAGTGCGGTAGTGCTTATTTTATCCCCAGCACCCATGGTGTGTGCAGGGGTGAGACACAGTGAAAGACACAAAGTGCACGAATCTTTATTCAATTTCCACCACCAGGAAGATAGGAAAACACCCGGGTGGCCAGTGACAAACACTGCCCTTCACATCAAAGGGCAGTGCTGTGTGATCAAAACAGTGAAGGGGAGGGTAGGGACTAAATCAAAATAGAGTTGGAGGGAGAAATGATGCACTCCACTCCCTACGGCGCCATCTCCTGTTCATTTTTTTTTTCTTTTTTTTTTTATTTTTTTATTTTAACCCCCACACTACCGCCTAAGTGCGGTAGTGCTTATTTTATCCCCAGCACCCATGGTGTGTGTGTGCAGGTGTGAGACACAGTGAAAGACACAAAGTGCACGAATCTTTATTCAATTTCCACCACCAGGAAGATAGGAAAACACCCGGGTGGCCAGTGACAAACACTGCCCTTCACATCAAAGGGCAGTGCTGTGTGATCAAAACAGTGAAGGGGAGGGTAGGGACTAAATCAAAATAGAGTTGGAGGGAGAAATGATGCACTCCACTCCCTACGGCGCCATCTCCTGTTCATATCTGTCAGCCAGGGCTCCCTGATTGGCCCAGGTTAACAATCCCAATTGGGGATCTCGTAATCAATGGGATCCATCTGGGTCTCATACCAAACAATACAATCTGTGTCAACATAAAGTGCTCCCAGGTTAGGTAGAAGGTAGTATCACTGCAACAAGCTACATCTTAAAACAATTCCAAAAGCTGTTGCTCAGCAGTTTTATTTTAAACCCAAAGATACCTGGTGGCAATATGTCGCAGAAAATTATCAAATCCAACTTCTGTAAAAGTTGCATACGCTCGTGTTCTTAAACTGGAAAGGGTGCAGAAAAGATTTACAAGAGTTTGAACTTTAGGGAGAGGCTGAGTAGGCTGGGACTTTTATCGTTGGAACATCAAAGGCTGAGGAGTGACATTACAGTTGTTTATAAATTCATGATGGAAACAGAAGGGTGAATAGCCAAGCTCTTTTTCCCAGGCTTGGGGAGTCTAAAACTAGAGGATATAGGTTTAAGGTGAGAGGTAAAAGATTTGAAAGGAACCTAAGAGAAGAACAAGCTGCCAGAGGAAATGGTGGAGGCTGGTGCTTTTACAACATTTAAGACATCTGGATAGGTACATGATTAGGAAAGATATAGAAGGACATGGGATAAATGCTGGCAAATGGGACTAGGTGAGAATGGGATGTCTGGTTTGCATGGATAGGTTGGACTGAAGGGTCTGCTTCTGTGCCGTATGATTGTATCACTCTTGTCCAACCAAGAAGCAAACTCCACACAGTTGCATTTTTTCTTCAAACCATTAAAAAAAACAAAGTAATATGTTCTCTGCAACACAACAGCATCCAATCTTCTAATTTCCAAGTTTTTATTTTCAAATAAATTATTTTCGGTTATTACAGACCCCTGAGCAAAAGGTAATCTGCAACACACCTTAGGTTCGTCTTGTGAAATGTATGTGTGACTCATGCAAACCGTCCATTTTTGAGCTAATTTTCAACACTTCTCTCCATCACTCTTACATTCCTGACAGTTCATTTAAAATTCAGTCAGCAAATCTTATTGCTTTTTTTGTAACTGGCAAAAGGATTGACATCAATATAAGCTGGATATAGACTGAAGTCTCGGAGTTCAAAGAGCTGAACCCACTCAGCATTCACAATAATTTCCAAAGTGCACCTAGAGGCAATTAAACTGTTTTGCCTAACATATACTCAACAGAAGACAAAGTTATCTCGCAGCCCCTGTTTTTTATTATCTCGCTTTTGCTCCACATAAGTCTGCTATATGAAAATCAAACGGCAAATACTTTAGGTTCTCTACTTAGTCTAACGTTTAGCATTTCATCTTTCAGTTCAAGGTTCAGCCATCTACACAGGGTGAGGAACCCAAAGGCCTTCTCTGGATTCTGGATGAAGAGGTGTTAGTCCAAGGCTCCAATGATGCTGTTGTCCTTGACCGTTTGTGTTCCTACTTTGAGAAGAAGGGAATGGAAAAAGAAGGTAATGATAGAAATAAAACAAACAGTTTACATTGTAAAGTCTGTACAAAGAATAAGTATGGGAGACAGCAGCTCTAATTTGTTATTTTAATTAGTGGACTCAAGAGATCAGTTGCTAAGGTATAATGAACAGATTGGTGATGGTTTATTGAGAACAGTATCTGGGAAACCACATTGTCTATCTTCAGTAATGTGTTTCTTGTAAATGGTATCTGCTCACTCAATGATAGATTAATGTTGATGTCAGTGCAAGCAGCTAATAAAGAAATCAACACAGATATTTGCTTAGATATTCCTTGTTGAGTACTGAAACCATTAGATGTTTATAACATCTGTTTCTCACCCTGAGAATTCATCAGATAAATTCTAGTAATGATCCAACAATGCAGTGATTTAAACAAACTGTTAATGTGTGTGTTTTGTTTCATTCCATCTGTTACTGAGATGTTCATGTTTCTGTAGCAAAGAGCAAGTGCAAAAATCCATATCCTCAGGCTTCCTTTACCCAAGATCTTACCAGACCCAGAGTTGCAGCAGGTAGACAAAGGCTGTAAATCTAAAATCTGGAGACTTTGACAACATTACTCTGAGACTGGCTGATGGAAGAAGCATGAAACCTCATCACATTATTTTCACACCCTTCCCACCAGGAAAAAAAAGTGCATTTATTTAGCCTTTTTAATATCTTTACTATGACCCAAAGTGGTTGACAGTTAACAAAGTGTGGCCATTATTGGATGTGGACAAGGAAAGCCAATACCTTGCATACATTCGAGTCCTTGAACAGCACAGCGAGGAGGGGGGAATTGACTATTTAATGAAACAATGTAAACAGGTGTGGCTGACCAGAGAACGACAACTGTAAGGGCTTCAGAACCCTGGTGCAACTTGTAATGATGTCCTGGAATTGCACATCACTGAGCATAAATAGCACAGTGTGGGCAGAGTTAGAGCAGACCAAATTAAACAGATACTACTACATCAAACTACACTAGACTAGGAAGATTTTGAGACCACATGCACATTCACAAGATAGATTACTCCTTATGTATGTAACTTTCAAATATGAACCTGACATATCCATGATTAACATATAGTAGTATTTAGTATTAATGTATAATAAAGAAATTTAAACCTGAAGACAATTCTTGATTTTGTCTTCTTTTTTTCCAATCAGTCTTGAGCACGAATTCATAGTGTAGCATTAAACCACACACAGTACTGTGGTGTTCAGTTAGATAAATCCTTAAATGTGGCAGGGCAAATTGATAAGATGAGTTGCGTGGGTTTATGACTTGATGCATGGAATATAAAAGTATCATGTTAGACCTCTCTACACCATTGTTTAGACCAAAGCTAGGACTTTTTGGACAATTATGAGCAACATAATTCAATACAGACATAAAGTCCTCAGAAAGGTTGCATAGAAACATGGGAAATAAGTGGAGGAGTGGGTGATTTGGCCAATCGGGCCTGCCCTTACAAAGACTGATTCTCCAAGCTCCTGTTCACACTTTCTCCCCTTACCCTTTGATGCCGTAAAGTCTATATGTAACTCCTTCTTGAAAGCATTCAATATTTTGGCCTCAACTGGCCTTTGTGACAGACAATTCTATAGGCTCAACACTCTGAGTGAAGCAGTTTCAGCTCATCTCAGTCCTAAATGCCCCTCCGTATTCTTAACCCCTGAAACCTCTGGTCTTGGACTCCGCAGTCCTCGGGAACATCATTCCTGTGTTACCCTGTCTAGACTTGTTAGAATTTCCTAGGTTTCTAAACCTAGATTATTCTTCTAAAGTCTACTGAATATAAATCCACATCTCTCTTTGTCAGACATGACAGAGGAGGTTTACCTTTTGGCCTAGACTTTTTCAAGAGCCTTTCAGTGGCAGTTTTTGTTAATTTGCTCATTTAATACCCACAGAGTCTGTGAGGAAGACAAAGAGTAAAACTCTTCAATAAATCAGATTGACACACAGACTGCAAATCAGAATTTTCTTTTTAAAATCTGAACTTAAATCATGTATGAGGAGCAAAATAAATGAGGAGCAGGCAGCATGATGGTTCAGTGGTTAGCACTGCTGCTTCACAGTGTTGGAGATCCAGGTTCAATTGCACCCCTGGGCAACTCTCTGTGTGGAGTTTGCACATTCTCCCGGTATCTGTATGGGTTTCCTCTGGGTGCTCCAGTTTTCCATCCACAGTCCAAAGGTGTGCAGATTAAATGGATTGGCCAGGGGAAATGCAGGGTTACAGAGGTAGGGTAGGGGGCTGGATTTGGGTGGGATACCCTTTGGAGGGTTGGTGTAGGTGCGTTGGGCTGAATGGCATGTTTCCATACAGTAGGGTTTCTATGATCTAAAATAAGGATTGGCAAATGGGATTAAGGGAGAGTTGGAGGGGTACTGGTAATTTCATTGGATTGTCCTCGCTGAACACTCTGGGCACATGGATATAAATTATAGCATTTGACGAATTTAAATCTACTTAATGAAATCTGGAAAAGAAAATGAATCTCAGTGATGGTGACCATGGAACTGTAAGTGATTATTGATTGTTGTAAGGGGACAGGAAATCTGCTGTCCTTACCTGGTCTGGCCTACATGTGACTCCAGACCCACAGCGGTGTTGTGGTCTCTTCACTGTCCCTCTGCAATGGCTGAGTGAACCTTTCAGGTCAAGGGCAGCCAGGGACGGGCAGCAACTGCTTACCCTGGCAGTGATGCCCATGTCTCAGCAAAGAATAGTAACAAAAGGGAAGGGGGCCAGTCATTGACCATTAATTATTTAAGTTAAAAGTCACACAACACCAGGTTATAGTCCAACAGGTTTAATTGGAAGCACTAGCTTTCGGAGCGCTGCTCCTTCATCCCATAACCACCTGATGAAGGAGCAGCACTCTGAAAGCTAGTGCTTCCAATTAAACCTGTTGGACTATAACCTGGTGTTGTGTGACTTTTAACTTTATCCACCGCAGTCCAACACCGGCATCTCCAAATCATTAATTATTTTAAAGTCATATTAAAATATTCATTGGTAGACCTTTTACAGCAGGAAGGTCTTTTTGTCTGGCCACACCCATCCCTTTACCCTTGTGCTTTCCTTCAACTGTATTTTTTGTGGTAAAGTTTTGTCTGATTTTTGGGTTCTGAATATTTCACATGAATACAGCTAAAGCCTGCATTGATGAATTGTGCCTGCAGAGAGCCAGCCAGTGAGGAGGTGTGAGCAGGAGCTGCAGTTTGTGATAGCGCACCAGCTCGGCACAGACCCTGTGAGATATGACCTGACAGGTTGGATCAACAAGGCCAAGCAAAACCTCTCGCTGGAGAATGCCAGCCAGCTGCTGCAGGAATCCAGACTGTAAGTGTTCCAGCCTCATGGCCAAGATGACCAGCTAAGATCCAAAATCTAAAACATCAACCAGCTGTTGTATCACTGCAAGGGTTCCAGACATTTATGCATCATCAATATATGTGACGTTTCCATATAAAGATCAGAAGACTATAAGGAACAGGAGTAGGCCATTCAGCCCCTCGAGCCTGCTCTCCCATTCAATAGGATCATGGCTGATCCAACACTCCTTACATCACTTTCCTGACTTTTCTCTTTAACCCTTGATTCCCTGGCTGATGAAGAATCTATCTATCTCCACCTTAAATAGACACAATGACTCTGCCCCCACAGCTCTTTGTGGCAAGGAGTTCCAAAGACTCTCAACCCTCTGAGAGAATAAATGCCTCCTCAGTCTTAAATTGATGCCCCTTTATTCTGAGTCTATGCCTTCTGGTCCTAGACTCTCCCATAAGGGGAAACATTTTCTCAGCACTGACCCTGTCAAGTCCGACATGCTCCAATGAGATCACCTCTCATTCCTCTGAGTTCCAGTGAGTTTAGCCCAACCTGTTTAGCCTTTGCTCATAAGACAATCCTTCCATCCTAGGGATCATCCTCATGAACTTTCTCTGAATTGCTTCCAATGATGCAATATCTTTCTTCAAATAAAGGAACCAAAACTACTCACTATTCTCTAGATATGATCTCACCAACACCTTGTACATTTGCAGTAAGTCTTCCCCACTCTTACACACCAAATCCCTTGAAATAAGTGCCAACAATCCATTAGCTTTCCTGATTAACTGGCTCACCTTTAATCATCCTCTCTGTGTAATGAGGTGAGTGCAGTGTCTTTGATCAGTCACTTATCCATTGTATTTAAACATTAATAATCAGAGAACTCAGACCATGTGTGTAGGTCTATGATATCATAACCTTGTGAATTGCTATTGTTGTAAATAAACTTCAAGATGTCTGACTCAAGTTTCTTTCGCTAGGGGACTCAGTTGATCCCTTAAGTGGTCATCAATTGGCTACTGTCAAACTTTAATTGGCGGTGTGTTGGGAAGATTGCCCATGGATCTTTCATCCAGAAGTTGATCGCTGACAGGGTGGAAAAGATAAATAATTGGACAGGTTAGCACTGTTGAAATAACCTAACCTCTTCCTGAGATTTACCCTCTTCCTGGTATGGGTATCTCAACAATGCTATCCCTTTTGATTATTTACTCTACGTCCTTCTGCTCTGTCATCTTTAGGAATGGAAACTATCCTCTTTGCTCAACTCTCATGTCCCCACAAGTGCACTGTATGCTGAGAGCTGGTTCAACAATTCTCCTAGAATGGATCCTCTAAACCCTATGCATTATTAATACGTATTATACCATTAACAGATCAATCAATATGGAATATTTTATTAATATCCAACTCCCTTGTGGGTCTTTGCCATGGAATGGATATATGATTCACTTTAGTATTCTAAAAACCACATTATTTTATTAACATCAATCCATTGAGGTTTGTGAAAGCTTTATTTAAAATGTTTTTCTTAATAATGTACAAATAATATGAGGAACTCTCGGCTAAGCTTCATGTTCCTCTAAACTGAGATCCTGCTGACTTAGAACATAGAACATAGAACATAGAACAATACAGCACAGAACAGGCCCTTAGGCCCACGATGTTGTGCCGAACATTTGTCCTAGCTTAAGCACCCATCCATGTACCTATCCAATTGCCACTTAAAGTTCGCTAATGATTCTGACTCTGCCACTCCCACAGGCAGCGCATTCCATGCCCCCACCACTCTCTGGGTAAAGAACCTACCCCTGACATCTCCCCTATACCTTCCACCCTTCACCTTAAATTTATGTCCTCTTGTAACACTCTGTTGTACCCGTGGAAAAAGTTTCTGATTGTCTACTCTATCTATTCCCCTGATCATCTTATACACCTCTATCAAGTCACCCCTCATCCTTCTACGTTCCAATGAGAAAAGGCCTAGCACGCACAACCTATCCTCGTACGACCTATTCTCCATTCCAGGCAACATCCTGGTAAATCTTCTCTGCACCCTCTCCAAACCTTCCACATCTTTCCTAAAGTGAGGCGACCAGAACTGCACACAGTACTCCAAATGTGGCCTAACCAAAGTCCTGTACAGCTGTAACATCACTTCACGACTCTTGAATTCAATCCCTCTGCTAATGAACGCTAATACACCATAGGCCTTCTTACAAGCTCTATCCACCTGAGTGGCAACTTTCAAAGATAAATGGAATATAAACTACAGAAAGACATTTCATAGAAAAATATATCAAGGAACTGAGACCTTGAGTACAAGACCTATTAAAGGGTAGACAGAGTATGACAGAAGGGAAAACTGAGGGAGACAAATGGTTGTAGAGTGGTGAAGGTGCTGTTGCTCCTTGAATGGAGCTTTCATCCTGAGCTAGAAGTGGGTTGGGAAGCAGATGTGTTGGCAGTCTCTTATAATGGTCAGCATGCCACAATGTTGGCATGGTCGCGCCTCTGGCCGATTTCCAAAGAAGTGGTTTCTGGAAGGTCATGGCTTCTTGGCCACCAGTGAGAGTGACCAATTAAGGCCAATCTTCCTCCACTGCCTAGACATTGTTGTCCAGATGCAGGAGGGACCCCTGACATGTTTTGGAGTCCCTGGATAGAATTGTGGCATCCTCTGAGTATCAGGCTGGTGGTGGGGTGGGAGGGTGGGGGTGGCATGTTGCTGGTGGTGGAGCTGATAATGAGACATGGCACAGGTCAGTGCCAGAGATACATCTGTGAAAAGTACAGCATAGATCTGTGGAGCTATGTGGTCCAGAACTGCAGGCCAGCAGAGAGGACATTATCCTTGTGCAGTGATGGCTCACCAGCTATGGCCAAAGTCTATTCAGTGGGTACATGTATCTTGAGGGCATTCTTCACCCATGTGGGAAGCACCTTCTGCCCTGACCATTGGTACTGCTGACCTCCCAGACCTTCAAAAGACTCATTGGCCCATCCCTGTAGAGTCCACACCAACAATTGAGTGTCTGCTCAATCTTCCCCAGCACCCTGCTACAGTCGCATCAGAGAATCCCTACAGTACAGAAGCAGGCCATTCAGCCCATCAAGTTTGCACCAACCCATTGAAAAGCATACTACTCAGAACCACTCCCCTACCTATCCCCTAACCCCTGATACATCCCTTAACACTGTGGAGGAACGTAGCATGGCCAATACACCTAACCTGCGAATCTTTGGACAATGGGAGGAATCTGGAGCACTTGGAGGAAACCCACGCAGACAAGGGGAGAACATGCAAACTCCGCACAGACAGACACCCAAGCTTGGAATTGAACACAGGTCTCTGGTACTGTGAGGCAGCACTGCTAACCACTGAGCCAGTGTGCTGCCCTATTTCTCCTTGGGATCTCCATTTGTGAATTCCCCATTTTATTCCAAGACAATCAGAATGGGACAATTAAAAAGGACATAGATTAGCATTAACAATCTGACATCTTTAAAGAAAAGAGACGGTGAAATGGAAAGCAGTTAAATGATTTCCACATTGGTCCTCTAGACCCTGAAGTATCTTGTATTTCTTTGCTGGTTTTGTTTTATAATTCTATCTGTAATGTTGAACACAGCACTGACAATGAAACACAGCTAATCTATTCCATTACTTCCTCCAACCAGTGAATTCCTCAAGAGCCTTTTCTCTTCACGATCTAAAATCCCGATGATATGTCGGTCAGTGTCTGGTTTGGAAGGCACTTCCCAGCAGGCTTTGCAAAGGATCAGTTGTGTCCGGAAGACATTTAGCACCAGCTTTGCAGCTGTGAAGCGAAGTTCTGTATGTGCACAGATCAAACTGCAAGTGGTAAGTGTGAATAGGATGGGGGGTTATATTTATACTAAGGATGGATGCGCTTGTCTCCATTCATTTCTGTTTAGCACAATTAAACTGATGGAAGCCCATCAAATTCAGTCCCAGCACTGCGTTCTGGACAGATTGCTGGGGCTACTTTTAAAATTGAAAGTAATAGAAGGAAAAATCAGGAGAGTTGTAAAATGGGCAGCCATTTGGCAGCTTTGCAAAATTGCTCTAAATCAAAATTGCTCCCTTAGTCTTAATATCTCAGCCTTCCTTTCCCTTTTATTGCTTTTAGTTGCAATTTGTTTTCAAGAAGGAGACCTTAGGGCTAAAATGATCAAAGAGTTTGAGTGAAAAGCAGGAACAGGCTGTTGAATTGGATGATCAGCCATGATTATAATGAATGGTGGGCTGAAGGGCCGAATGATGGACTCTTTCTCCTATTTTCTGTGTTTCTAGATAACTGGTATACCGTGGGTACAATTCAGCCTGCATTGGTGGCATACCTGTCACAACATAACTAGAAACAATGGGTTGAATTTTCAGAGCTCTAACCCAGAACAATGAGATGGTGAAAGTATAATTCACACTGGGAGTTGCAGCCTGGAACTATTTGTTGTATAGAAACTCCAGTGTTTTTTCCATCACATGTCTAACCTGGTCCCATTCTTAGAACCCAGCATTGATGTATATTGGAAAGATTTGTGAGTTGAGACTTTGCCCATGTTATGAATGCACTTTTTTTGACCATGATGTTCTGGGCTGTGTTTTGAACTTTGTACTCCTGGTTCAGAGGCAGGGATACTATCCGATATATAAGCAGACCCCCTTCATGAGTTGGGAGGATCTCTGGGAATGAGAAGCAATGACATAATGCACTGGTCCATGACGACCACAGTGTGTCTGTAGTCAAACCTATTGTAGGCTCCTTTGAAATACCCATGTAGATTTGTGTTACAAGACAAACATTTATCCAATAATGTGCAAAATTGCCCAGTTATTTCCTGTGCACAAATCCAACCCAGTCAATTAACACCACTCTCGGTCATCCATGATGAAAGGGATCATTGTCAGAAATGTTAAGCAGCACTTACAAAGGAATAACCTACTTATTGATGCTCAGTTTGGGTTCAACCAAGGCCACACTGCACCTGATCTCATTACAACCTTGATCCAAACATGGACAAAAGAGTTGAACTCCAGAGTTAAAGTGATAGTGGCTGCCCTGACATTAAGGAGCTGAGTAAGGCATCAATGGGAAATAGCGAAAAGTTCTCCATTGGTTGGAATCATACTCAGCGCATAGGAAGATGGTTCTGGTTGTTGAAGGTCAGTCATCTCAGTTCCAGGACATCTCTGCAGGAGTTTCTCAGGGTAATGTCCTAGGCCCAACCATCTTTAGCTGTTTCATCAATGACCTTCCCTCCATCATACGGTCAGAAATAGAGATGTTCACTGATGATAGCACAACGTTCAGCACAATTCGCGACACCTCGGAGACTGAATCACTTTAGGTTCATTTGCAGCAAGACCTAGATGATATCTAGGCTTGTATTGATAAATGGCAAGAAACATTCACACCACAGAAGTGCCAGGCAGTGACCATCTCCACCGAGAGAGAATACAATCATCATCCCTTGAAGGTCAATGGCATTAACATTGCCTAATCCTTCATCATCAAAATCCTGGGGGTTTATCCTTAATCAGAAACTGAACTGGAACAGCCGTATAAGTACTATGGCTGCAAGAGCAGGTCAGAAGCTAGGAATTCTGCAGCAAGCAATTCACTGCTGTCTCGTGCATCTTCATCCACCATCCACAAGGCCCAAGTCAGGAGGGTGATGGAATACTCTCAACTTGCTTGGATGGGTGCAGTTCCAACTGCACTCACGAAGGCTAACACAATCCCACTTGTTTGACACCCCATCCACTATCTACAACATCCACTCCCTCCATCACGGATGCACAGTGGCAGCATGATGCAATGCAACAATTCACCAAGGGTCCTTCATCAGAACTTTCCAAACCCACAATCTCTGCCATTTCGAATGACAAGTGTGGCAGATGCACAGGGACACCACCACCTACAAATTCCCCTTCACGCTATACACCTTCCTGATTTGCACATTTATCACCATTCGGTCATTGTCATTAGATCAAAGTCCTGGAATTCCCTTCCTGAAAGCACCATACATGTTCCTAGACCTCAATGATTGCATCAATTCAAGATGGCAGCTCACCAGTACCTTTTCAAGGGCAGTTCCAGATGTGAAATAAATGATGACCTAGCCACAGCCCTGTGAATGAATAATAAAAACAGTTCTGACGATACTAAATGCACTGTTGATTGTTTAGTTGAGTCAGACCTTTAAGGAATCATAGATTTGACCAACTCTGCTCATGCAGTTCAATTACAAAGCAAATATGCTTTGTTTGCAAAGGTTAAGTAGAACATAATAGCTCAGCACATAAACTGTGATCATTTATGTCTTTCAAGGGGCTGGTTGGTATAATTTGACTGTAAATATTTTTCTACTAAAAGTTTACTTTTCAGCTTTCCATTAAATTCTGTTGATGGTTAAAGTCAAGAGATCTCCTGGGCTCTTTTTACTGCTTCAAAGAGACCCTGTGGATGTATAGAATCAGTGGAGTGATTAAAACTGAAATTCGAAAGAATTTCTCGGGTTTGGGATTCGATATGAGGGAAGATGTGCCGAAAACCTAAGTTAGCAGCTGAAATTGATAGAAGTTATGAAAACCCAAATGGGAGGCTTAGACAAGGAGGAGCTAAGTTGAGTTTTTGGACTGGTGGGAAAGATTGGAAACTTCATAAAAATATTTAAGCTAACCTCTGGTGAATGAATTGGCAAAATGAGCTTGGGAGTGTTAAGAAACACTGACTTTCTTAGAAAAAGCTTATTTTATGCTGACAAGTGACATGCAGATTAGTTACATGTGGATAGCTGGGGATAAAAACATTAAATTAAATAGCATTTTTTATATGTTTGACTGTATTACATAAGTATACTTCAGCTTGTGGCTCAGGGGACAAATGGTTTCCCTGTTAGGCTGGCAAGGTACTGGGGATTGTGTGGTGCAGGTGGATTGGACGGGTATCAGATCTTGTGGGCATAGTTGGAGATTGCATGTGGTGGGGCTTAGCTGTGGGTGATTCAGTGATCATGGGAGTTTCAGAAATTGCTGGAGATGAGTGGGCGGCACGGTGGCACAGTGGTTAGCACTGCTGCCTCACAGCGTCAGAGACCCGGGTTCATTTCCCGCCTCAGGCGACTGACAGTGTGGAGTTTGCACGTTCTCCCCGTGTCTGCGTGGGTTTCCTCCGGGTGTTCCGGTTTCCTCCCACCATCCAAAGATGTGCAGGGTCAGGTGAATTGGCCATACTAAATTGCCTGTAGTGTTAGGTAAGGGGTAAATGTAGGGGTATGGGTGGGTTTCGCTTCGGCGGGTCGGTGTGGACTTGTTGGGCCAAAGGGCCTGTTTCCACACTGTAATCTAATCTAATCTAATCTAATCTTAGCAGTTTCAGCAGCAATCAACCCTTCTTAATACTGAAGTCACTGGACTCGAAATGTTAACTCTATTTTTTCCCCAAGGATGCGACCAGACCTGCTGTGTTCCTCCAGCTATTTTGGTTTTGATTTCAGGTCTTTGGCAAGCACAGTTATTTGATTTACGTTATGGGAGTTTCAGACTTGGACTAAGAGATGCTGGCAATCATGATGGGTGTGTCCGATACCTGCAGAGGAGTTGTCAACAATCTCAAATGGTGGTGTAAAGTGTGAGCCATGTTGTTTCTGGAGGAAACATTCCTGCTCCTCTTGGCCATAAAGCTGTGCTGTAAATGCTGTTCTCCTTGTTCTGCTTCAACTCCTTTTACCTGCTGGGATTCTCCAGTCTCAGGAAATCTGGTCTCCACAGATTAGAACTAACATCCCTGATACATTGGACGAAAATTGTGACTAAGATTCTTTTATGGCCTGGCCCACTTCCTGAAAGCAGTCACTTATCCCTTAGCCAGGTGAAACTCAGTTAAGATTGGAAGCTTTTTTCTAAAGATTAGATTAGATTACTTACAGTGTGGAAACAGGCCCTTCAGCCCAACAAGTCCACACCGACCCGCAGAAGTGCAACCCACCCAGACCCATTCCCCTACATTTACCCCTTCACCTAACACTACAGGCAATTTAGTATGGCCAATTCACCTAACCTGCACATTTTTTTTTTGGACTGTGGGGTGAAACTGGAGCACCCGGAGGAAACCCATGCAGACACTGGGAGGACGTGCAGGGAATCGAACCCGGGTCTCTGGCGCTATGAGGCAGCAGTGCTAACCACTGTGCCACCGTGCCACCCACAAGTTGTTTTGTATTTCAGAATGTAAAGGATTTCAAATCACGTCTCTAAAAAAATTGCTAACTGAGTGGAAGTGGATATTATGCATCATCTGATCTTCATTTTTAGAAAGGAACTATGCAGGCAATTTCCAGTGGGAGTCAGAAATGGAAAAGACAATATTGTGTTTGGTTAAAGTCAAATGCTGGAATAGTTAAATATTGCATGAGAACCTTTGGTGACATGATTATTATCTGTTTTAAATTGTACCTGAATCTCCAGTACAGTCTTGTACCAATAATGTGATACAGTGTCCCAAATAATTTATTCTTAATTAAATTCAAATAAAGTCTTAATCTGTTTTCTTTAAAATCTTAGGATGTTCTTACAAACCTTATGAAGCGTTCTGAAGCACACTTTGTGCACTGCTTTGTAGCAAGACTAGAGGAGAAAGATACAGAAGGGAAAATGCCTGCTAGTCAAAGACCTGGAGCTGTAGCAGAGGCACAGAACAGTAAAGAACACCCACTAGCAATGTTTGATATCCCAACACTGAGGACTCAGCTTCAGGGAACACAGCTACTGGATGCACTTCGTCTCTACAGGCTAGGTACAGTATCTGTTCCAACATTATACTGTGAACGTACTTATTACCTAATTTATTCACACTACTTTAAGCTGCCTTTTTCCTTGCCAACAGAGGTACATTGCCTGTGCTTTGTCACTCCGACTTTACTGTAGCCAATGGAGCCACTCATGACAGTCCTGTGGTGGAGCTCAGCTGGGGCTCCCTATTGTAGGGGTCAGCCTGGGAGCCCTGTGATGGAGCTCAATCTAGGAGCTATATGGTGGAGCTTGGCCTGGGAGCTCCATGGGGGAGCTTGGCCTGGAAACCCAATGGTGGAGCTCAGGCTGGAAGCCCCATGATGGAGCTCAGGCTGGAAGCCCCATGATGGAGATCAGGCTGGAAGCCCCATGGTGGAGGTCAGGCTGGAAGCCTCATGATGGAGCTCAGCCTGGGAGTCCCGTGGTGGAGCTCAACCTGGGAGCCCCATAGTGGGGTTCAGCCTGGGAGCTTCATGGTGGAGCTCAACCTGGGAGCCCCATGATGGGGTTCAGCCTGGGAGCTCCATGGTGGAGCTCAGCCTGGGAGCCCCATAGTGGAGCTCAGCCTGGCAACTCCATGGTGGAGTTCAGCCTGGGAGCTCAATGGTGGAGCTCAGCCTGAGAGCCTCATGGTGGAGCTCAGCCTGGCAGCTCTATGGTGGAGTTCAGCCTGGGAGCTCCATGATGGTGTTCAGCCTGGGAGCTCCATGGTGGAGCTCAGCCTGGGAGCTCCATGATGGGGTTCAACCTGGGAGCTCCATGGTGGAGCTCAGCCTGGGAGCCCCATGATGGAGTTCAGCCTGGGAGCCCCATGGTGGAGCTCAGCAAGGGAGCCCCTTGGTGGAGCTCAGCCTGGGAGCCCCATCGTGAAGCTCAGCATGAGAGCCCCGTGATAGAGTTCAGCCTGGGAGCCTGTGGTGGAGCTCAGCCTGGGAGCTCCATGATGGGGTTCAGCCTGGGAGCTCCATGGTGGAGCTCAGCCTGGGAGCTCCATGATGGGGTTCAACCTGGGAGCTCCATGGTGGAGCTCAGCCTGGGAGCCCCATGATGGAGTTCAGCCTGGGAGTCCCGTGGTGGAGCTCAACCTGGGAGCCCCATAGTGGGGTTCAGCCTGGGAGCTTCATGGTGGAGCTCAACCTGGGAGCCCCATGATGGGGTTCAGCCTGGGAGCTCCATGGTGGAGCTCAGCCTGGGAGCCCCATAGTGGAGCTCAGCCTGGCAACTCCATGGTGGAGTTCAGCCTGGGAGCTCCATGGTGGAGCTCAGCCTGAGAGCCTCATGGTGGAGCTCAGCCTGGCAGCTCTATGGTGGAGTTCAGCCTGGGAGCTCCATGATGGTGTTCAGCCTGGGAGCTCCATGGTGGAGCTCAGCCTGGGAGCTCCATGATGGGGTTCAACCTGGGAGCTCCATGGTGGAGCTCAGCCTGGGAGCCCCATGATGGAGTTCAGCCTGGGAGCCCCATGGTGGAGCTCAGCAAGGGAGCCCCTTGGTGGAGCTCAGCCTGGGAGCCCCATCGTGAAGCTCAGCATGAGAGCCCCGTGATAGAGTTCAGCCTGGGAGCCTGTGGTGGAGCTCAGCCTGGGAGCTCCATGATGGGGTTCAGCCTGGGAGCTCCATGATGGAGCTCAGCCTGGGAGCTCCATGATGGGGTTCAACCTGGGAGCTCCATGGTGGAGCTCAGCCTGGGAGCCCCATGATGGAGTTCAGCCTGGGAGCCCCATGGTGGAGCTCAGCATGGGAGCCCCTTGGTGGAGCTCAGCCTGGGAGCCCCATCGTGAAGCTCAGCATGAGAGCCCCGTGATAGAGTTCAGCCTGGGAGCCTGTGGTGGAGCTCAGTCTGGGAGCTCCGTGGTGAAGCTCAGCCTGGGAGCCCCGTGATGGAGTTCAGCCTGTGGTGGAGCTCAGCCTGGGAGTTCCATGGTGAAGCTCAGCCTGGGAGCTCCGTGGTGAAGCTCAGCCTGGGAGCCCCGTGATGGAGTTCAGCCTGTGGTGGAGCTCAGCCTGGGAGTTCCATGGTGAAGCTCAGCCTGGGAGCCCCGTGGAGGAGCTCAGCCTGGGAGCCCCATTGTGGAGCTCACATGGGAGCCCCGTGATGGAGTTCAGCCTGGGAGCTCTGTGGTGGAGCTTAGCCTGGGAGCCCCATCGTGGAGCTCACATGGGAGCCCCGTGATGGAGCTCAGCCTGGGAGCTCTGTGGTGAAGCTCAGCCTGGGAGCCCTGTGGTGGAGCTCACAGTCTATTATCATGCTTCCATCCAATCAGAAGAAGCAGGCCAAAGATGAGAATGACACATGGGAAATGTAAAGTTGTTCATTATGGAAGGGAGAACAAGAGAACAGGCTATTACTTCAATGGAAAAAAACTACAGAAAGCTCCAACTCAAAGGCACTTAAGATTACTTGTGGATAAGACACAGAAATGCAGCACAAGGGTGCATCCGGTAATCAGGAAGGCTGATGGAATGTTGGAATGAAAGCAGGAATTGCTGGAGAAACTCAGCAGGTCTGGTAGCATCTCTGAGGAGAGAAAGAGAGCCAAATTTTCAGGATTAGTAACTCTTCATCAGAACTGGGTTCACTGGACCTGCAATGTTAATACTGCTTTCTTTCCACAGATGCCACCAGACCTGCTGTGTTTCTCCTGCAATTCCTGTTTTAGTTTCAGATCTTCAGCTGTTGCAGATCTTTGTTTTATTTTAATGCAGTGTTGGCTCTTACGTTGGGGGGGATGGGGGCGGGGTTGGAGTATAAGAGTAGGGAAGTCTGACTGTAACTGTACAAGGTGCTGATGAGACCACATGTGGAGCACATTGAGCAGTCTGGTTCCCTTACTTAAGGAAAGATATCATTTCATTGGAGGCAGTTCAAGATAAGGATTATCCTTGATATAGGGGATTGTCTTATGAGCAAAAGCTAAACACGTCGGCACCCTACTCACTGGAGTTTAGAACAATGTGAGGTGATCTATGGAAACATATCAGATTCTTAAGGGGCTTGACAGGGTCAATGCTGAGAGGATGTTTCTCCTCATGGGAGAGTCTCGGACCAGAGGGTATAGCCTCAGAGGAAAGGGCTGGGAATTCAACACTTGAAATGAAGAGGAATTTAATCTCTCAGAGGGTTGTGAGCCTTGAGAGTTCCTTGCCACAGACAGCTGGGGGGGGAGGGGAGCAGAGTCCTTGTGTATGTTTAAGGCTGAGATAGAGAGATCCTTGATCAGTCAGGGAATCAGGGATTGCGGCTAAAGGGCAGGAAAGCGGACATAACAGATGTCGGATCAGCCATGATCCTATAGAATGGTGGACCATGCTCCTGTTCCTATTTCTTATAGCCTTTGAATCTGGATGAAGATGTCCTGCATCCATCCTTGGCTCTGTAGATTGCTGTCTCAGTGAGAAAGGGGTGTGTTTTGACAATGAGTTTGGAGTGAGGTTACCTATAGTGGTAAAGGTTTTTAACCTTCTCAACTCTCCAGTAGAAACATGTCCTTAGCATGGAGTTGAGAACACCATCTGGGGGGCAGCCCAGAGGTCGGGAAACTTTATTTAAAGTTATTGGTTTGTTAAAGCTACCCGGACACCACTGTTCAAACAGTTGGCCTTAAATTAGCGATGAGATGGTGAAGTGGGGGTCACCTCAAATGCTGCAATTATCCCTGACAGCAAAGCGAGTGCAGGACAGGCTATCAGAGAAATTGTCTCTTGCTGACAGAAATCTCCAATTATGTGTAGGTCTTGTAGGTGTCGTTTCCAAATGTGTCTGATTTACTTGCTTGTTTCCACATGTGTCTGATTTACTTGCTTACTTACTGGAACTTGCTTTACACTAATAATGAGACGTGATTTATTATCATTGAAACACAAGCTATATGCCTGCAATACTATAAGTACATCTTTCTCTCTAATTTCCCTAGTAACCTTACAGTTCTTAAATTACCATGCCCTCACACTGCTTTAAAGTCTGCTTTGGAACTGCAAGATGATAATGAAGTTTATATTACCCGGATTGCAGCTCTGAACTGAAACTGAGATTGTTCTTCTCCCTTCCAAGCTTCCTGCTTCTTGTGTTGTCCCCGGAGTGTCAGTCCCTTTTGACTTGAATAGTCCCTTGAAATACAGTCCCTTTGAACATCCCCTACTACACTACCTTCCCAGCGTTTACTGTGCCGGCATGGTAACCAACACACAGATTCCTCCTATGTAATTACACCAGTTTGATGCAGCAATGTAATCAGCATAATTCAGTTACTCCATGTGAATGATTTTCCATCTAAGAAAAAGATGTTACAAAAGGCAGTATTGGATATTGTAATTTCCCTATTGAGCAGGCTTCAGGGGCTGGGCTGCTGCAAAAACAGTTCGACTAAAACTCTGTCCGAAACCTTGCAGCACGGTTTCATCAACACTTCTCCAATATAGTCAATGACGGTTGTGTATCTCTCTGGCCTGATCCCATTTGACAGTGAATTCTGCAAGCTTCCTGGCCTACTGTCTTGACTTCCCTTGACCCCATCTACCACCCCCTGAGAAAAGGAACAGGAAGTGACTTCACCACAGGAAAAGACATCACCAACCCAAAGAAACTCAAACATATAAATAGAAAGCAGGAATTTTCAGCATTGCTTCGCCTGAGGTCCACTGGAGATGTTACGTAGTAAGGTAATGAAATGTTTGGAAATGAATCTTCCAGCTCAGTGAGCAAACCTACATCCAAAACCTCAACCTGAGCTACAAGTCTTCTCAAAACCCGCCCACCCCTTCCCATTTATCTCTCCACCCCCGAGTCTTCAAGCCTCATTCCTGATGAAGGGCTCCTGCCCGAAGCGTCGATTTTCCTGCTCCTCGGATGCTGCCTGACCTGCTGTGCTTTCTCAGCACCACTCTAATATTGACTCTAATCTCCAGCATCTGCAGTCCTCACTTTCGCCTTATTGCATGCCAGGTATGTTCCCTTGATTCCCATTGACTTGGGGTTTGCTGGGGGTCATTGCTGCTTGGGGCACCTGGTCAAATGAGGCTTTGATGTTAAGGGAAATCATTCTCTCCTCTCCTCTGAAATTCAGCTCTTTCGTCCATGTTTGAACTATCCTGCTTTAGTTTATTTGCTGAAATCATCCCAACACTTTGTGAAAAACAACATGCACTTATATAGCACCTTTAGCTCAGGAAAGCTTCACAGGAGTGTAATCAGATAGAAATTGACCATCCAGCCAAGGGAAAATAATAGAACTGGTGGCCCTCAGGATGTTGTATTACTGATTTGTCCTCAGATTTGTCATTAAGGTCACAATTTATTGCTTGAGAAGCTCAAAGCAGAGGACAATTAAGGCCAAAGATATGATGTAGAGTTGGATTCACAACCATTCCTGATGAAGGGTTATGCCCAAAATCTCGATTCTCCTGCTCCTCAGATGCTGCTTGATCTGCTGGATTTTGCCAGCACCACGTTTTTGGAGTGAAGTCACAAACAGGCCGTGTGAGGTAGGGCTGATAGGAATCATTCTTTGATGGATGTTAAGAGAGCCAATTGGGATTTTAGGGCAACGTGGCAGCTTTTGTAGTTACTTTCTAGCACTATCCCATAAACTGTGACAGACTACAACACCTTAACATGTCATGATGGGACTCCTCACTACCTGGGTTGTTATTCCAGCACCATTACTACATAACTAACACACCTTTCTGGACTGTTGATATTTTTAATGTATCAAAAGTTCCCAGGGTGCTTCACAGTGGCAGAAATAGCATAATTAGACAAGAAGTGACAGCAAGCAGCATAGAGGACACAAAGACCTATGGCTGAAAGCCTTGTCAAAGGGACAATTTTTTAAGAGCACCTTGATTGTGAACTGCTTTGAGGTGACCTGTTGTCATGAGAAACATATTATATATATTTGGGCGGCACGGTGGCACAGTGGTTAGCACTGCTGCCTCACAGTGCCAGAGACCCGGGTTCAATTCCCAACTCAGGCGACTGACTGTGTGGAGTTTGCACATTCTCCCTGTGTCTGCGTGGGTTTCCTCCGGGTGCTCCGGTTTCCTCCCACAGTCACAAAGATGTGCGGGTCAGGTGAATTGGCCATGCTAAATTGCCCGTAGTGTTAGGTTAAAGGGGTAAATGTAGGGGTATGGGTGGGTTGCGCTTCGGCGGGTCGGTGTGGACTTGTTGGGCCGAAGGGCCTGTTTCCACACTGTAAGTAATCTAATATTTGAAGACATTTTATGTTTAATCTTTCTTGGAAGATGTAAGCTTCATGCACTTGTGAACAAAATGATTTTAGTTCACGTTTTGTGGGACTACCTGGAGTGGTTTATTTAAAAAGATCATTGTGCATATAGGAGGTCTTTTTTTAAACAAGGCTTTGCAGAAATCAGACTGATGTCTGCTTGCTATTAAGTAGGCCCCTGCTGGGACTGTTTGAACAGTGATTGATTTGGAGAGATTCCTGCTTTTATCCAGTCTTCATTTGACAGACAAAAAAACCTGTGAGTTCAGGATGAAACTATTTCTTCTTGTGAAAAATTGGCTGCAGGAACTTCTCATATTACATTTTTTGAGCAAGCTGTGTCTCCTAAGGCTCCAGAGACAACTGTACATGATTAATAACTAGACCTACATGCCAGAACACCAGAGCAATAAACCTTTGAACATTTTATGCTTTACCCTTTTACCTTCAAGAATAACTCATTGGCCAAAGTTATTTATAGAAGCCAATCTCTACAGAGAAATTCACTGCGTTTTCCCTTCCCCTGAAGTATGTGTGTATTCATATGTCTGTGTTGTGGGATTATTTACACAGATTAACATTTATACTTCTATATTACTGAGTGTACATAGACTAATTATTGTATATCTAGTTAGTACATCTTTTTCCATAATTGCAATGATTGGGGTGAGTTGGTGGTATAGTGGTAAATGTCAGTGAAGTAACCATCCAAAACCCCAGCTGATATTCTGCGGACATGGGTTCAAATCCCACCCTGGCAGGTAGTGAAATTTGAAAGGTCTGGTAGTGCAGTGGTAGTGTTCCATCTCTGGACAAGGAGGCCTGGGTTCAAATCCCTATCTGCTCCAGAGGTCATAGAGTCATAAAGCATAGAAACAGCCCCTTCGGCCCACCATGTCTCTGCTGACCAACTAACACCCAAACTACACTAATCCCATTTCCAGGCGCTTGGTCCATAGCCCACTACTCTGGTGAAATTCTAATGAAAAGGCATCTCCACTTTTAATTACCAGTCTAAACATTCGATGGCAAAGTTCATTCAAGATTAATGTGAAAATGCAGCAACTTCCTGCAGGGAGGTTGACAGCTAGTTGTGATTTTTGCAAAGCTAATGATGAAACAGTACAAATCATACAGTGCTTTGAACTCATGGGATGTGGGTGTTGCTGGCAAGGCAAGTATTTGTTGAGTCGAAAAGTGTGGTGCTGGAAAAGCACAGCAAGTCAGGCAGCATCCAAGGAGCAGGAGAATTGATGTTTCGGGCATAAGCCCTTCATCAGGAAAGATATAAGATTCCTGATGAAGGACTTTTGCCCGAAACGCTGACTCTCCTGTTCCTCGGATGCTGCCTGATCTACTGTGCTTTTCCAGCACCACACTTATCGACTCTGACTCTCCAGCATCTGCAGTTCTCACTTTCTCCCAGCATCTGTTACCCAACCCCAATGAGTAATAACATCTCTGAACAGGTTAGTTAGAGAGCATCTGAACAATGATTGTGTTCATTAAGAACCTGATTAATAGATCTTTTGATTTGAACTCTGACATGGATAAGATATTTAATTGACCATCTTGTTTACCATTGAAATTATTTTTGTAGTAATGCAATGGAGTAGTGGGCCTACAGTGACAATGCCCTCCTCCCCTTTTGGTTGTGTCAATATAGTTGAAAGAAATGTGAGGCAATAAGGTAGAGAGAATTAAGGAAAGAATCTGAATGAAGGTCAGGCATTACATTTTCTCAGTGCTCCTGGGGTGATGTGTGATCTCTCCTTCTCAGACGCGTTTGGCAATGATTTTCTGATTTGGTTATTTTGCAGGATTCCCTGATCACATGGTTCATGGTGAATTCCGGCGTCGGTTCCAGGCTCTGGTTCCAGCTGTCATGAAGAAATATGGAGCAGCATTTATGGTGACAGATGAAAGGAAGGTGTGTGCAAAACAAAACCAGTGTCAATAAGTGAAGGATTCACAAGGATGAACCATGCATATTTCATATTGTTCTATTGCTTCCAACTCTCCTGAGAGGCAAAAAGGTTTGGGACGGGGAGGGAATTCTGTTCTGAAAATATAAGGATGGTCAAACCTAAAATTAACTTGTAGGTAGTTTTGCTACAACGTGTGTCTTATTAATGCGAGCTTGCTGTAACACGATTGACAAATTGGGGACTCTTTCTAAAGTGTGGCCTTTTAAAACATGTGTTGGCTGTAACATGATTACATCGTCAACACTTTAAGCACAGTTTCTAAAGCGTGATTTTTCTACAATGTGAGGTTCCACAAGAATGCAACTATTGCATTATAGAGGAACTAGCTGTATTTGTGTTTTAGTCTTCTGCATTAACTAACCCATCTTCCATTGTGCTTGAAAAGCTACTAAAGATTGCATCTTAATAACTCAGATTATTCCAGGCATTTATCTTCAGCTGTACAAATTTCCATCTGTTATCTGATCTAAATTTGTTACTGTGCTAGTTTATGCTTCTCATTCCTGTTCCTGTTATTCTGCTTTTCATCAAATGATTGAAAAGACTCTAAATATAGTAGTTATTGAATACTTTATATTCTTTTCTATAATTGTCAACTCTTTCATATTATGCAGATAATTACAATGTGATTAAGCTATCAATATACCTTTATTTAAATGTTCATGAATAAGCCTTACTAATTAAATACACACTTGCAAAGATCTACCCATTACCTACATTGAGTCAAAACAGGAGAGAAACGCTCAGGTAAAAGGATAGAACTTAACAACAGAAATCACTGGAAAAGCTCAGCGGGTCTGGTAGCACCTGCGCAGAGAAATCAGAGTTAACACCTCAGGTATAGTGACCCATCCTCAGAACCCTTCTGAGTTCATCTCCACCATTTCTCTCCACAGATGCTGCCAGACCTGCTGAACTTTTCCAGCAACTTCTATTTATGTTTCTGATTTCCAGCACTCGCAGTTCTTCCAGCTTTTTTAAAAAAAGGATGGTTAACTTGACAGTGAAAGGTAATCTGTCTGGACTCAGGAGCAGTGAATGAGAACATCAAACTCTAACCCAAATTTATAATAATATTTCTTCCTCCTAAGCTTTTTGGCAGGTTTTAGAATCAAAACCACAGAAGGTAAAGCATTAAGTGATTAAACTATAGGTACAAATCTTTGCTGATTGGGTTGCGTTATGGGACTGTAGTTGGACCAGTGTTTTTATAACCTGGATATAGCCTCGGTTTCAGAGATAAGTGGAGAAAAAATACAACATCTGTGCAGGAAAGCTAGTCAGTGACAGGAGCGTGGGTCACATTTTGAGATCAGCTGGAAGGTAATGTTTCTAAGCACTGACTTTTGAAAAACCTATCCATGAAGATCTAATGATCTCTGCGATTGTTTTTTGCCTTACACAACAATAGTTTGTCCATGGTGTCAACTCAATTTGACCATCAAATGTCCAACAATGTTCATATCAGCAAATGAGATAGCAGCCAATCACATTGAAGTATTCTCACGCACAGCAGACCAGGAAGTAAGTACTATGATTAGCCATCATGATTTTTTCAGTGAGATTGGCATACATGTTAGAAGTGAGATAGCATAAACAAACTTTGAAAAATGTTATTTCATTAAAGGATCTTGGAATTGTTTATAAGAATACAAAAATGTAAGATTACATAAATATAAAATTATTTCTTTGGGACCAGCAAGGTTCTTCAGAAGTGGTTATAATTTAGTAAGCTGCATACCCAGTTACACTTCATTAACATGGTCCAACATTTTTAATGAATAACACTTCATCATTTGCTTTGCTAATTTACAGCCTTATGGATTCAACACTGGCTTCAACAATTTGTGAGCTTTGCTCAGATTTTGTTTCTTCATTCTTTTCTGATTTCCAGTTTGCTCTCTTGTTTTAGCTGTGGGGCAGCTGTGGTTCTTTACTCTGCCTACAATGCCTCTTGTGTGGATACACCCCATGTTTCATTATTTGTGACTTTCCCTCTTCCAACTCATTTTATCTCTTCAGTCTTACTATCACTCTATCAATGATCCTCTTTTCTTGTTCTGTTTGCTACCCATCCTTGATTAAAACCCATTACGTTCTGAACTTTCCTCCATTCTGATCACAGGTTATTGACTTCAGATTGTCTTTCCCTCTGCAAATGATGCTGTCTGTTTGCTACATATTTCTAGCATTTTATGCTTTTATTTTAGATTTCCAGCAAGTGCATCATCAGGAAATTCCTGATGAAGGGCTTATGCCCGAAATGTCGATTCTCCTGTTCCTCGGATGCTGCCTGACTGGCTATGCTTTTCCAGCACCACACTCTCAACTCTGATCTCCAGCATCTGCAGTCCTCACTTTCTCCTCCCTCGAGAAGTAGCTGCCAGTTTCAAGAGAGTTTTGAAGACAAATGTGATCCTTCTTGCCCTCCGTGCAACTGTAAACTCTAGGCCTAAGGGCTGAATCCTTGTAGCAACTGAAAAGTTCTACCTTTGATCCAGTTGAGGATAATATGCTTCCTCCTCCTCCACACTCGCAAAACCCGCTTCCCACCCCAAGAGCTGTTGGCACACCAAGTGTTGGAATTGGCCACTGCTGAGCATACAAGATGGAGGAGGGGGGTTCTTCCATAAGTGAGATGTGTCAAAGGCAAGGTATGTTTCCTTTATGAGGCAGCACTGAGCCAGCAGACCCCAGCAATCAGGGTGGCAGGTGCTGGTGCACACCATAACTGATGCCTTTGGACCTCAGTCATGGACTCCACTGGGAGGCATAGTTATACAGCATGGAAACAGACCCTTTGGTCCAACCAATTCATGGTGGCCGCAATCCCAAATGTAAACTAGTCTCACTTGCCTGTGCTTGGCTCGTATCCCTCAAAACATTTCTTATTCATGTACTTCCCTGAATACCTGTTAAATATTATAACTGTACCCACACCCACCACTTGCTCTAGACAGTCATTCCTTACACGAACCTCTCTTTGTGTAAAACAAAATGCCCCCCAATGTCTTTTTTAAAATATTTCTTCTCTCACCTTAAAAGCATGCCCCCTAGTCTTGAATTCTCCCACCCTAAGGAAAATACACCTGCAATGAACCTTCTAAACACCAGGTGGTGTCCTATTTATTGAAGGCTTTTCTTTATTCATTCATGAGATGAGGTTGTGGTTGGGCGAGGCCCAGCATTTATTGCCCATCCCTAATTGCCCAGAGGGCAGTTAAGAGTCAACCACATTGCTGTGGGTCTGCAGTCACCTGTAGGCCAGGCCAGATAAGAAGGGCAGCTTTCTCTTCCTAAAGGCCATTAGTGAACCAGATGTGTTTTCACAACAGTTGGCCATGTGGTCTGCAACAATTGCCAACATGGTCATCATTAGGACGAGTGTTTAATTCAAATTTCACCATCTGCCCTCCCCGTGAGATTTGAACCCATGTTCCCAGCAAATTAGTCTGGGGTTCTGGTTTAATACTCCAGTGACATTACTACCATCTGACCATCTTCCCAGTTGGTGAAGGGACACTGAAAAAGCTTTTAGGGGGGAGTTCCAGGATTTTGTCCCTGTCCTAAATGAAGGAATGATGTTACATTTCCAAATCAAGATGGTGTGTGGCTTGGAGGGGAACTGTAGGTGGCAGCGTTCCTATGTATCTGCTACTCTTCTCCTTCTAGCTGGTATATGTGGGAGGGTCAGAAAAAAGGAACAGATGGGGTCAAGCAGAGAAAGGTCACAGTCTGAATCGATATTCCCAATAACAACAAAGGACAGAACCACTGCACTAACCCATCTCCTTCCATCTCTCACTCTCTTTGATTCCTTCACTCACTGCTACTTCTAAGCGTCTCTTTCATTCATCAGATTGCTTTCCCCCAACCGCTCACCTCTAATCACATGAAAGAGACTCAAAGAAAGTGAAAGACATCTAGTGGACTGGTAGAGGAAAATATCTGTGTGATAAGAGAAATCAAACAGAGATGCTCTTCACTAGCAGCTGAGCAAGTTCAAAGGAAAGAGGGTGATGTCAGACTGCGAACAACAGTGGATGATCTTTTCTGTCCAAAGGATTTACCCGCTCAGAGAGAATAAAGATCATCTGTCGTGAGATCTCTCCTGTTTGCTCAGTCAGTGGTTTGTTTCAGAGTTGACTGCATAAATGAAGGTGACCTCCACCAACCCCCTCAACATTCCAGCACAAAGGAAGCTGATATCCTTCCGTTAAACTGAAGACGTCTCAGTCTGCCCAGCTAAATGTCTAAATCTCAGTGGCACTACGTGAAGAAGGCCAGCTGATTTGTTACTGTGTCTGATACCATTTCACGCCGACAGATATGACAAACTCTTTGCTTTATTTCATTGCTATTTCAGTGATCTTCTTCAGGAAAGGTGACTGTTTTGTTTAACTATTTAATAAGAGTCAAAGATTCCAAAAGATAATGTGGGAGCAACTGTGAAACACGCCAACAACATGGTACAGTGCTGTATAATTAAATAACAATGGTTAGCTTCTTATGTGGTAATGGTTGCACTGAGAGTACACGGGAGAGTTTGAAAGCAAAGTACAAAATCTTATGGGACAAGAATCATTGATAGCACAACATCTTATTCCATAAGGTTTTTCTTATTTGGGAGAGTTTTGTCACTTGTTAAGTGACAAATGAAGATTTCTTTTTCAGGTCTGCGGTGTATTTCAAATTGCCATCCTTTTTGGGGAAGGGAGATTGGAAATTGACAGCCTTTTGCCCAGAGTTTGTTCTTACTGCTGCAAGTGAGAGCTGTTCAGGTTTATGGCTGAAGCACATGTTGTTTGTACAAAAGATACTCTGGGTACAGAATGATCAGAGGCAGAGTGATCATACCTAGTTTTGACCTTTGAGGAAGTTGGGAATATCAGAGGTTCAGATTTTTGATTTGGATTTTCACTCCTCCTTCGTTCAGGCTGGGTAGAGATGGCATATATTATATTACACAGAATACCTCATTTGGGGCAGTCCGAGTGGACCAGCGGGTATTTTCCTGCCCATTATTGTTCATATGCTCAGCTTTTCTAAGTTTTGTAGGTTAACACTTCTGTGATTTGATACAATAACATCAACAGGAATCATAGAATTCCTACAGTGTGGAAGCAGGCTGTTCGGCCTACAGAGTCTGCACCAAACCTCTGAAGAGCATCCCACCCAATCTCTATAAACATAGAACATGGAACATTATGGCACAGTACAGGCCCTTTGACCCTCGATTTTGCACCAACCTGTGGAACCAATTTAAAGTCCATCTAACCTGCACTATTCCATTATCATCCATATGTCTATCCAATGACCATTTAAATGCCCTTAAAGTTGGCGAGTCTACTACTGTTGCAGGCAGAGCGGTCCACGCTCTTATTACTGTCCAAGTAAAGAAACTACCTCTGACATCTGTCCTATATCTATCACTCCTCAATTTAAAAGTATGTCCCTTGTGCTAGCCATCATCACCTGAGGAAAAAGGCTCTCACTGCCCACCCTATCTAACCCTCTACTTACCTTATAAGTCTCAATAAGTCAGCTCTCAACCTTCTTCTTTCTAACGAAAACATCCTGAAGTCCTTCAGCCTTTCCTCAAAAGACTTTCCCTCCATCCCAGGCAACATCATAGTAATTCTCCTCTGAACCCTTTCCAAAGCTTCCACATCCTCCGATAATGCAGTGCCCAGAACTGTACTCAATACTCCCAGCGCGGCCACACCAGAGTTTTGTACAGCTGCAGCATGATCTCATGGCTCCGAAACTCAATCCTTCTACCAATAAAAACTAACACACTGTATGCCTTCTTAACAACTGTATCAACCTGGGTGGTAACTTTCAGGGATCTATGTACATGGACACCAAGATCTCTTGCTCATCTACACTACCAAGAATCTTACCATTAGCCCAGTACTCTGTATTCATGTTGCTCCTTCCAAAATTAATCACCTCACATTTTTCCGTATTAAACTCCATTTGCCACCTCTCAGCTCAGCTCTGCAGCTTGTCTATGTCCCTCTGTAACCAGCAATATCCTTCAGCATTATTCACAACTCTGCCTACCTTAGTGTCATCCGCAAATTTACTAACCCATCCTTCTGTGCCCTCATCCAGGTCAACTATAAAAATGTCAAACAACATTGGTCCCAGTTCAGATCCTTGTGGTACACCACTAGTAACTGAACTCCAGGATGAACATTTTCCATCACCCACTACCCTCTGTCTTTTTTCAGCTAGCCAACTTCTGATCCAAACCGCTAAATTGCCCTCAATCCCATGCCTCCGTATATTGTGCAATAGTCTACTGTGGGGAACCTTATCAAAGGAGAAAGTGAGGTCTGCAGATGCTGGAGATCAGAGCTGAAAATGTGTTGCTGGAAAAGCGCAGAAGGTCAGGCAGCATCCAGGGAACAGGAGAATCGACGTTTCGGGCATAAGCCCTTCTTCAGGAATGAGGAAAGTTTGTCCAGCAGGCTAAGATAAAAGGTAGGGAGGAGGGACTTGGGGGAGGGGCATCGGAAATGTGATAGGTGGAAAGAGGTCAAGGTGAGGGTGATAGGTCAGACTGGGGTGGGGGCGGAGAGTTCGGGAAGAAGATTGCTTCTTCCCGGCCTCTCCGCCCCCAGCCCAGTCTGACCTATCACCCTCACCTTGACCTCTTTCCACCTATCACATTTCCGACGCCCCTCCCCCAAGTCCCTCCTCCCTACCTTTTATCTTAGCCTGCTGGACAAACTTTCCTCATTCCTGAAGAAGGGCTTATGCCCGAAAAGTCGATTCTCCTGTTCCCTGGATGCTGCCGAACCTTATCAAAGGCCTTACTGAAATCCACATGCACCACATCAACCACTTTATCCTCACCCACCTGTTTGGTTATATTCTCAAAGAACTCAATAAGGCACGACCTACCCTTCAAAAACTGTGTTGGCTATCCCCAATCAAATTATTCCTCACTAGATGATTATAAATCCTATCTCTTATCATCTTTTCCAACAACCGAAATAAAGCTCACTGGTCTATAATTGCTAGGGTTGTCTTTACTCCCCCTCTTGAACAAGGGAACAACATTTGCTATCCTCCGTCTTCTGGCATTCTTCCTCCAGACAATGATGACACAAAGATCAAAGCCAAAGGCTCTGCAATCTCCTTCCTGGCTTTCAGAGAATTCTAGGATAAATCCCATCTGGCCCAGGGGACTTACCTATTTTCACACTTTCCAGAATTGCTAACACCTCCTCCTCGTGAACCTCAATTCCATCTAGTCTAGTAGCCTGTATCCCAGTATTCTCCTCGACAATCTTGTCTTTTTCAGTGTGAATACTGATGAAAAATATCCATTTAGCCCTTCCCCATCTCCTCGGACTCCATGCACAACTTCCTATTACTATTCTTGATTGGTCCTAATCTTACTCTTGTCATTCTTTTATTTCCAATATACCCATAGAAAGCTTTAGGGTTTTCCTTGATCCTATCTGCCAATGACCTCTCATGTCCCCTCCTGGCTCTTCTTAGCTGTCTCTTTATGTCTTTCCTGGCTAACTTGTAACCCTGCTTTTTGCATGGCTATCCCATGGGACAATTTCCCATGGCCAATCCACCCTAACCTGCACATCTTTGGACTGTGGGAGGAAATCCACACAGACACAGGGAGAATGTGCAAACTCCACACAGGCAGTTGCCTGAGGGTGGAATTGAACCCAGGTTCCTGGCACTGTGAGGCAGCAGTGCTAACCACGGAGCCACCGTGCCACTGCAGCATACATTGTGCTGAGTGAAACTTCTGACAGAATTTCATCACTGTATTAGTTTTTTCCTCTGCGCTTGACTCAATTACAATTTGAAATCAATGAATACATGGTCTATGTTACAACATAGAAACAGACAGTTCAGCTCAAAAGGCTCATTGTGGTGTTTGTTTGCTCCACTTGAGTTTCCTTGGGACGCTTGTGTTGCCGTGAATCCTATCTCTGGACCAGGAGGCCTGGGGTCAAGCTCCACCCACTCCAGAGATGCGTCACAACATCTCTGAGCAGGTTGGTTGAAAAATATCTCCAACCTTCTGCAGCTTGCTGCATCAAAACATTCTCCTGTGCTTTGCTCCCTCATGTGTTTAAGTAGTTCACCCTTCAATGCATCTGTGTAGTTCACCTCAACTGCTCCTCACAATAATGATTTCCATTGGCTTACCACACTTTTTGGATCTATTTGTGATGTCTTAAAATGGTCATTAATTCTGGTTTCATCTGCAATTAGAGACCTTTGGGTGGTGGAACATTTGTTTTGTTGTAAAGAAACAATCATCTATCTAATAAAATGGAGAATCGATTAAAAGAAAGATTTTCCATTTATGCTTGTTCAGAGACCCTGCCTTAAAATACTTGCCAAAAAAAAGGAATTCCTAGTTGAAGTGGAAGGACTGGTGTTATGTGAGGAAATGGGCAGCAATGGAGCCCAGTCAGGTTTGAGATCAGCTTGGAGATGGATGAGCTGATTTTTGTGCTGCTGCTTTAATGCCGAATTTTGCCAGGGCTCCAGGAAAATTCCCCTGCTGTTCTTTGAATAGCACCATGAAACCTTTCTGTTAACATCCAACTCTGGTGGAAGGAGCATCACATCTCTGAAAGCCTCCAACTTCAAAATGGTCCTGTTCCCTGCACTGGTGAGGGAGAGCTTGAACGGACAATGATCTAACTGAAAGGTGGACACTCGGCAAGGTTCCCAGATGTGTCCTTGTTTTTTTGGGTTATATTGTGTGGGATAGTAAGTTGTGGTCTTGTCTTTTTACTAATTGTGGTGAAATATTTGTTAGTTAATTGCAAGCTGCCGGTAAGTCATTGAATGGCTGATTTATTTTCCAGGCTACAGAAGAACTGCTTACCTTGCTGGATTTGGAGAAACACAGTTTTTTTATGGGTCGGAGTCGGGTATGTATCATCAGGCAGGTGTTTATCAGTATAGCTGGAGCATCACTGTTAAGAGGCTCATGTGAAACAGAGGCTGATGAGTCATCAGGTTGAATTTATTGTTGGAACTCAGTTGGCAGTTTTTCAAGAGAAAGGGGGAACAATCATTCTGTCTTCTGATGGTTATATTATTCCTGATTTTGTGCACGGGGGTGAATTGATGGCTTCTGTAGCTGATCTCGAAGAAAGGTTTGAGAAATCTATCTGACACTATCTAATTAGTGATCCTGTTCAGAGAAATTTCCCAGTGTGAAGTTCATTCTGATTCTAACTATAAGGGAACATGAGCACCCAGCAACTGTCAAGTCCTTAGAATTCTCACATGGCCAACTAGTGAATAAAATATATTGAATTACTGTCACGTATTAATCATTTTAAGGAGAGTGAAATAAATTTTGGGATATACGATTAAGAATGTAAGAACATAAAGAGTAGCACCATCCTGAATTATCGTCCTATCCCTAATAGTCTTAGTACTTGTATATTTATCAATATCCCTCCTGAATATACCCAATGATTTTTCTTTTTATTCCCTCATGGGATGTGGGCGTCACAGGCTGGGCCGGCATTTATTGCCCGTTCCTAGTTTCCCTTGAGAAGGTGATGGTGAGCTGCCTTTTCAAACCTCTGCAGTCCATGTGCTGTAGGTTGACCCATAATGCCATGAGGGATGGAATTCCAGAAGCGTCCACAGCATTCTTTATTCCTTCGAAGGATGCGGACATTGCTAGGACAAAACCAACATTTGTTCGGAATGGGTCTATTTGGCGCCACCCTTTTGGCGCTGATCATTTGGCCCCGCCGTTTTGGCTCTAAAGTGTTTTAGCACTCATTACTTTGGCGCTGAGCTGTTTTGGTGCCAATTCAGAATAAAAAAAGTCTTGTAGGGCCCGTAAGAAATTCGGTTTTATTACATTGTAAGAAATAAATCGAATTCATTATTTTTAACCTATTCATTATAAAAACGAATTTCTACATTTTGCTACATTTATCAAACACATATAGATAACCATCGTGTGAAAATTTTGGTTTGTCTCTCTTGCTTAGAATGTTTTCAGCCATTTCTGGTATGGGCTCGACAAGAAAATAGAAAGAAAATTGTATCACAGCTTTCCAATGTGAAGACAGAAGGGCTTAAGTATCATCAAGGCAGTAGATGACTATTAACAATTGTTAAATAAGAAAATGATTACAAAACACGATTTAAATCTACACCACGTCATTACAGCTTTGACTATCAACTCTTGCTAGTTGAGAAAATTACATCGGGTCGTTAGTCATCCTCTCTTCTTTAACCAAACAAGACATTTTTTCTTATTCTGAATTGGCGCCAAAACAGCTCAGTGCCAAAGTAATGAGCACCAAAACAGTTTAGAGCGAAAATGGCAGGGCCAAATGATCGGCCGCCAAAATGTACCCGACCCGCATTTGTTATCCATCACTAATCTCCTGGACAAAGTGGTGGTGAGCCAATTTCTTAGACTGCTGCCCATCCTCAGGGTGTAGGGATATCCCAACAGCGCTGTTAGGATTTATAGGATTTTGATCCAGTGATAGTTCCAAAACAAGATGACATGCATCTTGGAGAGAAATCTGCTGGTGCTGCCCTTGCCCTTCTCAGTGGGATCGATAGGGAATTCCAAAAATCCGCATTCCTTTGAATGAAAACAGTTCTCCTCCTCTCAGTCCTAAATGGTCAACTCTCTTAAGCTAGTGTTGAATTGGATATTAATAAACAGGGATCTGTGAGAGCAAACTCTACACTTCGACAAAGGTTCAAAAGCAACCTTGAACTGAAAAACATTCAGTTATTATTAAAAGGAGACAAGTTTTTTTTTTCGGTAAGGAATCTAAGAGAGAAGAGATACAAAGTTTCCCAGGCTCTCCATGTTTTTTCAAAGGAAAGGATAACATTAATATACTTTAAAATATGCTGAAAAGAGACAGATTATGATGAAATGTTTACCATTCATAACACTGAACTTAGCCTTATTGATCTTTCAAAACATCAATCATTCACATCATTCCATAACTTTGTTTCTGTGTACAAGTATTTTAAGCTAAAACCTGCACTTCAAAATATACAAGGAGCCATTACAAGGTTAGAGGTTTTGTATGCATTCAGCCTGTGTCATGTTTACTGTCCCCAACGTTTTGTCACAGTCCTTTTTAACTTAATGATCTATAACTCAAGAGTTGGCCAATTTTTCCCATCATGCAATGTTAAATGTTCCCCACAATACCTCAGTAGTAAATAACATTTCATCGACAAACTTACAGAGATAATGAAAATGATATGGATTTATTTTAATATACTGGGAAATAATAATGATATTCTATGAATAAAAAGTTAGATTTTCAGGATTAGAGAGGTTATCCATAAATGATTCATTAATATTCTGAACTTGGTACATCATTAAAAATCCTTTTTTTTTAGGGATTTTACAGTGAGTTAAATAATGTAAAAGTACACATTCAACTGATTCACACATGATTTCAAAAGAATTCAATGTGGGGTTTTCAACAGTATGACCATTGGGTTTCTGTGTTGAACTGCATCAGTGCTGCCAACATGGATTGGCATCACTTTTACAATTGCAGCGAAAGTGAGGGTGAAAGTTTCACAGTAATGACAGTCTCAAAAACCATGGCCAATAAAACAAAGGAAGAAGGAATTACATGTTGGGAATTTTAGTTGAGAGGCTCTTTTAGTATTCCACTGTGTAATTTGCAATAGGTTGTCCATTCTAATTCGCTATTTGATTCCTCATGAGCAGCCAAGACTAACTTACTTTGTTTTGTCAGTGTGATGGGCAGGGAATAATGGAACGGATATTTTGGACAGGGAGAGGCAGGTGGCAATCAGAAAGAGAAGAGGTGAGTACAATGCAGGAGAAAGACAATGAGGTTGAAATAGTGGGGAAGAACAGGGAACTGGAGAAAGAGTGGGTGGGCATAGAGAACGCAGGTGAGTTAAGCAGGGATAGGAGAAATTAGAAAGAGTGTAGTGGATGGGAATGAGGGAGAGAAGATCAGAGAATGGAAGAAATTTGATATTCCTCATCTCTGGGATCACCTCTCAGTTGATGAAGTGAATGGTATAATTGATTGGTTAGATAATCCAACAGGGTTGGAGCTCACTGAATGATGGAAATGAAAGTTAGGAGGGGTGTAAGTTAGGCTGCTGGTTCACTTGTCCTCCCCATACTGCACACTCTCCCAATATCTGGGTGCCTCCCTTTAAGTTTAGGAGAATTGGTTAAACTGATTATCTGTTTGACAACTAACTATATCTGAGAAAACAATTGGCGATAAATTGTGGTCATTCTGGAATGAATTTTGGAAATACTTCTACATGCAAAAGTTGAAAAAAAAAAGCAAATAACTTGCTGCAAAATCAAATGTTAATTCCAAACTGAGATTGATAGGTTTTGTTAATCAAAGGTATTCTGGGATTTGGGATGAAGTCTCAGATCAGTCATGGAGTGGAGGAACAGGCCTGAGGGACCAAATGGTCTCCTGATCCTGTATCCCTATTAAATGTGGTTGTCGTTGGATTATATTTAATAGAATCTAAGCTGCACTATTCTTTGTTCACTTCGTTTCACTTCTTCACAGTCATCTCACTGACTGTGGATGGGTGCAGCTCCAACAACACTCAAGAAGCTTGACACCATCCAGGCCAGAGCAGCCCACTTACGTCCTCACCTTCAATATTCACACTCTCCACCGCCGATGCTCTGTGGCAGCAGCAATTTATAAGATGCAGTGCAGAAATTCACCAAAGCTTCTTAGATAGCACCTTCCAAGGCCAAGTTGACTTGCCGAGAGGGTGCTTTTCCAGCACCACACTTTTCAACTTTACACCTAGAAGGACAAGGGCAACAGAAACATGGGAACATCATCAGCTGCAAGATCTCCTCCAAGCCACTCACCATCCTGACTTGGAAATGTACCGCTTTACCTTCACCGGCACTGGGTGTCTTGGGATCCCCTCCCTGACAGTACTATAGCAAATGGCCTGCAGCAGTTTAAGAGGGCAGCTCACCATCACCTTCTCAGGGGCAGCTAGGGATGGGCAATAAATGCTGGGCCAGTCAAAGATGCCCACATCCCATGAGTGAATAAAATAAAATGGAAATTCATTTTGAACACATGGCTCACTCCTTACAGAATTGTTTATGAGCAAGTATTAACAATAGAGAAAAAGTTAGTCTATCATAGATGTCAAACTTTAATTAATATGTTTATATTTTAAAAATTATACCATGTATAATTCTGTGTAATTAGAATAATCAGTCAAGTTTCTTAGTAAGTTTTCATGTTCAGAAGCTGATTTATCCTACATTTGAAACATTGTAGCCTTTTCACTGAATGTGTCCAACAGAAGTACAGACACAAGTTGTAATTCTCATTGCTTGTGACATTTTGCCAAAATTCTCTGGGAGCACATTTCACCTCTGAAGATCAGCTTGTCATATATCCTTCCTGCTGGCCTTAGTAACCTTCTCGAGCTGAAGAGTCGGTTTTGTTCCGATTCATAAGTTACAACACAAAAACCCAACTTCTCCATGCTTCACATGAACATTTTCCCATCACTAAATTTCATGTGGCCTGCATGTTTATCCACCTCTAGGGCACACACTGTGCACTCAAAAGGAGACCATGTAAGAAATGAATCAGTTCCTCAAAAGAAATACTCTAAAATCTAATAAATGAATGATATGGAGGTGTAGTGTTAGACTGGGGTGGACAAGGTTAGAAGTGAAGCGACACCAGGTTATAGTCCAGCAGGTTTGTTTCAAATCATAAACGTTTGGAATGCTGCCCCAATGTTTGATGTGCCAGTGTGCTTATCTCACTGAGATATCCCCTTTAGTATGTTCCTCATTAGGTTTTGGTTGTATTAAATGTTTTGCTGTTCAAAGTTGCTTAGCTTGCTGTGATTTCAAATAAACCTGTTAAACTCTAACCTGGTGCTGACTGACTTCTGACCTAACAAATGAATGAAATGAGATGAAACAATAAACTGATGTTGGAATGTGGATTGGTATCCAGATCTTCTTCAAAGCTGGGGTTGTTTCCCGTCTGGAGAAACAGCGTGAGAAGCTGATTTGCCGGAACCTGATCTTGCTGCAGGCCGTGTGCCAGGGATTCCTTGGGCGCCAGCAATTCAAGAAGATGAAGGTAAAGCTCAGTCACCGCTGATTGCAATGGCCTGAAACCCCATCTCTGACCTCCTTAAACCCCATCTCCAACGGTCTGAAACCCCATCTCCGACCTCCTTAAACCCCATCTTCAACAATCTGAAACCCCATCTCCGACCTCCTTAAACCCCATCTTCAATGGCTTTAAACCCCATCTCCGACCTCCTTAAACCCCATCTTCAATGGCCTTAAACCCCATCTCCGACCTCCTTAAACCCCATCTTCAATGGCCTTAAACCCCATCTCCGACCTCCTTAAACCCCATCTCCAACGGTCTGAAACCCCATCTCCGACCTCCTTAAACCCCAGCTTCAATGGCTTTAAACCCCATCTCCGATCTCCTTAAACCCCATCTCTGACCTCCTTAAACCCCATCTCCAATGGCCTTAAACCCCATCTCCAACAGCCTGAAACCCCATCTCTGACCTCCTTAAACGCCATCTCCAATGGCTTTAAACCCCATCTCCGACAGCCTTAAACCCCATCTCCAAGGGCCTTAAATCCCATCTCTGACCTCCTTAAACCCCATCTCCAATGGCCCAAAATCCCATCTCCAACGGCCTTAAACCCCTTCCCCATGGCCTTAAACCGCTTCTCCATGGCCTTAAACTCCTTCCCCATGGCCTTAATCCCATTCTCCAATGACCTTAAACCCCTTGTCCATGACCTTAAACCCCTTCCCCATGGCCTTAAACCCCTTCTCCATGGCCTTAAACCCCTTCCCCATGGCCTTAATCCCATTCTCCAATGACCTTAAACCCCTTCTCCATGGCCTTAAACCCCTTCCCCATGGCCTGAATCCTATTCTCCAATGGCCTTAAAACCCTTCTCCATGGCCTTAATCCCATTCTCCAATGACCTTAAACCCTTTCCCCATGGCCTTAAACCCCTTCTCCAATGGCCTTAAACCCCTTCCCCATGGCCTTAAACCCCTTCCCCATGGCCTTAAATCCCTTCCCCAATGGCCTTAAATCCCTTCTGCATTGGCCGTAAACCCCTTCCCCATGGCCTTAATCCCTTCCCCAATGGCCTTAAACCCCTTTCCCAATGGCCTTAAACTCCTTCTCCTATGGTCTTAAACCCCAGCTCCAATGTGTACTCAAAGGGGAAAGAATCAAAATGTAAATCCTAACCACAATCTAAAGGCCTGGTTCCTCCTGCCTGAATGTTCTATTTATGAATGGCCTGTATTCTCTGATATTGAGTGAGTTGATTGTGTTGGCTTTTCCCTTTCTCCAGACGCAGCATTTAGCTCTTTGTTGTATTCAGAAGAACATTAAGAAATACTGGATGATCAGCCAGTGGCAGTGGTGGCAGCTGATGTCCAGTATCCGTCCGATGCTTAGTGTTAACTTGGTTGATGAAAAGCTCCGAGTCAAAGAGGTATGTTTGTGTTTATGAATGTGTCTTCGCTGTTCGAATCCCCTTCACCCCCAACTTCTGTATTGAAGGAATACACCTTAGTTCACTCAATAGAACACAGAAACATTGGAGTGAGTCAGTTACAAAATTCAGCTTGTATAAACCTATTAGTGGGAGTTGTGTTTCTAAATATCAACACGGGCAATTTAGTGACTGAATTGAATTAATTTTATTGTCTCATGTACCCACATGAGTACAGTGAAAAGTTTACAAGTCACTTATGGCACCATCGTTGATACAAAGGTACCCAGATGCACAATCTTGGGATCAATAGAGTAATTTATTTTTCTTTTATCATCAGTATCTTAGCAATCTCTGAGAGTTTTACTTCAGTCAAGTATCGGGTGTTGAAATTACTTCCATATATCACCCATTCACCAGCACTGACCCAATGTTCGATAAGTCATGGAATGCCTACAGTGTGGAAGCAGGCCGTTGGGTCCATGAGTATTCCACCCAGATCCACCACCTCCATCCTATCGCTGCAACTCTACATTTCCCATGGCCAATCCATCTAACCTGTATGTCTTTGGACTGGGGAGGAAACCGGAGCAAACCCATGCAAACATGGGGAGAATGTCCAAACTCTGCACAGATGGTTGCCCAAGGCTGGAATCGAACCAAAGTCCCTGGTGCTGTTAGGCAGCAGTGTTAACCATGGAGCCACAATGCCAATCACTGAGCCTCTGTGCCAAAGGGAGAAAAATGTTTTTGTCACGTGGTGCTTAAAACCAAATAATAACGATTCAGCCCATTGGGTCTATGTCTGTGCTTATGTTCCATTTCAGCTTTCCCCCACCCTCTTTCCCATCACCTTATTAACCTATCATTTGCTCCCTTTCTCCCTCATGTGTTTATCTCACTTTCCCTTCAATGTATCTATGTCGTTCACCTCAACCAGTCCTTGTGTAAGTGAGTCCCACATTCTAGCATTCTCCACGTGCCCTCTATTGGATCACAAAGTCTGCTGCAAGAAGTTAACAGTTTGTTTCATGGAGGGAGCATAACAAGGATTCATTGGACTTGTTCCCAGGATGGCAGGACTCTGTTGTAACAGACACTTGGCAAACCTGACCTGAAACCTCTAGAATTTTGAAATATGAGAGGTCATCTGATTGTAAGTTATGGTATACCCAAAGGAAAAGGCAGGGCAAACACAGGTAAACTCTTTCCCTAGTTGGGGAGTGCAGAACCGGGGGAGCTACACTTTTAAAATAAGGTGGGGGGGGGGGGTGCCATTTAGGTCTAAGATGAATTGAAATTATTTGGAATTCTCCACCCTAATGGGCTGTAAAAGCTCAGTCTGTGAGTTTGTTTAAGGTTGCGGTTGATAGGTTCCTGATTACCAGTGGAATTCAGGAGGAATGGTGGGGTGGGGGGGAGCAGGGTGTGGTGTGTAAAAGGGATTGAAGTGTTCGTTCAGCCACAATCATGTGGAATGATGGGGTAGGTTCAGTGGGCTGAATGGCCTCCACCTCTTTCAATGGTACATCACCAGATTGATCATCGTTTTGACAAATAACAGCCAAAGAAATTTATTCTCCTTGCCCTCCTTCCAAACAGGTCTTTTTATTTAATTCATCCTTGCGATATGGGTGTCATTGTCTGGACAGTGTTTATTTTCCATTCCTAATAGGCCTTGAGGAGGTGGTGGTGAGCAGTTGCCTTCAACCACTGTAGTCCACAATAGTGTAGTTTCATCCACAATGCCATTAGGGAGTGAGGTCCAGGATTCTGACCCAGTGGCATTGAAAGAATGGCATTACATTTCCAAGTTAGGATGGAGAGTGAGTTGGAGGGAATTTGCAGGTGGTGCTATTCCCATGTATCTTCTGCCCCTTCTCCTTCCAAGGTTAGGTTTCAAAGGTGTTTGACGAGTTATTATAGATGGTACACATGACTGCCATTGTGTACTGCGAGTGATTGTTGACGTTTGTGGAGTTGGTGCCAATCAATTCAGTTGCCTTGCCCTGGATGGTGTTAAGCTTCCTGAGTGTTGTCAAAGCTGCACCCATCCAGGCAAACGTGGAGTATCCCAGCACACTCTTGGCATGTGTCTTACACATGGTGAACAGCCTTTGCAAAGTCAGGAGTTGAGTTGTTCACTGCAGAATCCCAGCCTTTGACCTGCTCTTGTCACGTCAATATTTAAATGGCTAGTCTGGTTCAGTTTCTGGTTAATGTAAACTCCAGGTTGCTGATAGCATGGCATTCAGCACCAGTAATTGCATTGCATGTCGGGGGTGAATGTTATATTGCCTGTTGATGGATATGATTATTCCCTGGCATTTGTGTGGGGCAAATGATACTTTTATTTGCGTTAACATGGTGTTCCTTACATAACTAGGATGAGGTTAGTGCATTGCGGAAGAAGTTGGAGAAATCTCAGCGGGAACGTAACGAGATCCAAGAAAACACTGACCTACTCGAGGGCAAGGCAAGTTCACTCCTGATTTCTTTATCATTATCATAATTATGTTGGGGACATTTCTACACCTCCTTGTGTTTATTTTGGGTCTGATCCTAATAGGCGGTTGCCTTTTTTCCCTATATATTCTGATCTTCCTTCATTCCCATGTAGTCTCTAGAATGAATCAGTTACAATGGCAGGACCAGCCAAAAATATATGCAGCCCTGGCCATCCTTATTGCTGCTGTGGATCTGAACGTTTTGATGTATTTCTGGCTTATAACAAACTGAGACAAAGTGCCCAAATAGTCAATCAGGTTTTAAAGCAGAAAGATGCTGGAAGACTCTGGTATTAGCTGAAAGGTTCAAAACGCTGTTGTACAATGAAAAGTCTTTCTATTTCTCTTAAATAAGATGAGTACTCGAGTGCTGAATTATTTCATTTAGATTTGTACACAATAGTTGGCTATAATTGTTTGAGGAAAAAGTGAGGATTGCAGATGCTGGAGATCAGAGCTGAAAATGTGTTGCTGGAAAAGCGCAGCAGGTCAGGCAGCATCCAAGGAACAGGAGAATCGACGTTTCGGGCATAAGCCCTTCTTCAGGAATGAGGAAAGTGTGTCCAGCAGGCTAAGATAAAAGGTAGGGAGGAGGGACTTGGGGGAGGGGCGTTGGAATTGCAATAGTTGTAGGGAGGTCAAGGTGAGGGTGATAGGTCAGAGTGGGGTGGGGGCGGAGAGGTCAGGAAGAAGATTGCAGGTTAGGAAGGCGGTGCTGAGTTTCCTCATTTCCCCTCCCCCCACCTTGTCTCAGTCAAATCCCTCGAACTCAGCACCGCCTTCCTAACCTGCAATCTTCTTCCTGACCTCTCCGCCCCCACCCCACTCCGGCCTATCACCCTCACCTTGACCTCCCTCCACCTATCGCAATTCCAATGCCCCTCCTCCAAGTCCCTCCTCCCTACCTTTTATCTTAGCCTGCTGGACACACTTTCCTCATTCCTGAAGAAGGGCTTATGCCCGAAACGTCGATTCTCCTGTTCCTTGGATGCTGCCTGACCTGCTGCGCTTTTCCAGCAACACATTTTCAGCTATAATTGTTTGAACTCATCAAATGTAAAGGTGACTGTAGATTTTGTACCATCAGTGGTTCTGAAAGGGTTAATATTGAGGAGTACCATATGCTCCACCACTATGAAACTCCCCTATGACGTTGTGAGCAGATCAGCTTAAGGTCTGGAAGGAGTGAGATCTAAAATCTGATCCTGTTTAAGTCTCTTGAACAATGTCTATCATGTCATCGTAACCAATAGCTAGTCACTGACATGTAACAAACTATAATGCGTTAACTACAACAAAACTCTTCTAGTGAGACCAGAAGTAGCTTCCCTCTAATACACAGACCATATCGCTTCCTACATTTAGACAGGATGGTGGAAACCACTCTTATCGTGTACAGCAAGCTCACACAACAATCACCCAGAGTTATCATTAGAGTCATATAGTCATAGAAATGTGCACCAAAGGAAAAGATCGTATGGTCCAACTTATCCATGCTGACCAGATATTCTAAGTTAATCTAGTCCCACCAGCCAGCACCCGGCCCATATCCCTCTAAAACCTTCCTATTCATATACCCATCCAGATGCCTTTTAAATGTTGTAATTGTACTAGCCTCCACCACATCCTCTAGCAGCTCATTCCATATACGCACCACCCTCTGCGTGAAAAAGTTGCCCCTTAAGTCCCTTTTATATCTTTCCCCTTTCAACTTAAACTATGCTCTCTAGTTTTGGACTCCCCTATCCTGGGAAGAAGACCTTGTCTATTTAACCTATCCATGCCCCTCATAATTTTATAAACCTCTATAAGGTCACCCCTCAGCCTCCGACACTCCAGGGAAAACAGGCCCAGCCTATTCAGCCTCTCTCTATAGCTCAAACCCACCAAACCCAACAACCCCAACAATCTTTTCTGAAACCTTTCAAGTTTCACAACATCCTTCCCATAGCAGGAAGACCAGAGTTCCTTCATTCTCAGTGGATGGTCCGTGGAGTCTCCTGTGAGGCAGTGAATTCCAAAACGGGAACACTGATCCTGCTGGTTGATGTGTGAGGAACCTCAGGGAGGCTGTGCTACTGTGTAGCTTGAAGGGAATGTTAGTTATCATCAACCATCAGAGAGAGGTGTTTTACTAGGAGACAGTGAGGTCTGCAGATGCTGGAGATCAGAGTTGAGTGTGTGGTGCTAGAAAAGCACAGCAGGTCAGGCAGCATCCAAGGAGCAGGAAACTTGATATTTCAGGCCGGAGACCTTCATCAGGAATGAGTGCTCCTGACCAAGGGCTCTGGCCCGAAACGTTGATTTTCCTGCTCCACTAGAGGTGCTTTACTTCCTGTCATTTGTTCTTGCCAAACCTGCTTTTTACCCACTGTGCATTTGGGAGAACACAAGATCCAAATACCTGATGCAGGCCCAGAGAAAAGAACAGCTTCCACCGGTGGGTGATGGACCGACAGAATAATCACACTGCAGAAGGAGGCCATTTGGCCCTTTGTGACTGCAACTGTGTAATACATTTAGTGCTGCTCTCCCACATGACTCGACATCCCCCGGACATTCTTTGTTCCTCAATCACTGAAGACCTGTAGTCATCACTGGCGGTCTCTCACAGACGAGGATGACTCCCAGGGTGAGTCTGTATGTGGCTGTATAGACTACCGCAGACTCTGTTACACTTGGGTGTTCATGGGAAGGGTTGCGTGGACCGTTGGTGTGGCAGCATGCTCCTTATGCTGCTTTCTCCTGGCTTCCACTTTTTCCTGACAGCAAGTCTCGAGATGTTTGACACCTTCCCGGATGCTGCTCCTCCATTTTGGACAGTCTTGGGCCAGTGATTCCCAGATGTCTGTGGGAATGCCGTACTTCCCCAGTGAGGTCTTGAGGGTATCCCTGAAGCACTTCCTCTGTCCGACCTGGGGCTTCCCTGGCATTAAGGAGGAGAAAGTGAGGACTGCAGATGCTGGAGATCAGAACTTAAAAATGTGTTGCTGGAAAAACGCAGCAGGTCAGGCAGCATCAAAGGAGCAGGAGAACCGACGTTTCGGCATAAGCCCTTCTTCAGGAATCCTGATTCCTGAAGAAGGGCTTATGCCCGAAACGTCAATTCTCCTGTTCCTTTGATGCTGCCTGACCTGCTGTGCTTTTCCAGCAACACATTTTTAAGCTCGCCTGGCATTACTGAGCTGGGAGTAGATCACCTGTTTGGAGAGTCTACCCTGGTCCGATAGTACAGCAGCATAGGCTGTCTCTATGCAGGCTGCAGCTGGAACTCTCTCCTTGAAAGGTGGCCCTGGACAATAAACCTTCCAACAAAACCTACCTTAAAGTGTACATAAATATAGGCTACTGTGAGGCATGTCTGATAAAATTAGGTTGCTCAATCTACTTATGTGGGAGATTGACTCGACTGATTTTATTAAGGCCTTGGCAGCCTGTGATAGACAGTCTATTGAAGAAAGTAAATTCTATGCCTGTTGGCTACAAGGGAGACTGCCCATGTCCCATAATGGTGACAGACCTCGAGTTAATTTCATTAGTTGGATTTATTAATTCTCCCTTTACTTGTCACACTCATACACATTAAACACACCCAAACAGTCAATCAGGCTTTAAAGCAGAAAGATGCTGGAAGTCTCTGGGAGTAGCTGAATGGTTCAAAATTCTGAAGGACAATGAAAAGCCTTCCTGTTTCTAGTAAATAAGATGGGTACTGGCATGCTGAATTATTTCATTTTGATTTGTACACGATAGTTGGCTACATTAGTTCGCATTATGCAAAGGTATCTGTAGACTTGGTACAGTTGTAGATCAGATCAGATCCCCTCAAAATATACTAAGAAGGTAACCAAGACCTAACATTTTCTAATTTTAAAGGTAAATGTCAGGTGCTGTGTTCCAGATGTAACTTGATTTGTCAAACTACATGATATTAAGCAAAGCACAATCTGTTCAAACACAAAGTAAAAATACAACAAGAGAAAGGGGCACTTGGAATTGCTGAACTCCACTGGAAAATATCTTAGAAAATAGAGGAATAAAAAGTCTAGCATTGCAGAAATAAATAAAGGTTCAGAACAACAGTCTCCCAACCCAGACCAGCCTTGAGTCTGCAGCAGGTCTTAGCTCCAGATCGTGCTGCGCATCACCTCCAGGTTCATGAGGCTGGGAGATTGCTCTGGAATCTCCTCGAGATTAGGAGACCATGCTGAGGCCATGCCAGGCCGAGAGAGCATTATGTACAGCTGGAAGATTGCCGTGCCAGGAAGCTGCCATGCCATGCCAGGAGGAATGCATTGGGGGCTGCTTTGCCAGGCCAGGAAATGTCTACTCCAGGCCAGGAGTCCACTACACCCAGCTGCAAAGCTGCTATGCCAAGCCCCCAGAGACCACCACGGGGTGCCGCTACAACAGGCTGAGAGGACCCCTCATCGTGTCTGCACTAAAGCCAGGAGCCAACCGGAGGCTGGCAGACAGTGGAGAGTGGGAGAGAAGAAGAAAAAAAAGAAGAAAAAGAAAAAAAAGGGTGGGGAGGACAAACTCTGGCTGAAGGGTCCTATTCCGCTGCTATCCTGAACTGGAAGAGATTTCTGAGAGAGAGAGTATAGCAGCTCGGAGAGATTCACTGCCTTCCAACCCTGCAGAGGCCCCAGCAACAACTGCTGACAGCTAACTAAACATCCTGGTCCTGTGGGAACTTGACCACACCCGCTCAGACTGCTTCTATTGTTCCAACTTTAAAAAAATTGCAAGGTCTCACAAGTTGTTTATCTTCTTATACACTGCTTGTCACCTATTCCTTTATCTCACTCTAAAAGAAACCAGAACAAACACACCTCTTAAAGCTGCAGTATTGTCACAGTACCATGAGTGCGTCTGAAAGGATTAATATTAAAAAGGTTTCAACTCTGTGTTCTTTTGTGTTTCTTATCCTGTCTGTACACTACCACTCTACCTTGCATGTCCTCACAGTATTGTGCATTAAATCCTTTCCTTGGGTTCATTTCTACACCTTGCTCTCTCAGGGGGACTCTCCAATCTCAAAGACTCTGTGCCTTCTCCTGGTTTGGTTCGGTCTTGACCGATAGACCTCCGGGAATTTAAATCTTATAAGATAATGCATGGCTTAGAAAGGGTGGATGCTGGGAAATTGTTTCCATCTGGCGGGCGTACTAGGACTCGTGGGCACAGCCTTAGAATTAGAGGGGGTCAATTTAGAATGGAAATGAGGAGACATTTCTTCAGCCAGAGAATGGTGGGCCTGTGGAATTCACTGCCATGGAGCGCAGTGGAGGCCGGGATGTTAAATGTCTTCAAGGCAGAGATTGATAAATTCTTGATCTCACAAGGAATTAAAGGAGAGTCTGGGTAGTTAGCGTTGAAATGCCCATCAGCCATGATTGAATGGTGGAGTGGACTCGATGGGCCGAATGGCCTTACTTCCACTCCTATGTCTTATGGTCTTAAATCCATCCCGTGGAATTCTTCAGAGACCTTTTGTTTAACTTTGTGGACATTTTCTTCCTGTTTGTTGGACTTGATGTGGAGTAAAGGCAGGTGGAGGGGAAGTCTGGTGGCTGTCTTCAAGCCTTGGTAGATCCTGAGAAATCCACTCAAATGATATTCTCCGGAGTGTACAAGATCACCCTGTGGAAGGGGAGTTGGAGGTTGATTTCATTGGAACAAGATCCTGAGCCTAGTTGCCCAGGTGGATGTGGAAAGAATGTTTCCTCTTCTGGAAGAATCTAGAAGTAGCCGTCATTGTTTAAAAATAAGGGAGTGCCCATTTAAAATGAAGATGAGAATTTTCATTTTTCTCTTGCTCATAGGGCTGAGAATCTTTGGAATTGCCTTCCTAAAATGGCACTGGTCACTGAAATTTTAAATATTTTGAAAGCAGTGGTCGGTAGATCCTTAATGGAAGATTATGGGGGATATGCAGGAATACAGAGCTGAGGTGAAAATCAGGGTGTAATGAGTGGTGGCACAGGACTTGGAAGGCTGCGTAGCTGATTTTTATTCTTTGTTTGTATTTTTGTGTGTATCAACCATGTTGGTTAGAATGAAGATTTGGCACCTTTTCTTTATGAAATGTTACTGAAGGAGGTGAATTATCTAAATTGGGCCACAACTACTACAGACCATAGTCACTCTAACCCATTCAGCTATGGCCGGCAGTGTTACCTCATGTCCAGCAGGATGATTCCCAAATCTCAGTGATTGGTGCATCCTTTCAGGTCCCAATGATGACCCTGGCTGGTTGGTCAATTAACTGCTCCTCACGTTTCTGAGTTTACTGGCTTCTGTTGCTAATGCCCAGACCCAAACTCCAGATGGCTAGGACCGGTTACTCACACTTAACCTGATGCAAGGGGCTGCTTTAACTTGGGAGCAGATTTGCAAACCAGCGTGTTCACAGCTCTGCATTCTCCTGTACAGAAGTACTTCAAGTGAGTGTATGTTTGGGAGGATTGATTGTTACATTCCAAGAAGGATCAGGAGACCACAGCAGCAGTTTTATTATTGTCTACAAGCAGCAAGGTTAGACAAAGCTGTTTTCTGTCCAGAATGGCCAATAGCATCATTATTTCAGCATGTGATTGGACTCTTAAAATGACAATCCTCCATATAAATTCAAAACATGCATGAACGGGATGGTATACAGTAATGGGGAGGGGGATTAACATCTCTGATTTGCATCAAACATTCCAGCTCTAGCTCTTTCCAGCCCAGATTTTGGGTACAGCAGAAACATTTGTTTGAAGCTGTTTCAAGTTCATAGAAGTTTGTAGCCTGATACCTGGCAGAGAAACTTTATAATTCCTACCCTAATTGAGCAGCAACACTATGTCCATCATCACTTCATTTAAAAATATGAATTATTGACCAGGGCTTGCTCCCACTAGTATCAAAGTGTGTCCATATTGATTATGATCTCTCTTGTAGTGGTGCTTTATCTTGTGCAACTCATTATGTGAGGTTTGATTCTGGGAGCTACAAAGGAACCTGTGTGGAATTTTCAAGTGGTTAAGGGGAATGTTAACTATTTTGAGATGACAACTAAGTTTCACTCGAATTATGCAAGTTGCTAAAATCAAAATCAAAAGGAAACAGCAGAAACATTTGAAGTCCTGGGGAGTTTTGCTGAACAAAGAGACCTTGGAGTGCAGGTTCATATCTCCTTGAAAGTGGAGTCGCAGGTAGATAGGATAGTGAAGAAGGTGTTTGGTATGCTTTCCTTTATTGGTCAGAGCATTGAGTTTAGGAGTTGGGAGGTCATGTTGCAGCTGTACAGGACATCGGTCAGGCCACTTTTGGAATATTGTGTGCAATTCTGGTCTCCCTCCTATTGGAAGGATATTGTGAAACCTGAAAGGATGCAGAAAAGATTTACAAGCATGTTGTCAGGATTGGAGGGTTTGAGTTATAGGGAGAGGCTGAATAGGCTGGGGCTGTTTTCCCGGAACGTTGGAGGCTGAGTGGTGACCTTATAGAGGTTTATAAAATCATGAGGGGCATGGATAGGATAAATAGCCAAGGTCTTTTCCTTGGGGTGTGGGAGTCCGGAACTAGAGGGTGTAGGTTTAGGATGAAATTGAGAAAATTTAAAATGGCAACTTTTTCATGCAGAGGTTGGTGCGTGTATGGAATGAGCTGTCAGAGGAAGTGGTGGAGGCTGGTATAATTACAACATTTAAAAGGCATCTGGATGGGTATATGAATAGGAAGGGTTTAGAGGGATATGGGCCAAGTGCTGGCAAATAAGACTAGATTAATTTAAGTTATCTGATCAGCACAGACGAGTTGGACCGAAGGCTTTGTTTTTGCGCTGTACATCTCTATGACTGTGAGAACCTGGAGGGTCTTGACAGGCTGGATGTAGAAAGGCTTTTTTTTAATTTATGAGAGAAAGAATAAAAAGAAAAGAATCAACAAGGTCATGATTTAAATATAAGAGATGATACTAATTTTCCTCTCCCAGGATTGAGAGTCTTTTGAACTCTCTTTCTGAAGGTATGGTGGAACCAGAGTTCTTGAATATTTTTAAGGCTGAGTTGACAAATTCCTGTTAAGTGGGGGTGGGGTGAGGGGGGGAAGTGGGGATAGGTGGAGTGTTAGGCAGAAAGTTATTTACAATTTGAGGTTGCAATCAGATCAACGATGATCTGAATGAAGTAGCAGATCAATATCAATGAGCTGAATGGCCTACTTGAGAGGTCGAATGGCCTGCTCCAGCATCTGTCCATATATTTGTATGATGAGATGACAAGCTTCAGGAACTGAAACACTTCATAGCCAGTCAGTAAGCCACATGTTTAACCTTTGCTGTGCTGTTCAGTGCTTTGTGGTTTCATGAAGCAATATGTATGTTCTTGGCTATGAATTAAGAAAAGGAAATTAGATGTTTCAACCTAGGAAATTAAGAGAAGGAAAGACAGATGGGTATTATTTGACCCTGAAAAAAAGACCATTTATTTTTCTGACCACATGCAAGTATTCCTACAGAACAAGCTCCAGTAAATTCCCTGAAGAATTTGCGCTGCTGTTACTTTACTAGTATTAACTGCCGACTGCTGATTGACAGTGGGTCATGCTTCATCAAGCTGAGAACGTTAAGTAAGTACAGACCAGAAAAAAAACACTCCATCCACTTGGCAGCACTTGTGTAACTGTTAACAAGGCCGGGCAAGATCTGCAATCCTGGTACAAATGAAGTTGTTGGCAACCCCCAGGAGTCTAACCTGAATCAGTCAGCCTCCTCTGCCCCTAACCTTAACCAAATGCAGGAAAGGTTATTTGTTTAATGTGCACTTATCATTTGGATGGGCATGTCTGCTATCTTAACTAGAAATTACCCTGTCCAGGGAAGTCATTGTTGTTTAACAGAACAGCATCCTTTTTTTATGAATTGGGCAATAAAAGACTCTCAGAGATTTACAAGGGTTTTATTATTAATCTATAATTTAGCACTAACGCAAGTTTCCACCTTTCCCACCTGCTCCGTTTTCCCTTGTTTTCAAGAAACATTGATGTATTGCTTAGGGTTACATAGATCAAAGGGTATCAGGAGAAAGTGGGAATGGGGATATTGAGTCAATGATCAATCACGGCCATACCAAATGGTGGCACGAGTTCAAAGGGTCAAATGGCCTCCTCTTGCTCCTATTTTCCATGTCTCTGTTTCTAAGCTCATTTCCTTTCTTGGGGAAGACGTAGCTTTTTCAAACAATATACTTTTCTAATCAGCAATGTTATTACACACCACTGGGGTGGGTGGGACTTGACCCCAGGCCTCCGGGCTCAGAGATAGGGATGCTACCACTGCACCACAAGAACCCCAAAAACCTAGTTCTTTTATCCGTAAGTGGTCCCACGCGCAACTGAAGTTTTTTGCACTCGTGAAATCACTCATGTTTTCCAATTTCCGTGCATACCCAAGAAGGGTAATACAAACCATCAAAGGTGAGGGAGAGATGACATCCCAGTGGGATCACCAAAATGACCATTCTGCAACTCAGCACAATCGTAATTCACACCAGGTTTAGTCATTAACAGAAAGTAACGGTTTATTGCAATCAACTTAACTTTAAAAAATGGTGGAGAAAAGGAAACTGGGATTTTGGTCTATTACAATGCAATTTAAACAATACTCCTTCAATTAAACTCTAAATACAGTCTCACTCGATCATAAATAAGACACAGTAACTATGGGTGGATGAAAAACACAGACAGGGTGAACATAATTCCAAAGATTTAAAGTCTAAATTTCAAGGGTGGGCTAAATTGTCTCACACAATCCTTTCAATTGTAGACCTAATGCCACACAGTTGTTTGTAAAGCACTGATAATTCTTCAATTCTTAATAATTGATCTGCAGACACAAGAACATAGGAACTTGAAGCAGGAGTAGACCGTCCGGCCCTTCCAGCCTGCTCCGTCACTCAGCAAGATCATGGCTGATCCTTTTATGGCCTCAACCTTCTCTCACCATAACCCTTAATTCCTTTATTGTTAAAAAAAATCTATCTTACTTTTAAAGGCATTTACTGAAGCAACGTCAACTACTTCACTGGTCAAGGAATTCCATTGATTCACAACCCTCTGGGTGAAGACGTTCCTTCTCAGTTCAGTCCTAAATCTGCTCCCTCTAATCTTGAGGTTGTGACCTATTGTCCTCATTTCACCCGCCAGTGGAAACATCCTCTCTACTTCTATCTTACCTAGTCCCTTCATTATTTTATATGTTTCTACAAGATCCCCCCTCATTTTTCTAAATTCCTGAGAATATAATCCTAATCTACTCAATCTCTCCTCATAAACCAACCCCCTTAACTCCAGAATCAATCTAGTGAACCTCCTCTACACCCCCTCCAGTGTCACTACATTCTTTCTCAAGAAAGAAGACCACATCTTCATTCAGTACTCCAGGTAGGGTCACACCAACACTTTATACAGCTGCAACATAACCTTCCTGCTTTTAAACTCAATCCTTTTGGCAATGAAGGACAAAATTCTGTTTTCCTTCCTACTTACCTGTTATATCTGCAGACCGACCTTCTGTGATTCATGCACAAGGATATCCAGGTCCCTCTGCACAGCAGCATGTTGCAACTTTTTCCCATTCAAGTAATAACCCTTTTTACTGTTATTTCTATCGAAGTGCATCACTTCACATTTATTAACATTGTTTACCATCTGCCAGACCTTTGCCCACTCACTTTAAGTATCTATGTTCCTCTGCAAAGTTTCACAGTCCTCTGCACACTTTGCTCTGCCACTCATCTTAGTGTCATCTACAAACTTTGACATACTACATGTGGTCTCCAACTCCAAAGCATGTAAGTTGTGAATAATTGTGATTCCAATGCTGATTCCTGAGGCTCACCACTAGTTACTGATTGCCAGTCAGAATAGCATTCATTATCCCCACACTTTGCTTCCTGCATGTTAACCAATCCTCTATCCATGCTAATATTTTACCCATAATGCCATGCAACTTTATCTTATGCAGCAGCCTCTTGTGCGGCACCTTGTCGAAGGCCTTTTGGAAATCTAGGTACACCACATCCACTGGGTCCCCATTGTCCACTGTGTTCGTAATGTCTTCATAGAATTCCAAAAGATTAGTTAAGCATGACCTGCCCTTCATGAACCCATGCTGCTTCTGCCCAATGGGACAATTTCTATCTAGATGCATTGCTATTTCTTCCTTGATAATAGACTCAAGTATCTTCCTCACTGCAGGAGTTAAGCCAACTGGTCTATAATTCAGCATCTTTTGTTTACCTCCCTTTTTAAACAGTGGCGTCAAATTTGCTATTTTCTAATCTGCTGGGACTGGCCCCAGAGTCCAGCGAATCTTGGATAGTTACCATAAGTGCACTTGCTATATCTCCCGCCATCATTCTGTTCTTGTCAGAGTTCTTTCTTTTAAACTTTTGCAGCCAAGGGTCATCATTTAAAATTGATTCTATCAAGAGGTCAAAAGATTAATGTCGCCATGCAGGGATGTAGAGTTGAGATTAAAATCAGATCAGCCATGATCTTATTGAAAGGTGGAATTAACTTGAAGGGCTGAGTGGCCTACTCTGCTTCCTTGTTCATTTGTTTGTAAACGGTTTTGGTTTTCTGTCTTTTCTGAGACAGAAGGTTGGTGTGAAGGTACAGGTGGTGTGGCGTGGTGGTGGAGGGGGGTTGTGGGGAGAGAGAGAGGGAGAGTAGGGAGGTGGGGAGGGAGAAGTGGATGATTACAGTTTGCCCAGCTCTGAATGTTTTTTCTCTTCTCTACCCCCGGCACTCACAGCTTTTTTAAACACTCTGCAGCTTAACCAATCAGAGGGCTGTGGTCAGGCAGAATATCCCTAATTCGAAAGTCTCTTGGTATTGCTCAGTGTCAAATTCTCTCCCTGCTTTCTTCAAAAAGCAACATTGTCTGGCACAACCGAAAACTCTCCGATAGAGTCCTGTTATAGAGCAGTGCAATGTTCATTTCTGTTTCTAGTCTCAAAAGAGAAAAATACACAGTATTTTACAATATCCCCATTCAAGGCTGGAAGGCAGAAGTATGCTCAATCTTTCCCTGTAAACAGAACTCTGAACGTTCAGATGGGATGTGGGAATGCCTGGCAGGGCCAGAATTTGTCCCCCTTTCCAAATTACCTTTGAACTAACTGGCCTGCCAGGCCAGCAGATGAGCGACACCCACATTGCTTTGGGTTGGATCCCCATGTAGGCCAGACTGGGTAAGGATGGCAGATTCCTTTCCGAAAGGAGATGAGTGAACTAGATGAGCTTTTATGCTAATCAATGTCAGTTCTCTTGACCCTCATCATGCAGACCAGCTTTGCATTTCAGATTTTTACCTACTTTGTTTCTAATCAATCTGTTCAGAAATGTCATACACACCTCAGCAAGTGGGACTTGAACCCAAGCCTCATGGTCCATTGGGTAGGATCACTACAACTGCACTACAAGAGGGCCCTGAATTTCAGATTTTTTTTCCTTTTATTTAAACTATTTTTAGTCAACCTGTTCAGAGATGTTTTTACACATTTGTAGAGCAGGTGGGACTTAAATGGGCCTCCTGGTCCAATGGGTAGTGACATTACCACTGCACCACAAGAGGGCCTCAAATTTCAGCTTTTAAATTTAAAAAATTTCAACTTCTTTTTCAAAAACCCTTGCACAGAGATGTTATTATACACCTCTGCAACAAAGTGGGACTTGAATTGACCTCCTGGTCTGAGGGTGGGGGCACTACCACTGCACCACAAGAGAACTCCAATTTTCTGGTTTTTGTTAATGTAGTTTAAATTCCCACTAGGTGCTGTAGTGAGTGTTGAACTCATGTCTCCAAATAATGAGACTGGGTCCCTGGTTTATGAGCCCAGTTACATTACTATTATAGGGAAGTTGACGAACATTGTGGAAAACATCTGCAGTCTTTGGAGTTTTTCAAAATGCTATGAATGGCTGTTACGTAAGTAGCTCCAATGGGGAAACATCAGAAATTTAAATCTTAGCATGACTTATACACTTAATAGTAAGGTCCCAGGGAGTGTTGCTGAACAAAGAGACCTTGGAGTGCAGGTTCATAACTCCCTCAAAGTGGAGTCGCAGGTAGATAGGATCGTGAAGAAGGCGTTTGGTATGCTTTCCTTTATTGGTCAGAGTATTGAGTACAGGAGTTGGGAGGTCATGTTGCAGCTGTACAGGACATTGGTTAGGCCATTGTTGGAATATTATGTGCAATTCTGGTCTCCTTCCTATCGGAAAGATGTTATGAAACTTGAAAGGGTTCAGAAAAGATTTACAAGGTTGTTGCCAGGGTTGGAGGATTTGACCTACAGGGAGAGGCTGAATAGGCTGTGGCTGTTTTCCCTGGAGCATCGGAGGCTGAGGGGTGACCTTATAGAGGTTTACAAATTATGAGGGGCATGGATAGGATAAATAGACAAAGTCTTTTCCCTGGGGTTGAGGAGTCCAGAACTAGAGGGCATAGGTTTAGGGTGAGAGGGGAAAGATATAAAAGAGACCTAAGGGGCAACTTTTTCATGCAGAGGGTGGTATGTGTATGGAATGAGCTGCCAGAGGAAGTGGTGGAGGATGGTACAATTGCAACATTTAAGAGGCATTTGGATGGGTATATGAATAGGAATGGTTTGGAGGGATATGGGCTGGGTGCTGGCAGGTGGGACTAGATTGAGTTGGGATATCTGGTCGGCTTGGATGGAAGGGTCTGTTTCCATGCTGTACATCTCTATGACTCTAAATCCAGATGGCAATAGACTTAGAATTTAGTTGATTCATTCATATTCAATTGCATGCACATGGATAGCAGTGAGTTGAGAGGTGTTTAGGTTAAAGTATTTCATTTTGCATTTTGATTAACCCTTGGCACAACATCATGGGCCAAAGGGCCTGTTCTGTGCTGTACTTTTCTATGTTCTATATTTCTCTCCATTCCCTATAGTACTGTATGAAATTGAGTGAACTTATTAAATCAGATTACTTACAGTGTGGAAACAGGCCCTTCAGCCCAACAAGTCCACACCTACCCACCACCCACGTTCCCCTACACCTAACACTATGGGCAATTTAACATGTCCAATTCACCTAACCTGCACATTTTTGGACTGTGGGAGGAAACCGGAGCACTCAGAGGAAACCCACGCAGACACAGGGAGAACGTGCAAACTCCACACAGGCAGTCACCTGAGGCAGGGATTGAACCCGGGTCTCTGGCACTGTGAGGCGGCACTGTGCTGCCCACGAATTAATACATGTTCACCTTTGACACGGTGAATGTCAGCATGTGTGGGATACTGCTATTTATTTCAAGACCGGATTTATACTGATTTGATGCCCCACTGCAATACAAGGGTTACAATTGGCATGTTTTACTGGACTATGAAGGTTTGTAAATCAATTGAGAGCCTCTCTACAGGGTGCACTGAAAAGACCTCGCCTTACCCAGCAGAGCGTGTGGGCAGCAATGGCGGATGTAGAGGATTGAGCTTGGTTGTACTACATTCCTGTTGGATAGCTTGTGGAACCTCGCCGTGTTCATACACAACACCTCAGTGTCCACCAAGGTGATGGGGTGAGCATTTGTAGATCTGCACTCTAACATGAGTCAGCATCTTCAGGCAAGAGTGGAATGGGGTTGAAAATGCTCAAATCCTTGTCACTGTGCAGTGAAGGCAGGAACAAATGATGTGTTGGAATTAGGATATCTTATCAGACTTGCTAGTTGGTGAGAACTGGTAGGGTTTTGATACAATGTGCAGACAAGTCATCCGTAAAAAACACATTAGCATATGATTTCCCTGCTTGTTGAAATTTGGTTTTAATTCAGCAGACAGTTTGATATTTAGGAATTAATGTGGCTCCTGGTTTAAATGCTGGGAGTTTCTAAGCACTGGAGAAACTCTACGGAGAGATTATGTTGTCAAAACATTGTTACACAAGTCTTGATCTTGGTTCTCTCCTTGTCTTAAGCTGACATTTTGATAATGTAATGCTTAGTGAGAGAATCAATCGATCATACCCTAGATAACAATTGCTGATAGTTTAAAACTAAATAAAACCTTAATTGACCTCACACACGGCCAATGCTTTTAATTGCAGCACCTGTTATTGCGAAAGGTTTCATTGTTGGTGATTTCGCATTTGAATGTTCGTTCCTAAAAGCCTGCACTTCTTTTCTTCTTAATTATATGTTTGTTTGAAAAATAAATTGAGGCTTAACTGCAGCTGCTGTGAATGATATTCTCTTCTGGATCATTTTGATGGCAAGGGCCTCCGAGTAGCCAACTATTCAGTTTGATCTGCTCTGTTAGTGTCATCCAAGTCTCTCTTCTTCATAAAGGCTCCCCATCATGGACGGCACGGTGGCACAGTGGTTAGCCCTGCTGCCTCATAGCACCAGAGACCTGTGTTCAATTCCCGCCTCAGGCAACTGTCTGTGTGGAGTTTAGCACATTCTCCCCATGTCTGAGTGGGTTTCCACCGGGTGCTCTGGTTTCCTCCCACAGTCCAAACATTTACAGGTTCGGTGAATTGGCCATGTTAAATTGCCGGTAGTGTTAGTTGTAGGGGAATGGGTCTGGGTGGATTGCTCTTCGGAGGGTCGCTGTGGACTTGTTGGGCCGAAGGGCCTGTTTCCACACTGTAAGTAATCTAATCATTGAGGGAGAGGAAAGAAATTGTGCAGTAATGTGCTTATGAAATAGTCCCCATCCCCATTAATCATCTCTTAGAGTTGGCCAAACCTTGGACCTTTTGAACTTTGATGTATCTCATCACCATACATGGGTGATCAACTGGTCCAGTAAAACATATTTCACCAGCTCTCATTTCTCACCTAAATGAGAATGTCAAGAAAATGAAAAAGGTTTAAAATCTATCTTGGATCAATTTGAAAAACTTTCATCAGCCAACCCATGCACATTGTATATTGAAGCTTATTTGGAGATAAATAGATTAGTCATAAGTTGTAATAGAAAAATGATTTGGTGGAATGCTGAGATTGAAGCAGGGGACAACAGCCTTTTTATGAATCCCAATGCAACAATAAAGAATGTTGCAGGGCATTTTATATTGTAGGCTCTTAGAGTCTGATTAAATTAGTTGGCCCACGGTTCCTCCTATTTCAGTATAAAACCTGTCACAACATTCATTATCTCCATCAGTAGATAGCGCACACAGGGTAGAGGAAGGAATCACTATTATATTTTCTTCAAACATTTTTATCTGTCACAGTCAGCCTGACTCCTAATTGAATGTTGGCATGCATAACTGGCATGGTTTTACTGTGTTCCTACTGGGATAGCAGACATTGTGGAGATTAATACCATTGTGCAGTGACTGCGGGCATGTTTTCAATATTTCAGAATCATGTGTAAGAGGGTGTTGAAAGAGTAGAACAATGGGATTTCCATGCTCCAAGTTTGCCTTGAAGATTAATATTGGCACTCTGTTCATGTTTTTCACTGCCATATGACACAACCTTTCAACCTTCCCTTATCGCAATGCTGCTAAAGGCCATCTTATTTCTGAACCTTGCTCTCCTGTTCATTCCTGTCAGTTTGCCAGCAGCAGCAAAGGGAGGAGATGGCCACTTAAGTGGGAAGGCAATGGTTGAGTGGTATTATCACTAGGCCGTTAATCTAGACACCCAGGTTCGAATCCCGCCATGGTGCAATTTGAACTCAGTAAAATCTGGAAGTAATAGTCTAATGATGAGTGTGAAGCTATTGTTGATTATTGGAAAACCCCATGTGGTTCACTAATATCCTCTAGGGAAGGAATCTGCTATCTTTACCCAGTCTGGCCCTCATGTGACTCCAGACCTACAGCAATATGGTTGACTCTTTAGTGCCCTCAGGAAATTAGGGATGGGCAATAAATGCTGGCCTAGGCAGTGATCTCCTCATCCTGCACTGGTGACCCCTCCATCACACCCCATCCCCCTTCCACACTCGTGACCCCTGCCCACCCCATCCCCCTACCACACTGGTAACCCCCGCCCACCCCATTCCCCTTCCACACTGGTGACTCCTGTCCACCCCATTCCCCTTCCACACTGGTGACCCCCCCGCCCACCCAATCCCCCTTCCACACCGGTGACCACCCTCCATGCCATTCTTATTCTGCATGGATGCCCCCAACCCATCCCCCTTCCTTGCTGGGGCCTGCCTCACTGCCCCTGACTGTGAATGTTTCCATGCATTGATAAGCCCTTCATTAACCAGACGCAGTCCCAGCATTGACCACAGCTGGCAGTGGTGCTGCTGAGCCACCAACCCTCTCTTTGAGATGGCAGCAGCCATGTCATTAGGTGTCACTGGGTAACTGAGGTGCTGTGACTCTCTGCCTGCCCCAGACAACTTCTAGCCCTGTATCTGCCTCCTACTGTGGTTCATCCTCCTTGTGTCTTTCCTCGAGTGGTGCGGGCTCTGTGTCATTAGAACATCTTCATTCAGATCTTTGCTCTGTCCCATTTTTGCACATGTGAACATGGTCCTATACAATGTGCCTTAGTTATTCAACATCAATTTGAACAATGGCTGGAAGATCTATCTGGTTGGTTTGGGAGGTGGTGATATGATGGTAGTGACACTGGGTTGGTAACCCAGAATAATGTCTTGGGGCATATGTACAAATTCCTCATGACAAAGGGTGAAATTTCAATTCGATAGCAAGCTGGCATGTAAGGTTGACTAGCTCAGTTGTTTGGATGGCTGATTCATAATGCCAGCAAATCCAATATCATGGATTCAATTCCTTCACCAGTTGAGATTATATAAAGGACTTTCTTTCTCCCCTTACCTGAGATATGGTGACCTTCAGGTTAAATTATCACCAGTCTAATGAGAGAGTGGGACAGTGAGGGGGAGGAAGGTGTGTTCTAAAGTCACCTTTGGTTCACTGCTGCCCTCTAGGGAATGAAATTTATTGTCCTTCCCTGTTTTGGCCGACATGTGACTTCAGATGTATACAGTAGTACGAGAAAGCAGATGCTGGAGATCAGAGCTGAGAGTGTGGTGCTGGAAAAGCACAGCAGGTCAGGCAGCATCTGAGGAACAGGAGAGTCAATGTTTCAGGCATAAGCCCTTCATCAAGAAGATGTATAGTGATGTGGTTGACTCTTAACTGCTCTCTGGGGCAATTAAGGATGGGTAATAAATGCTGGTTTAACCAGTGTACCCACATTCCATAATACATTTATAAACACCACAAGAAGTTATTAAGTCCATTTTTGGGAATACACCTTTTGCTTCGTGTTCATGTTGGTTCATTATTGAAAAACAATTGGCTGAATCTTCCAAACTCAGGAACTTTCCGATGTTCGGGATGTTTTTGGGACCCAAATCCATTCGGTGCCAAAGTGGGAATTCAGACCTGACTTTAAGGGGGCGGGTGTGCTATCCACCTCAGTGGATGAGGTTTGAATTGGTGGTGGTTGGGACGATGGAGCCACTCGATTCTGAGGGGGTCAGGCAGGCTTTTTCTGTGCCCAGTGAGACCCAGTGACTGTCAGACCAAGCAAGATGAGGAAAGGCTGGTAAGGCTGAGGGCACTGGGAGGCTTTTCTTTGATCTGATCCCTCTGTGTGAACAGACAGCAGTAAGGGCCATCCTGGTTTTGATGATGATTGCTGTCTTCCTGGTTTTGGCAAGTAAAGGTCAGATTGATTGTAAATGTCAAGTGACTGGGATCTTCTATCGTGCCCTCCCTCCAGCCGTGCCCTCTCCTCTGATCATGCACCCTCCTCCTACCGTGCCCTCTCCTCCAGCAAAGCATATTCCCTCCCTTCCCACTATGCCCTCCTCTCTGGGATTCCTCGAACTGGGTTTCCAAGGCAGCTACTGACCTGTGCATGGAGACAGCCAGGTATGTGTCTGCCTGTGACCTCAGGCTCGTCCACTGCGCAGTCCTGCAACATACCCAGTGCTCCTGAAGAACTCCCTGCTGCTCTTTTGCCTACTTGGGCATGTTGATAGAGTCACCCATGGTGCTTCCTGCCAAGAGCCTGGTCTCTGGCAGTCTTCCAAGTGCCAGGATCTGAGGGACTTTTTTCCTCGGGTAGCTGGAGAGACACGACAATGAGATGCTCACCAGATTGTGCTCTCGACTCTAACGTGGCAAAACCACCCACTGAGCAATCAGTATCTGAGCTGGTGGAGGTTGCCAGGGCTTCCCCAGATATCGCAGGCGGAAGTCGATTGTTGTGGGCCTATCCTACTGACTGTGAGGATTGGGCAGATGCCATTAGAGCCTGCAGAAGACAGAAGAGAGAATGCCTAGTAAGCAAAGGGGAGAAGATGGGGACATCTTCACAATGAAGGTCATGGGAGAGGAGAACACACCAAGGGTTATGAGAGAGGAGAACACAGTGAGGATCATGGAAGAGGAGAACACAGTGAGGGTTATGGGAGAGGGGAATACAGTGAGGATCATGGGAGCGGGGAATACAGTGAGGATCATGAGAGAGGGGAATACAGTGAGGATCATGGAAGAGGAGAACACAGTGAGGGTTATGGGAGAGGAGAACACAGCGAGGGTTATGGGAGAGGGGAATACAGTGGGGGTTATGGGAGAGGGGAATACAGTGGGGGTTATGGGAGAGGGGAATACAGTGAGGGTTATGGGAGAGGGGAATACAGTGAGGGTTATGGGAGAGGGGAATACAGTGGGGGTTATGGGAGAGGGGAATACAGTGAGGGTTATGGGAGAGGGGAATACAGTGAGGGTTATGGGAGAGGGGAACACAGTGAGGGTTATGGGAGAGGAGAACACAGTGGGGGTTATGGGAGAGGGGAACACAGCGAGGGTTATGGGAGAGGAGAACACAGCGAGGGTTATGGGAGAGGGGAATACGGTGAGGGTTATGGGAGAGGGGAATACAGTGAGGGTTATGGGAGAGGAGAATACAGTGTGGGTTATGGGAGAGGGGAATACAGTGAGGGTTATGGGAGAGGGGAATACAGTGGGGGTTATGGGAGAGGGGAACACAGCGAGGGTTATGGGAGAGGGGAACACAGCGAGGGTTATGGGAGAGGGGAATACAGTGAGGGTTATGGGAGAGGGGAATACAGTGAGGGTTATGGGAGAGGGGAATACAGTGGGGATTATGGGAGAGGAGAATACAGTGAGGGTTATGGGAGAGGGGAACACAGCGAGGGTTATGGGAGAGGGGAACACAGCGAGGGTTATGGGAGAGGGGAATACAGTGGGGATTATGGGAGAGGAGAATACAGTGAGGGTTATGGGAGAGGGGAACACAGCGAGGGTTATGGGAGAGGGGAATACAGTGAGGGTTATGAGAGGGGAGAGTACAGTGAGAGTTATGGGACACGAGAATAGCAATGAGCTGAAAATGTGTTGCTGGAAAAGCGCAGCAGGTCAGACAGCATCCAAGGAGCAGGAGAATCGACGTTTCGGGCAGGAGCCCTCCTACAGAAATTCCTGAAGAAGGAATTCATGCCCGAAACGTCGATTCTCCTGCTCCATGGATGCTGTCTGACCTGCTGCGCTTTTCCAGCAACACATTTTCAGCCCAGATCTCCAGCATCTGCAGTCCTCACTTTCTCCTAGAAAATAGCAATGAGTAAGGATTAGTCCTGGGTTGCAGAAGCGTGAATGTTTCTGTATCTCAGCAGGACTGGTCATCCTTTCGCTGTCTTCTTTGTTTCTGTTCTGAGCATTTGTGCCCATCTAGACTGAGAGAGAAAGGGAGGGATTGAGTGAGGTGAAAGTGGGTGGTCCAGCTATCTGTGCTGCTGCAGGTGGGGAGGGGAATGTGTTGCGTTGTCCCGGATGAGAGAGTAGGTAGCACAGAGCCCATTCAGGGTGACTGATGTGGGGGGATGGTGCTTGAAAACAAGTGCAGGCAACAGTGAGAGTGAAGGACCATGAGTTCAGGTTGTGCAGCTGCTGTGAGGTAGGGTAGGGAAGCAGATGGAGCAACGCTCTCCAGTGCTGGGTTTTCCTGCAGGAGTTGAGACTGTGGTGCTGGAAAAGCACAGCATGTCCGGCAGCATCTGAGGAGCAGGGGAGTTCACGTTTCAGGCAAAAGCCCTTCATCAGGAATGAGGCGACCTCAGGTCAGCCTAGCAGGGGCTGGTGTTTTAGCCCGCTCTGCCAGTGCTGGGGGCAGAGAATCGTCTGACTCTTCACCAGCTTGTCTGCCAGGGCCCTGTCCTAAGGTAGGGCACCAATTTCCACTTACCTGGGGCAAATGTCATGAACCATACTGGGCAGCTCTGGACTGACGGCATTTGAGCAGGTCCACAACGTCACAGAGGGTGGGAACTGCAGATGCCCCATCAGTGGGGACTTCCTCAGTCGGTGGTGAGTGGGAGAGTTGGGCTCGGACTATTGGCTGGGCAGCCTCAGGGCCAGGTTTAATGATGGTCACACTGCAAAATCCACCAACTTGGGAAGGAATAACCTGCGATGGGTGGAGAGTCATAATAATTTTCATTGTTCCCAGTGCAATGTCGAATATCTAGTTTCAAAGTAATTTAATATTCATCGGTGTTTCTGGAATTCAAAAGGCGCACAACATCTGTTCGGCAAAGCAAGTAGCTGGAGCAAACTCATTTCTGATGAGACCAGGGCAGATGGAGTAGCTCTGAGCTTCATACTAAAACATGGCTGTGTTGCTAATGTTGCAATACTTCTGTCCTTAAAGTATTATAAGCTTTAAAACGTACAAGAAGACTATACGAATAAAATCTATTAGTTTATGAGTTTATGCATACCCAAGTTAATGATTGCAGTGCTGGGAATGCAAAATCCTCAAAGCCGATTTAATACTGAATTGTTGCCACATTTATATGAGTTGAAGGAAATGTGTGTCATTTGCATTCTGTCACCAAATTGTCTCAAAGCTATTTAGTTGTTAATGCAGTAAATGACTTACAGTGGCTTCCATTTTACCCTGTGTATCACAAGTAGGCGATTGTTTGAGTTCAGTTACATTAGTTGAGGGGATGGTGTTGACTATGAGGCTGCCTTGCAATGGTGCCATGGGTAGGAACATGGGGTCAGGAGTAGCCCATTCACCTTATTGTGATCTCTTTCTATCATTCATGACCAATCTATCTTGATTTCGTTGCCCCACTTACGGTTCTCTGTCTTCCCACACCAAATAGAAATCCATCAATCTTCATTTTAAAGGCGTCCATTCATCTCTACCCTCAGCAACTTTGTTTGGGATAGGATTCCTGATTTTCCTGGCCCTTTGTTCTCTGAAGATCACTAGAATAAGCAGCTGGACCTTAGCTTGACAACTTGATTGTCAAAGCAATGCCATCAATGACGTGGCTCTCTTAAGTGACTTGGAGACAATAAGGACAGCCGATGTTGGAAGCCAGGAACCTGACCAAGGGTTTCAGCCTGAAACATTGCCTTACCTGCTTCTTGGATGCTATTGGACCTGCTGTGCTTTTCCAGCTTCACATCTCTTGGCACACTTGTAACACTGCATTGGAAAATCATTGAAGATACTGCTTGGGTATGTGGAAGGTCAGCAGGCCGGGGCTGCTGGAGGGAGCAGGGGTGTGCTGACAATTGTCACGTGGGACTGAATTCTCTCTTCAGCGGTGAGGAAACAAGGGCCCCAAATCCAACATCCCCTGGTTGGAATTCTGACCAGATCATCTCCTCAGATGGCATAGAGGCAGGTTCCTGGGTCAGTTAGGGCCAGTGGGCAGGCTCCAGGAGCCAAAGGCCTTCCAGCTTAAGACGAGCTCCCAGCTTCAGGAGAAAGGAAGGAACTTACAGAGTTGGGGTGGAACGGTGGCTCAGTGGTTAGCACTGCTGCCTCACAGCACCAGGGACCTGGGTTCAATTCCACGGGCAACTCTGTGTGGAGTTTGCACATTCTCTCCATGTCTGTGTGGGTTTCCTCCGGGTGCCTCTGTTTCCTCCCACAGTCCAAAGATGTGCAGGTTAGGTGGATTGCCCATGGGGAATGCAGGGTTGCAGGTGGCAGGTGAGTTGCTCTTTGGAGGGTCAGTATGGACTCAATGGGCTGAAGTGCCTGCTTTCATACTGTATGGCTTCTATGATGGTTCTATGAACTGAGAGAGCAGCTCAATATTGAGGTTTGCCAATGAGTGAATAAACAGAGAAAACATCACTGTGCAGGGAGGAATCTCTCAGAGTTAAGGAGGAAACTTTCTAGTGGGCACCTATTGGCTGCTCCCACACCCAGGCAGAATCCTAACGGGAACACAGTTGCCTTTGAGCTGTTACTGGGCATCAGCCGCCCGGCCGTCGATTTGCCCCTCCTGAAACTCCCAGTCGACCTCTGTCACTTCCTTCAATGAGGCTTGAGTTAGCTTCCCTTCTCTAGTGGGGGGGCTTGGGGAGGGTAGCCCTTTGGTGCTCAAAATCTGCCTTCACTAAAACAGCCATACACAAGAATGGGTTCTGGCATGTCAGCCATTGTCGATGGAGTCTGAAACCTGTGTCCACAGCCACAGACTGAAATGTGCGATTACTCTCAGCTGAACCAGGCCGAAGCATAAAGTACGCTGCTTCCAGCAAATTCCAGGCAGGGAGAGAGAACGAGAAACAAGGACAACGGGAAGAAATTCCCTTTGTTCCGATTGCCACCAAATGTAGCTCCTGAAAGTAAGCAGTAAGCTCTCAAATGCACTATACTATCCAGTTGTGTCCCCATTCAAACTTCTACCATTAATAATGGATCTTCCCACCAGACCTGTATAAATAGAAGTCAATTCTGGAGCACAACACTGTTGGTGTTTTATATCTTGTGACCTGAACGCTGAATGTGGCCACTCAACAATGGTGACCGAATCAAGTCAACCCATTTCTTCATGAATAAGGAACAAAGAGGTTAAAGCCAAAATGGATTGGATACCCACGGATGCTTCAGTGCATCCATTGTCAATCTGTATCTCTAAATCCAAACCACAACGTGTTGTATCTGCACTCAGTGTCCACAGTCATTCCCCTCCACCTCACTCCTACTCTTACTGAATTTTCATCCCAGCTCTTTTCTGTTCTGCCACAAACCACAGATCCTCCAGGAGTTCCCGAAAGGGACTAGCAGTTATCACCAGCAGCACTGTAACCTGGATCTGTGCAAACATTGGGTCAAATGTAATCAGGCACAAAAGCCTTTGCTCTTCTTTGTCCCAGTTAAATCTGTGCATTACCCTCTCTCTGGCTGCAGCTGTGTGAAAGCTCTGGGCAGGATAGGGTTAAGGCAGCGAAGCTGAGATTTGTGATAGATTGTGGCAGATGCTCTGAGCTGTTAATTACCCACAGACGGAACTGGTCTTCTTGCATTGTGCCTGGGTTTGGGGATTTAGCTGCACGTGGTTGTGAATTCTGATGAGATTCTCCTGGCTGAACACACTGGTCTGAATAAATTACAGTGTAAAGAAAGCAACTTGCTGTTTCTTTCCCAGGTATTTGGGACAGCATTTCCCAAACATTTTTCCACTGTCCCCCTGTTTCGAGAGCTGAAAATTGTTGCGTCCCCTCAGCGAGAAGTAGGGACCAGAGATGGGTGAAGGCAGGACACCAATGGAAGCAGGTGGGAAGGGGATTTTGGCCAATTGTTGTCTCAGAGTTTGCAACCCAAATTTTCAGCTTGCCACACCCCCTCTTTTGGGGTCTCATTCCTCCCTGTTGTATACAACATAGCTTCCAGACTGATTGGTCACTGATCCTGTCCTGTGGTCTCAGTGTACCATCTTCAGTCAGTCAGTTATGTGTAGGTAATGTAATAGTCACCATAGGGCTAGAGGATCCTCGGTCTACTCTCATTAGAACAATACAACTGGTGGAGATTTAACCTGAGGGTCACCATACCTCAGGTGAGATGTTGAGAAGGAGAATCCTTTATGGTAACCTCGGCTGATGCAGGAATTGAACCAATTGTGTTGGCATCAATCACAAGCCACTCGGCCAAATGTTCTAACCTACTCCCAAGTATTTAACATACAACATTGTCAGCTGGTACTGAGGAAGTCCACAATATTGTATCGATGTAATTATTACTAAATTCCGAATTATGTGGTTCACCAGGATCCCTTTTTTAAATTCATTCATGGAATGTGGGCATCATTGGCTAGGCAGCATTTATTGCCCATCCCTAATTACCCAGAGGGCAGTTAAGAGTCAACCACATTGCTGTGGGTCTGGAGTCACATGTAGGCTGGACCAGATAAGGATGACAGATTTCCCTCCCTACAGGGCATTAGTGAACCAAATGGGTTTTTCCAACAATTGACAATGGATTTATGGTCATCATTTAGACTCTTAATTCCAGATGTTTATTGAATTCTGATTCCACCATCTGCATCTCAATGACTGTAACATCTGCCTTTGAAGATCCAAGGGTACAATTTAAAAGTATAATGCAAGCCAAGTTCACAAATTATCATCTCCGATGCTCTTAGCTGATTTTGAAAACTCACTTAAAACAAGGAAAACCCTTTGGAGCTACAAATGGATATGAGTCTGAACAGATAGACAGTCTGAAGATCAATCTCCCAGAGTTTGGTCACAGCTGAACAAAGCAAGCTACTTCAAATGATGACCAGCTGTAACATCCCAAGAAGACCACCATCAGGTTGGCCTGAACATAACCAGCAGCTACATGGAGCTAGTGCAATTGTTCTGGTCATTCAGAGCCAAACCACATTGTCATTCTACAAGCTCTAGTTCAATGCTGGGCCAAACACATACATGGACACAGAATACCCTCCAAAAGATTGATGCATGATCCATGTATTGGCCCTGCATCAATAAGGACATTGACCAGTTAATCACATCATCTGAAACGTCAATTCCATCAAACTTAGCAATTGGGAAACCCTCTCCTTCCACGCAAAATTCCTTCAGAGCATCAGTAAAATATTTCTACTGATATTTTCCATGTCCTAGGACATGTTACATTCTGGTTACTGACTGTTTCCAGTGAGACAGTGAAAGAACCTATCTCTATCACGTTTTACACAACAGCTAAAATCCATCAACTGACTGTCTCCTTTTCTGTGAGACAAGTCAAAGATGCCCTGTGTGTTGTTGACAATTTAACTACCGTATTCAGTGTGTCTTTTTTGGACCTCAGCAAGAAATGTCCAGCAGCTCTCCAGTGCACCTTTCAAAGACCTACTAGAAATGTGTTGTTTAACAAATTACATCCTCTTCTCACTCTTTTCAGTTCTCACAGAATTCACTGACTGCACCATAAAATCCGTGGTCATTAGATGAAAAACAATGTGCCAAGATTTTCAGATAGCCATGCTAACTCTACATGTTGCTCTACTAGGTAGCGGTTATACGCTCACTGGCAGTGTTTTCATATTCAGGAAACTAATGCACACAGGTCTCCCCACCCCTACTCTTCCATTACATGTGCATGATGTATGGTTGGAAAGGTGGGAAAACATCGAATATGATCATAACCAATGAGCAAAAAGAATTTAATCCCAACTTGAACCTGGGCAAAACGTGCAAGTTGGATGTTTTCATTTGAGAACATGGGTTTGTGGTAAGTCTGGGTCATATGATGTTACAATGAGTAATGGTTACGCCCTATGAAGAAGTCAGCAACTTACCATTTCATATTGCTGAGAGGGCTTAAGTTTAAAAAGGCTTTTGGAAAAAGGAATTTATTCTGAGTTTTGTGGACATACCTGGACTGGTTTCTTTAGAAAATATATTTGAAAGTTCATTGTGATGTTTGAATATTATTTTTAACACATTAAATTACATGCCTAGTGATAATCTTTCGCTTTGTTGTTGTAGTGACGTGTGTGTGTGTGTGTGTGTGTACGTACTATTGCTGACTGTCTATGTTAATTATTGCATCTTTATTAAATGAAGAAACTTAGTTGATGGATTTTAGCTGTTGTGTAAAACGTGATAGAGATAGGTTCTTTCACTGATCACATTAGAAAAAGTATTTTTATTCTATAGTGTGACCCATGGATAGTGGGACCAGAGCATTCCTCCAGCCTCCTCTATAACAATATCATCACCCAACAAGCACAGGTAATTCAGATTCTAGAGATGTTATGCCAAAAAACCAAGCAGACGTCTACAGTTAATAATATCCATCAATCGGCAATGATAGACAGCACACTGCAGAATGAAGCTGCACAGCCAAATCATGATGACTGCATAAGGACCAGATTTGATCATATTGTAAGACCAGAAGACCATAAGACATAGAGCAGAAATTAGGCCGTTCAGCCCATCAAGTCTGCTCCGCCATTCAATCATGGCTGATAAGTTTCTCAACCGCATTCTCCCTCTTTCTCCCCATAACCCTTGTTCCCCTCGATAGTCAAGATCCTATCTATATGTCAGTCTTAACTATATCCAATGACCTGGCCTCTGCAGTCTTCTGTCACAATGTGTGCATCCTGAGGCATTATTTATATATATATAAGAGACAACATATCTATACCTATATAATCATTGTTTCCCACAGTTGAACTGTCTGATACTAAGGGACATGCATTTAAGGTGAGAGGGGACACGTTCAAAGGAGATATGAGGGGCACTGTCTTTACGCAAAGAGTGGTAGAAGTCTGGATCTCGCTGCCAGGGATGGTGATGGGGGCATTTCAGAGACTTTTAGATAAGCAAGGAATGGAGGGATATGGACCAAGGGCAGATAGAAGGGATTCATTTAATTTGCCGTCATGTTTGGCACAACACTGAAGGGCACGTTCTTGAGCCGTCCAGTTCTATGTTCTATCAGAAGCAGGTTCCCATTATTTCAAGAATAAAGGAGAGAATATTTATATTTTATCATAGAGTTTGGGCCAGACAGGTTTGTACCTTTTAAGATAGTCGCATGACATCAATTATGACATCCTCAGCTACTCTGTACATTGTGGAGTCAATGTCGTTTCTTTAGTCAGTCAACTACGTGCGTATGTAAAGTACACTAACTTTAGTAAGTCCAGACTATGTGAGCACCTCTGTGATTACAGTAAATGTTGAAACAGTTAGAGTTAAACTTCAAGACCTCTGTCTCATTAAGAACCTGGCTCTCTTTTGTCTGTGTTACTTGGGATAACATTGAGAAACACAGAGCGTATCACTCCTCTTTTGAGAAATCCTGGATAAAGATATAAATTTCCTGTTTAATAATCCTTAAGTGAAATTTGCTTGCATTTATCTTTTTAATACCCACAGGATGCCATCTAGCATGTCTTCTGAATACCCAGTGGAAAGCCATAACAAATCGCTTATAACATAGTAAGGTGTCTCGAGTTGCTTCGCAGAAATATTATTTCGCTAAAGCTGACGCTCAAACTACATTACAAACCATTACAGCAGCTTTTAAGGAGCAATTTGAGTGAGGTGGCATTGTTGAGAAGTATAGGGAGAAAGACTCCTGAGCTTAGGGCCTCAGCAGCTGGAGGAACAACTGTTGCTGCAAGAATAAAGTAGCGTAGACCTAGACTGCAGGAAGATGGAGCTTCTGGGGCAGATGTATGCCTGCCTGAGATCACAGATATGGGAAAGGAGGGAGCAGCAGGGGAAAGGGTTTGACATTTACCCCATCAAACTATCCAGAGATGTTATTACATGTCTCTGGAGCAGGCAGGACTTGAACCCAGGCTATTACTGCACCACAATGGCACTAAGGATTTGACTATAACGATTAGAAATTCTAACTCGAAGGCATTCCTGGACTGTAGCCCTACTTGAATAACATAGCAGTGCACCTCTTGCATGGTTGAGCTGTATGAGCTGTGCTAGTCAAGGTCAGGTCACACAAACTTCTAATAAGGTTTGAGCAGTGCTGATGCAGTATTGCCTGAAGGAGCTGTTCCTATGTTTTACCCTGTGTCTGTATGGATGTTGTTATTCCTGCAGTGTAGCTCCCTGCTACAATCTGCTTGTTCTTTGCTCTTGGTTCTTGCTCTGCTGATGTTCTGCCAATTCCTGAGTTGACTTGCTGCAGTGTCAGGTCCCAGCAGCACCCTAAAGGACATCAGTGAACCAGATTTTCCTGAATCCAATAGTTTCAAGATCATTAATGACATTATTGTTTTGTTCCATACTTATTTCAACTCCCTCACCAGCTGTGGCGGGACTGAAACCTGGGTCTCCAGAACCTTATGTGGCCCTCAGGTTTATCAATGCGAAAGAATTATTGTTTGCCTCAAATCCCATGTTTGAACCCAGTCCTTGGTTTATGTTAATCTGAGCCACAGTGAGACTGAAGCTTTACACTTGGCCTTAAACTGCTCCTGGTCTTGTACCTTGTGTTAATGAGAGGAACAAAAGTGAAACGGCAGTTTGCTCTTGATCGACACCCAGTCATCCTTAGTAAGAAAGGCAAGGAGGTGACCTTCTAGCCTGTGTTTGGCATCAGTCCCTCAGCTATCAGCTGTGCCAACATCCCTGACTAGGCTAGTGCACGTGGAATGATTGTTTAGGCGTTTTGTTGGAGTTTACATGAAATTGATGTGCTCATGTCAACCCAGAGAGCAGTGAGTGAAAGGAAGGAATGTAGTTAGTTCTGACATAACACAATAGTTCCATTCCTGTGTGATCTTACGTTATAAGAAAATTGTGTAATAGCAGCACCATTTAAACCAATGGAACTGGAATCCCGTTATAGCCAATACAGGTAAGGAAAGTTTGCATTCTACAATTAACAGTCTGAATTCTTCAATTGCATTATGGCCAATTTGTGTTGAAGAAACCCATGTTATAGCAGAGCCAACTGCATTGAAATTGCAATGTGGAAACAGGCCATTCTGCCCAACTAGTCTGTTCTAGTGTTTATGGATTAGTGGTGCTGGAAGAGCACAGCAGTTCAGGCAGCATCCAAGGAGCTTCGAAATCGACGTTTCGGGCAAAAGCCCTTCATCAGGAATAAATTTATTATTCCTGATGAAGGGCTTTTGCCCGAAACGTCGATTTCGAAGCTCCTTGGATGCTGCCTGAACTGCTGTGCTCTTCCAGCACCACTATTCCAGAATCTGGTTTCCAGCGTCTGCAGTCATTGTTTTTACCTCTGTCCTAGTGTTTATGCTCCACATAATCCTCACCCCTTGCTCTGCTTCATCCAACTCTTTTAGCAGAACTTCCAATATCTTTGTCCCTTCTATATTTACCTATGAGACAGTACTGTAGCATTAAGAGGTTATTTTGACTTGTGTTTTATTTGGGGGAGAGGTTTTAAGGCAGAGGCACGGAGCAGTTTACCAGAATCGCTAGAGTAAACAGCTTATGAGGCCTTAGGGTTTTTTAAAATTGGAACAATAGAAGCAGCCTGAGTGGGTGTGGTCACAGGATCTTTAGTTTAGCTTTCAGCAGTTGCTATTGGAGTCTTGGAGAAATGAAGCTAATTTTCCCTCTCTTGATTACAGCCAAAAACTGAGGATTCTCTGTCTGTTATGGGAGTTCATGCACGACAATCTGTGGTTGAATTTCCTTTCACCAAGGAAGTGTTGCTAGGATGTTACTATATTGGAACAGTTAATTAGTAATAGTTACTGTATCTGATAGTCTGTTAAGTTTTTCAACAGAGATAGGTCATTCCAATGCTTTATTTCTTTTGTTGTGTTTTAACTGTAGTACATGAATAAAGTGTGTTTTGCTTTAAATCTGACAGTTTCACCAATCGAATTGCATCTGGAATGTAACATCTTATGTTTACCTTTAGAATAAGCAAAGGTTAGGGTCTAGACTACCTTATGAATATTTGTAGGGCATTTAGTCTGGTCCAAAACACCTAACTAATCCTGAATTACATCCGTGGTGTTCCTCCTCTTTGTAATCATGAGCTCCATATTCTAGCCACATTCTGTACATAATTCTGTAGTTGGACCAGTTCAGGGTTGACATAGAATGGACCACGATAAACCCAGTCTTGGGTGGCTCAAGGCTAGGTGCTGAGCTCAATTCTGTTCTAATTTCGCTACCAATCCTGTAGATTTCAGACCTTTCGGCGGAGCTAACAGATGAACGGTTTCGGGGGGATGTGGCCTGTCGGATGCTGGAGAGCGAGCGAACTGAGAGACTCCGGCTGACCCAGGAACTGAAGGACATGCAGGTGAGAAACAATGCAATGCCAAATTGCCTCATCTAAAAATCTTATCAATTTTCCTTTTGGGACTGAAATAATTTCTTTGGGGAAAGCTGAGATAATTCTCTAACAGGCACTTCGCAGTCTCTCAAAGTACAACTGCAATCTTTGAATTTTAAAAAAAATCTCCAGCAAATTTTCTTGAAATAACACAAACTAGGGAAAATAGATCATGTTGGGACATCTTGAGGCATTCTCTGGGGTAATTCTCTCAGTAAATGAACCAGTAAAAAAGACACCAAATTCTGGGAAAAATATTCCTGGCAGCATCTGTGGAGAGTGAAACACAGAGGTAATGTTTTAGGGTAATGTTGTTTAAGTTAAAAAGGTCATGATGAAAGATTCTCAAAACCAGACCTGCATTTTCAGATTGTTTTTTTTTATTTCACATCTCCAGCATTCGCAATTTTCATTTGCTTCCTTAGAACTGTTGCCTATGTTGAGAGGGTTGTGTAAGTAAACCTATTGACACGTGCATAATATCATTATCCACTTTTTATTTCCTTACTTTCTTCCTCTTCCTCTCCTCTTCGCCATTAAAGCAGACAGGCTTCTGCCATCTAATTCTGAACACTGACTGTCAGTGAGCTACATGGTTGTTGGGTGCAGACTCCATCACTGAAACATAGACATCAGGAGCAGGTGTAGGCCATTCAGCCCTCTGAGCCTGCTCCGCCATTCAATATGATCATGACTGGTCATCTGACTCAATATCCTCTCCCTGTGTATCCACCATATTCTTTGATCTCTTTAGCCCCATACACCATATCCAACATTGTGCAGTGTTCTGGCCTCAACTACTTTCTGTGGTAGTAAATTCCACTGGCTCACCACCCTCCATCCTAAATGGCCTATTCCACTTCCTTAGACAGTGAGCCCTGGTTCTGGACTCCCCGGCCACGGGGAAAATCCTTCCTGCAACTATCCTGTCCAGCCCTGTGAGAATTTTGCAGGTTTCTTTGTCGCCCCCCCCCCCCCACTCATTCTTCTGAACTTCAGCGAATATCATCCTAACTGATTCAACCTCTCCTCATACACCAGCCTCGCCATCCCAGGACTCAGTCTGGTAAACGTCTGCTGCACTCCCTCCATAGCCAGAACATCATTCCTCAGATGAAATCACAGAATGCTTCAAAGGTTCCTGACAGTGTGGAAACAGGCCATTCGGACCTTTAAGTCCACACTGACTCCTGAAGAGCATCTCATCCAGGCTCACCCACTCTACCCTATCCCTGTAACCCTTCATTTTCCAAGGCTAATTCACTATGGGACAATTTAGCATGGCCAATCCACCTAACTTGCACATCTTTGGACTGTGGGAGCATCCCGAGGAAACCCACGCATACATGGGGAGAAGGTGAAAGCTCCACACAGATAAGGGCCCGAGGCTAGAATTAAACCCACTTCCCTGGCGCTGTGAGGCAGCAGTGCTAACCACTGAGCCACCGTGCTGCCCATTGATAAGGACATCTTGCTCCGCAGAGAGATGGACATAATACAACTCATCAGGTATATTGGAGCCTGGGAATTGGTTGGTTGCTGGTCTTTCTCTGCAGCCTTTCTTGTACATGTTATTTATCCAAACTAGTTCAGCAGCAGTTTTGAATCATTAAGCGCCACCTGTCACGTCATAAATAATTGATTCCTGCAGCAAGCCACGAACAGACTGACAGTGTGTGCTCTGTCCCGTCTTTTAATTATGGTCTCCAAACATTTCTAAGGCGCTGCGCAATTAAGTCCTTGAGTAGTAATCCTGTCACCGTAACTTTCTCTAATAAACCACAACATCTGCTGTAATTCTTGATTGTTCCTTCACTGACAGAAACAAGACTTTTCAGTGTTTCTGGAATAGATCATTTTTCAATGGGGTGGAAGGTGTCCTAAACAGTGCTAACAAGCAGCACCTGCTCAGCAATAACCTGCTCAGTGACGCCCAGTTTGGGTTCCACCAGGTCCACTCAGCTCTGGCCCTCATTACAGTCTTGGTTCAAACGTGGACAAAAGAGCTGAATTCCAGAAGGGAGGGGAGAGGGACAGCCCTTGACATCAAGGCCGCATTTGACTGAGTGTGGCAGCAAGGAGCCCTGGCAAAACTGGAATTAAAGGGCATTCAGGGAGAAAGATGGTTGGAGTCCTACCTGGCACATAGGAAGATGGTTGTTGGAGGTCAGTCATCTCAGCTCCAGGACATCATCTCAGGAGTTCGTCAGGTTAATGTCCTAGACCAAATCATCTTCAGCTGCTTTGTCAATAACCTTCCCTCCATCATAAGGTCAGAAGTGGAGAGGTTCACTGATGATTGCCTAATCTTCAGCACCATTCGCGACGACTCAGATATTGAAGCAGTCCATTTTCAAAAGAAACAAGATCTAGACAATATCCAGGCTTGGGCTGACAGGTGGCAAGTAACATTCACACCACACAAATGTCAGGCTATGACCATCTCCAATAAGAGACAATCTAACCATCACTCATTGATGTTCAATGGTGTTACCATCACTGAATCCCTCCACTATCAACATCCTTGGGGTTACCACTGACCAGATATTCACTGGACTCGCCACATAAACAAAGTGACTGTAAGAGCAGGTCAGAGACTAGGAAAACTGCGATGAGTAACTCACCTCTTGACTCCCCAAAGCCTGTCCATCATCCACAAGGCACAAGTCAGGAGTGTGATGGAATGCTCCCCACTTGCCTGGATTAGTGCACTATCCGCAAGATGCTCTGCAGAAATTCACCAAAGATTCTATCCTCAGGCAACACCTTCCAATGACCACTTCCATCTAGAAGGACAAAGCACAGGATACATGGGAGCACCACCCCCCACAAGTTCCCCTCCAAGCCACTCACCATCCCGACTTGGAAATATGCTGCTGTTTTTTCACTGCTGCTGGGTCAAAATCCTGGAATTCCCTTCCTAAAGGCATTGTGGGTCAACCTACAGCACGTGGGCTGCAGCGGGTCAAGAAGGCAGCTCACCCCTACCTTCTCAAGGGGCAACTAGGGTTGTGCAATAAATGCTGGGCCCAGCCAGTGTTGCCCACATCCCACAAATGCATAAAAAAAGTGACCTTGGATGTGAAATTCAGAGCACTTGACTCACTTTTCTGTTCATTAAAGTGAATGGATGGAATATTCCATGGAGGTTCTGACCTTTGACCCTAAGTTCCGAGTACCTTCTGCCATCTGATGTGTAAGTCAGCACATCGGTAATTTGTAACATCTAACCCACTGTTTGCTACTTCCTTGTAACATCTGCAATATCATTCCCACACTTCTCAATGGTGAGCCTCCTTGATAATTCATGTTGATCAGATAACTGATTGTCAGGCGATTACACTTGGTTTGATCACTGGTTCAAATGAATTATTTAACCTCAGCTTCTGCAACAATAAGTATGGTATAAATGCAAAATGATGTGGATGCTGGGAATCTGAAGCAAGCACAGAAATTGCTGGAGAAACTCAGCAGGTCTGGCAACATCTGTGGAGAGGGAAACAGTGAACATTTTGAGTCCAGGATAGCTGTTCTTCAGAAGAGTCTGAAGAAATTCTGAAGAAGAGTCACATCAGACTTGAAATGTTAACTCTGTTTCTCTCTGGTAAATGCAGAATAATTTGCCTTTGAGGGAGAATAAACTTGTTTTCCCATCTTAGGTCTGGTCTCCCTGTTGCAAATATGTGCATGAGCACAATATCAGCTATGGATGTCAGTTCCCCAAAACACCCATTATAAAATATATTGCCAACTGTGATTATCTAGTTTGGCTTGTGAAGAATGAAGTCGGGGCTCATTTCACACTTATCAACAGATTCAAAAACAGCTTCTTCCCCGCTCTTACCAGGCCTCTGAATGGACTCTCAAATTTTTAATTTAATGTTGATCTTGCTCTTGTTCCAGCTGCAGAGAAGGTGCACAATTATATTCTTCACTCTGTTCTAATACCCTGATGCACTTTGTATGATATGATCTATCTGTATTGCACACAATATAAGACTTTTCACTGTGCCTAGGTACATGTGACAATAATAAATCAAGTCAAAGTAAATGCATTGAGATATGGAAAGAATTGGAAGAGGAAAATCATGCATTTTAAAAAATAATTCTCTTCATGCTTTTGGCTTCTCCATATGTTATATCTTATAATAACTCACAGGAAGAATTGGATCAGCGAGAAAGGCATTGGCTATTTTTTCCCTTCAAGGACTGTAGGTCACATCCAAGCTGGATTACTGGATCCTACATGTTATTAGGTAGTTCCTGTTCAGTTCCTATGAGCATTGGCCTGAGACACAAAACAGACACTGACTTCACAATCTCACAGTGAAATGCAAGAATGGATCTTTGATGCACTGAGGGTGCAGTGATAACATTACAGATTCTGCAACAAGCTGCAACTTTAAAAATGGACATGAGGAGTCTGACAAAGTGGATCTTAAAAGTTGCCTGCCTTACCTTGTGGATTCATCTCCAATTGAGAATCAGACTGAAGAAGGATTACAAGAAACCTTTTGAAGTACAGCACACAGTTTCAGAAGGGGTGAAGATAAATGGCTTTCCTGGAGGTATGTACACCTCCTCTGATCTCACCAAAAATCTGAAAGCGTGGGAGTCATTCAAGTTAGTGGCTGAGTCAATTAAAAAGTTAATTACTTTGGCTAAAAGGCAGTGGATGGGACTATTCTCCAGACTGGGCTAAACCCAATACCTAATAGGGAAGCATGTTTGGAGTAGCATCGATATTTAGATTCAAAACCGTACAGAAGTATGTGCAAATGTCTCCTGAGAACCTGTGTAAACAGCTCCAGCCAGCACTTGCAGCGTAACTAAGTCAGAGCAAATACAGGAGAGCTGGGTTTGCTGTTTGACACTGGGAGTTACAGAGGAAAGTGCCCAGAAACCCTCCCTGTTCTGCTGAAAACAAGTCAAGGCAGTTTTGAAATGTCATGCTGACAGAACCAATAAGGATAACGGTTCCCTCACTTCCTCCCTGAAGTTGCTTTACTGACTGAGTACCAAGTTCAAAATATTCAACCATGGCCAGCACAGTGGCTCAGTGGTTAACACTGTTGCCTCACAGCACCAGGGACCTGGATTCGATTCCAGCCTTGAGCAACTGTTTGTGTGGAGTTTGCACATTCTCCCCATGCTTGCATGGGTTTCCTCTGGGTGCTCCGGTTTCCTCCCACAGTCCAAGGATGTGCAGGTTAGGTGGATTGGCCATGTGAAATTGCCCATAGAGTCCAGGGTTGCGCTGGCTAAGTGGATTAGCCAGGGGAAACACAGTGTTACAGGGATAGTGTGGGGGGGACGGTGGATCTGGATGGGATGCTCTTCAGAGGGTCAGTGTGGACTCAGTTGGGCCGAATGGCCTGCTTCCACACTGTAAGGATCCTGGGAAGTAAAGAAGTTATCATCACTGCTGAATCCAATTTCAATTCCTTCACTTCAGAAAGAGAACCTTCAAGTGACTACATCTGCAACAATATTAGAGACATCTTCATACATAACTTTTATCCTGACTTACTTTTGATCTTTGCATCTGTATTTTAGTGGATAATGTAGCACTTGTTACTATATTAATTTGCAGCAATTGTTGTGTTGTAAACTAACCTATCATCTTATGTAAAATATAAAGCTGCATTATTTCTTGTTTATAAATTGGAATAATTGCACAGAAAAGAGGAATACACTACGAGCTTTGAAAAATTCTCTGTCCGTGGGCTACTCTGAGGAAAAGCCTGGGAGCTTGTGAAGACCAGCTGCCTGATGAAGGGCTTATGTCTGAAATGTCGACTCTCCTGCTTCTCGGATGCTGCCTGACCTGCTGTGCTTTTCGACTCTGACTGTCCAGCATCTGCAGTCCTCGCTTTCTCCTAGTTCTGAGGAAGAGTCACACCACACTGAAAGTCATAACCTGTTTCACTCTCCACAGATGCTGGCAGACCCGCTGAGTCTCTCCAGCATCCCCTGCATTTGTTTCAGTTTTCCAGCATCTGCAATATTTCATCTTTATTAGTATGTGTCGATGGGAATATTTTACAAATGCATCCACATCTTGTTTACACAGCAGGACATTGAGCCAATTCTTTTGGCACCATCCTTATCCCAGTTTCATTTCATCTGATCTGCAGATACCTATGTCTTGATGTCCCGTCTGGCATGGAGATGAATTTCCAACTACTAAACCCTGCCACGACCAAGATTTCCATATCCCTGAATTGCCTGAATCCACCCCAGCCCCAATGTGTGCTGTTGTAAAGGTCACTAGTGCTTTTGTTAGCTCCAGGGCACATCTATTCCAATGTAATCTTGATTGGCCTCCTACACTCTGCCCTTTGTAAACCTGGGCAAAAGTGAGGACTGCAGATGCTGGAAATCAGAGTCTAGATTAGAGTGGTGCTGGAAAAGTACAGCAGGTCAGGCAGCATCCAAGGAGCAGGAAAATCGATGTTTCGGGCAAAAGCCCTTCATCAACCTGGTCTCAGTGAAAGCTCTGCTACCCATATCCCAACTCACTGTTCACCCAGTGGCTCACTTTTAAAATTCTTGTCCTTGGTTTCAAAACCCTCTATAGCCTTGACCCTTCCCTAGTCCTGCAACCCCCCCGAGATATCAAGCTACTCCTGAAGTTAATCACTGTGCAAATTAGCTTTATTGTCAGATATATTCAAAAGTGTACAGTGAAAGGTTTACAAGTTGCCACATTACTGCGCCATCTCAGCAACAAAGGTACCTAGTTACAGATTCTTAAGAACAAATTCTTAGGAAAATAATTTAGAAAGGTAAAGAAATAAAAAAAGCCCAGCATTATAGATCATAGAATTTAGAAAAGTCAAAGAAATTAAAAGTTCAGAATAATAGTTCTTCCAACCCAGTCCCTGGCAGCATCCGTCCTCAGTAACTGACAGACAGATCTCCACTGCCTTGGTGCTGCCTGTGTCATTCCTGGGCTTGTCTTCAAGTTGCCAAGTCCTAACCTTCTGGAATCCTGGCCCAAAACCACCTTTCCCTTTCACCTCTTGCCCCTCCTTACGATGCTCTTTAAACTTACCGATTAGCCCAAACCTTTGGTCATCCACCCTCATATCTCCATATGTTTCTTGGTTTCAAATGTTGTCTTGCAATACTCCAAAAAAGTGTCTCACAACACTTTATTGTGTTAAAGATGCAGTTGTTGGTGAGTCTATTTTATCAGCTTGGTTTGAATATGGAGACGGCTAAATGTATTTTTAAGCATTGTTCCTAATCCACCTGTTTAGAGATGCTAATAAGCAGCTGAGAGCCAGTGGTCTCCATTTGTCTAGTTGATGGTCAATACTCCAGAAATTTGTTCTCAATCTTTCAAGAATCTACAATAAATAACACCTACATTATTTTGAGCTGATTTCCATCTAATTTATAATAAAATATATCTTTGTTTAGAGATGGTTGTTGCTCATTCACCATTTTGTATTCAGTTTTAAAGCCCATTTGTGATTGTTTTGGTTTTCATCAGACATTCCTCCTCTGAATCTCATGGTTTTGAAAGAATTTGATACACTGGAATGGTCAGCCTCAATTTCTGTGAATTGGACCAAACGCTGTGCTGGCTGGAAAACATGCATTTGTTCTCTCTATTTGTTGATGTGCAGTTTGCTCTTCTGTTCATAGATTAAATATGAAAAGGTGGTGACAAACTTAAAGGCCGTGGAGAAGCAGTTAGAAGAAGCGCAGCAACAACTGCAGATGAGGGAGCTGGGCAATGCAGTCACAGGTAAAACAGCATTATGAGGTAAAGCAGTATGAAAGAAGCATGTACATTTATATGGTGTATTATCACCATGTCATAACCTTCCTGCTTTGAAGTCCTTTGTGTGGAAAATGTGAACTTGTCTTCCAAGGTGAATGCAGAAACCAGATTTTGATGGGGAGAGATTGCAGAACTCTGGGGTGCTGAAGGATCTGTGTGTCACAAAAGAGAGTAAGCAGGCACAGCAAGTGATGAGGAAGGCAAATGGAATACTGATGTTTATTGCAAGGCAAATTGTACATGAAAATTGTGACATTTTACTGCAGTTGAACAGAGCCTTGGTGAGATCTCAACTTGCAAACTGTTGATCTCCTGATTTGAAAATGGATATAACTGTGTTAGAAGCAGTTCAGAAAAAAGTCCACTCAACTTATTCTTGGGAGAAAAATCTTACATGTTGAATAGGTTGGGCCTTTACTTCAGAAGTATGAAAAGTGAACTTATTGACACATTGGGTCATGGCTGAATGGGATAGGGTAGGTACCAGAAGGCTGTTTATTCTGGTGGAGGAGTTTAGAACTGGGAGCACAGCATGAGAAAACTCTCTTTTTAAGAGTGAGATGAGATGTCAGGGGGTGGTTAGTATGTGGTATTTGCTTCACCAGAAATCTTTGGAGGTTGCTCCTTGAAGTTTTTGACAAGGCTGAGTTAAAGGAGCTCTTAATGGACAAGGTGTTGTGGTTCTGTTCGCCGAGCTGGAAGTTTTTGTTGCAAACGTTTCGTCCCCTGTCTAGGTGACATCCTCAGTGCTTGGGAGCCTCCTGTGAAGCGCTTCTGTGGTGTTTTCTTCGGCATTTATAGTGGCCTGTCCCTGCCGCTTCCGGTTGTCAGTTTCAGCTGTCCGCTGTAGTGGCCGGTATATTGGGTCCAGGTCGATGTGTTTGTTGATGGAGTTTGTGGATGAGTGCCATGCTTCTAGGAATTCCCTGGCTGTTCTTTGTTTGGCTTGCCCTATAATGGTAGTGTTGTCCCAGTCGAATGCGTGTTGCTTGTTGTCTGCGTGTGTGGCTACTAAGGATAGCTGGTTGTGGCGTTTCGTGGCTAGTTGATGTTCATGGATGTGGATCGTTAGCTGTCTCCCTGTTTGTCCTATATAGTGTTTTGTGCAGTCCTTGCATGGGATTTTGTACACTACATTAGTTTTGCTCATGCTGGGTATCGGGTCCTTCGTTCTGGTGAGTTGTTGTCTGAGGGTGGCTGTTGGTTTGTGTGCTGTTATGAGTCCTAGTGGTCGCAATAGTCTGGCTGTCAGTTCTGAAATGCTCCTGATGTATGGTAGTGTGGCTAGTCCTTTGGGTTGCGGCATGTCCTCATTCCGTTGCCTTTCTCTTAGGCATCTGTTGACGAAATTGCGTGGGTATCCGTTTTTGGCGAATACCTTGTACAGGTGTTCCTCTTCCTCTTTTTGCAGTTCTGGTGTGCTGCAGTGTGTTGTGGCCCTTTTGAATAGTGTCTTGATACAACTTCGTTTGTATGTGTTGGGGTGGTTGCTTTCATAGTTCAGGACTTGGTCTGTGTGTGTGGCTTTCCTGTATACCTTTGTGGTGAATTCTCCGTTCAGTGTTCTCTGTACCATCACGACTAGGAATGGGAGTTGGTTGTCCTTTTCTTCCTCTCTAGTGAATCGGATTCCTGTGAGTGTGGCGTTGATGATCCGGTGTGTTTTCTCTATTTCTGTGTTTTTAATGATTACAAAGGTGTCATCAACATATCTGACCCAGAGTTTGGGTTGAATTTGTGGTACGACTGTTTGTTCTAACCTTTGCATTACTGCTTCTGCTATGAGTCCAGAGATCGGTGAGCCCATGGGTGTTCCATTGATTTGTTCGTATATCTGGTTGTTGAATGTGAAGTGTGTTGTGAGGCACAAGTCCAGTAGTTTAAGTATGCCGTCTTTGTTGATAGGTTCCATGTCCTGTTGTCTGTTCTGTATGTCCAGCAGGTTGGCTATTGTTTCTCTGGCTAGGGTTTTGTCAATAGAGGTGAACAGTGCCGTTTCGTCGAATGAGACCATAGTTTCTTCCTTGTCTATGTGTATATTTCTGATGATGTCCAAGAATTCCTGTGTTGATTGTATAGAGTGTCTGGATCTGCTGATCAGGTGTTTCAGTTTCTGCTGTAGTTCTTTAGCCAGTTTGTGTGATGGTGTCCCTGGTAGTGATACTATGGGTCTGAGTGGGATGTCTGGTTTGTGCACTTTAGGTAGTCCATAGAATCTGGGGGTGTTGTTGCTTTTAGGTTTCATTCTTTGTAGGTCCGACCTAGTTATCTGTCCGTTTTTTTGTAGGTTCCTCAGTGTGTTATTTATCCTATTGGTGAGCTGTGGGGTGGGGTCAAACTCCCTCTTTTGGTAGGTGTTGGTATCTGCAAGTAGTTCTTGTGCTTTTTGGGTGTATTCTGCTTTGTCCAGGATGACCGTCATTCTGCCTTTGTCTGCTGGTAGTATGATTATGTTTTTATCGTTTCTTAGTGATTTTAATACTTCCCTCTCCTTGGTGTTCAGGTTATGTGTTTGTCTTTTCCTTGTTATCAGCGGTACGATACTTTGCCTTACTATTTGTTGTGTCTCTTCTGTCAGTCCATTGTTCCTGAGTGTGCATTCTAGTACTGCTAGGAAGTCTGCTGTCTTGGCGTCCCTGTGGTTGTAGTTGAGTCCCTTGGCCAGTATTGTTCTTTCCATGTCTGTGAGCTGTCTGTGGGAGAGGTTTTTAACCCAGGTATGTGTTGTGGTGTCCTCTTTGTTGTGTGTTAGTTTGGCCATTTATTCTTTGCATCAAGACACTATTCAAAAGGGCCACAACACACTGCAGCACACCAGAACTGCAAAAAGAGGAAGAGGAACACCTGTACAAGGTATTCGCCAAAAACGGATACCCGCGCAATTTCATTAACAGATGCCTAAGAGAAAGACAACGGAACGAGGACATGCCGCAACCCAAAGGACTAGCCACACTACCATACATCAGGAGCATTTCAGAACTGACAGCCAGACTACTGCGACCACTAGGACTTATAACAGCACACAAACCAACAGCCACCCTCAGACAACAACTCACCAGAACGAAGGACCTGATACCCAGCATGAGCAAAACTAATGTAGTGTACAAAATCCCATGCAAGGACTGCACAAAACACTATATAGGACAAACAGGAAGACAGCTAACGATCCGCATCCATGAACATCAACTAGCCACGAAACGCCACGACCAGCTATCCCTAGTAGCCACACACGCAGACAACAAGCAACAAGCAACATGAATTTGACTTGGACAACACTACCATTATAGGGCAAGCCAAACAAAGAACAGCCAGGGAATTCCTAGAAGCATGGCACTCATCCACAAACTCCAAAAACAAACACATCGACCTGGACCCAATATACCGGCCACTGCAGCGGACAGCTGAAACTGACAACCGGAAGCGGCAGGGACAGGCCACTATAAATGCCGAAGAAAACACCACAGAAGCACTTCACAGGCGGCTTCCAAGCACTGAGGATGTCACCTAGACAGGGGACGAAACGTTTGCAACAAAGTTTTCCAGCTCGGCGAACAGAACCACAACAACGAGCACCCGAGCTACAAATCTTCACCCAAACTATGGACAAGGTCCTGCAGGCGGGGGGGGGGGGGGAGCTGCAGGCAGGCAGGAAGGTGGTGCTGGGACCATAGCCAGATCAACCATGACCTTATCAAATAGCACATGCTTGAAAGGTCAAATCATTTCTTCCGACTCCCAAGACCTATGTTCCTTCCGTGTAGGTAATGCTTTCCTCTGCACCCTGTGTCTCATAGTCAGCAACAAGGTGAAAGATGAGTCAGGTCTGTGGTTTCAGTTGAGCGAAGGTGATTGCCAATCACACTGAGACAATTCATTTGTCCACCCTCAGACAGTGGTTCCATTGCCTGCAGGAGACAAAGTCTTCCATTTCACATCCCACCTCAACAGCATGACATACCCTCAATATTGCAGCAACATGCCGGCTTAATGATGAGATCACTTGCTGGTCTGGAGCCCAACTCGATCACTCTCCTGTCCCTTCCAAATGAGCCATACTCAGGGACAAATTGGGAACAACTGTTGCTTTGGCACAGTGATTTAAGCCTAAGTGGCATGTCTTACCTCAAAGTATCATTACTGGTGAACTTCCAGAGGTATTTGAAGCTGTGTGAAGTTGTTCACAGAAAGAGGGGCAAGTTACAACTCTTGATAAAGCAGAATTACAATGGTCAATAAAGAGGAGAGAAGAGGGAAATGTGGAAATTTTAGGGAATGTTTGAAAGCATCAGTAGATGATAAGGTGTAGAGATCTCGGAAAAGGATTCCAGAACAGGGCCGTACAAGCTGGACCTATTAAAATTCATTCACGGCATGTGGGTATCACCCGCCAGGCCAGCATTTATTGCCCATCCCTAATTGCCCAGAGGGCAGTTAAGAGTGAATCACATTGCTGTGGGTTTGGAGTCACATATAGGCCAGACCCGTTAAGTACAGTAATTTCCTTCCTTAGAGGACATTGGTGAACCAAATGGGTTTTGAAAATGGTTGTCATTCAATGATCTTGATTCCAGAATTTTTATTGAATTCAAGCTCTGCTATCTGCCATGGAAGGATTTGACCTTAGAACATTATCTGGGTCTCTGGATTATATTCCTGATGAAGGGCTTTTGCCCGAAACGTCGATTTTCCTGCTCCTCCGATGCTGCCTGACCTGCTGTGCTTTTCCAGCACCACTCTGATCTAAACTCTGGTTTCCAGCATCTGCAGTCCTCATTTTTGCCTCTGGATTAATAATCTAGTGATAACACCACAAGGCTATTGCCTCCCCATTAGCAATTTATGCAGTAAGATATAAGCAAAGTTGAATGAACAGAGATGAAAAGAGTAAGTATTGTTGCTATCTATTTTTTTTTCTTGAGACGGGGGTCTGTCTGCGTTTTTACTCGAAGTTCCTAATGGTGTGAAGAGACAGGCAGGGAGTATAGACCTGGAGTTGCATGTTGGCCAGACCAGCAGGAGCGATAGGCTACCTTCTCTGGAGAACTTTGGTGAATCAGTTTGGTTTTCCAAGACTAAAGCAGCTTTTGTGACCAGTTTTCTGGTGCAAGCCCCTGATCTTGTTTTTAATGCAGCTTCACATGTTGGAAAATTCAGGGCTGCCTAGTCCAGTACCTTGCCTCATCGGCTGCTGTACCCCTCTGTGCTTAGGCATGATTATGAGCTGCTCTGCCTGTGTTTATAAGCCTTCACATTTAATGTTACGGTGTCTTCTATATTTTTAGAGGAAGAATGGAAAATGCGCTATGACTGCACTTTGCTGGAAATGGAGTTTCTCAGAAAACGAGTCCATACGTTTGAGGAAAGAATTGCTTCAGAGTCACAGATCAGAAAGGAGCTGGAACAAAAGGTAAAGCACCCAGAGTTTGAGGTGACAAGTTATCACTGTGGTCTTCTGCTCCTTCGCCATTGTTTTTGTTGTTTCCCTCTGATGTGCGATCAGGAGAACCCCTTCAAAATTTCAAAGCAGTTGGCAGCAAACTGGATAAATACGCTCTTTCTTTCTGTTTACTTTGTGTAATTTACAAATGCCACTGGCAGAACCATTAGTAAAAACTTGGGCAAAATTTAAACTACAAAGGAGTATACAAATTTGAGGCATGATAAAGGGCTCATCATCTGATGTGCTATTGCTGCACACCGAAATCCCACAAGGCACAGGGACCCAAACAACTAGTCAAGTTGTTTTTGGACTTAATTGGCAAAACAATACTATGTCAGAATTCCCCGGTTCTTGTTTCGAAACATTTTATTTGAATGACTACATTATTGTATGATTTTGCTGAAGACCACTGGCTTGTAATGGTTGGGAATTTGCTTACCCTGTAGCATCAGTGAGACTGGGTGAACGTGACTGCAATTTGGATTGTCATGTGCAGCAACAATTGAGTCAGCTCCCCACGGAGCCGGGGTTAGTAAATAGATTTCCCCACGTTTGCCTGTCACCCACTGATTTCGTCTCTTCAACTTGGTCAGCTGTCAGACCTGCAAGAAAGCTATGAGAGTGCCAAACGGAGTGCTCAGCAGCTGAGGAGAAAGAGCAAGTGTTTGAGGTCGGAACTGGAGGACACTAAAGTGCTAATGGAAAGTCAACAGAGCCGGAACCACGAGCTGGAGAAGAAACAAAAAAGGTAGGAGTGACTTCCAGAAGAGCACATCAGTGTTATTCTTTGGCTGATTAATCTGACTGGGTGTTTCTCTTTGAGTGAACTACTTGGAGCTCGGTCACTGCTTCTATTTTGTTTGATACAGCGCTGCCTTAGCAGCTAATGGCCAAGTGTTTGTGGTAATGGGCTGGAAAAAAATCATTTGCAAAGGGGTTCGTGCTGTTCAGGGCTATGAAGGGAGATCTAAGTGTTGAGGATTCATCACTTTGTAGATATAGAGTAAGCCATTTGCAAACTTAGGAGCAAATTACTACAGATGCTGGAATCTGTAGTGAAAACAAAAAATGCTGAAAATCACAGTCGATCAGGCAGCGCCTACGGAGAGAGAGCAAGCCAATACTTGGAGTTTAGATGACTCTTCATCACAGCAGTTGAAACATTAGCTTGCTATCTCTCCTGACCCACTGTGATTTCCAGCATTTTTTGTTATCAGTAGTGAATTCACAACTTCATTACATTGTCAATGGCATAATAGAGAGTGTTTTTTGAAACCGCAGCTATTTTCTGGTACTCTTCAGGATCCCTTTATGAAATTATCCTTTATCTGGTGACCCACTCTTGACTTATTAGCTCTCGTTTTCATTCTGTGGCCGATAGTTGGAGTGAGTTATATGTATAGTCAAAGAGCACTTAATATTTTCCAGTTCTGTAAGAACCAGTTGCTTAACTATTTATGGAAATACATAAGAGGTGGTTATTACTCCTACTATATGGGCAGTCTCTGGGTTGTGAACTGGTTCCGTATTGCATCCATTTGCAAGTCGATTTGGAAGAGACTAGGACCCAAGGACATAACCTCAGAGTAAAGGGAAGACCTTTTAGAATGGTGATAAGTAAAAACTTATTCAGCTAGAGACTGGTAAGTCTGTGGAATTCACTCCCACACAAGGCTATGGAGGCCAGGTCATTGAGTATATTTAAGATGGAGATAGATAGGTTCTTGATTGTTATGGGGAGAAAGTGGGAGAATGTGGCTGAGAGGCTTATCAGCCATGATTGAATGGGGGAGCAGACTTGATGGGCTGAATGGCCTAATTTCTGCTCCTGTGTCTTATGGTCTTACGTTTTTGTATACAGGGCAATATAAAGTAGCCATTCATAAGTACAGGAAATGTTCCTTATGATTGGTCTTTAAAATTACACCCCTGTTTGGGATCACTTTAGTGAGTGAGACATTTATTAATTGGTAATCCCTTTCTACCGCTGTCCTTGAATATCGTCAGAAGTCACATGACACCAGGTTATAGTTCTCCAGATTTCTTTGAAATCACAAGCTTCTGATGAAGGGGCAGCGCTCCGAAAGCTTGTGATTTCAAATAAAACTGTTGGACTATAACTTGGTGTCTTGTGACTTCTGACTCTGTCCATCCGAGTACAAGACTGGCACCTCCACATCATGTTCTTGAATAACACACAAAGGGCAGGATGATTTGGATGAAGGAGTTTCCTTGCCATGCCATTTGAGGAGTCAGTGGGGAACACATCCCCACCTTTACCTGTTGCCCTGTGTCAATGTTGAGCAAAACTCCCCACACCCTAACTCTGACGTCCTACCCTAGAGAACAAAGGGAAATGGCCAGCAACTCCTTACTCCCAGCAGCTCCATGTTGGAGTTGTGGCCATTACTGGTACTGCTTAGAAACACATTTACTGCAAGCACATTCTCTGAACCAGGTGTTCTTTGAGCTGAGCACTTGATAGAATAGGAGAATATACATGTAAGTAGAGACCTAACTTTCCTGAGGAGTGGCGATGATCATCAGACGACCACTGAACTCATATTTCCCCACGATCTACACTGCTCCCCCTTCCCCACACCCCCCCGATCTACCCTCCCCCCAATCTACACTGCTTCCCCTTCCCCCCCGATCTACACTGCTTCCCCTTGCCCCCCCGATCTACACTCCTTCCGCTTTCCCTCCGATCTACACTGCTTCCCCACACCCCCCGATCTACCCTCCCCCCGATCTACACTGCTTCCCCTTCACCCCCCAATCAACACTGCTTCCCCTTGCCCCCCCGATCTACACTGCTTCCGCTTTCCCTCCGATCTACACTGTTTCCCCACACCCCCCCCCGATCTACCCTCCCCCCAATCTACACTGCTTCCCCTTCACCCCCGATCAACACTGCTTCCCCTTGCCCCTCCCGATCTACACTGCTTCCGCTTTCCTTCCGATCTACACTACTTCCCCTTCCCCTTCCCTCCCCGATCTACACTGCTTCCCCTTCCCCCCCCGATCTACACTGCTTCCCCTTCCCCTTCCCCCCCCCGATCTACACTGCTTCCCCTTCCCCCCGATCTACACTGCTTCCCCTTCCCCTCTCCCAATCTACACTGCTTCCCCCTCCCACCCCGATCTACACTGCTTCCCCTTGAGCCCCTGATCTACACTGCTTCCCCTTCCCCTTCCCCTTCCCCTTCCCCCCAATCTACACTGCTTCCGCTCCCCCTTCCCCTCAGATCTACACTGCATCCAATTCCCCTTCCCCCTGAGCTACACCGCTTCCCCTTCCCCCCCGATCTGCACTGCTTCCCCTTCCCCCCGAGCTACACTGCTTCCCCTTCCCCCCACACCCCCGATCTACACTGTTTCCCCTTCCCCTCCCCCTCCGATCTACACTGCTCCCCCTTCCCCTTTCCCCCCATTCTACGCTGTTTCCCCTTCCCCTCACCCCCGATCTACATTGCTTCCGCTTCCCCCTCCGATCCACACTGCTTCCCCTTGCCCCCCCACCCCGATCTACACTGTTTCCCCTTCCCCCCTGATCTACACTGCTTCCCCTTCCCCTTTCCACCCCGATCTACACTGCTTCCCCTTCTCCTTCCCCCCACCGATCTACACTGCTTCCCCGTCCCCCCGAACTACACTGCTTCCCCTTTCCCCCCCGATCGACACTGCTTCCCCTTCCCCCCCTGATCTACACTGCTTCCCCTACTCCTTCCCCCCCGATCTACACTGCTTCCCCTTCCCCTCCAATCTACACTGCTTCCCCTACTCCTTCCCCCCAATCCACACTGCTTCCCCTTCCCCCCCGATCTACACTGCTTCCCCTTCCCCCCCGATCTACACTGCTTCCCCTTCTCCTTCCCCCCCCGATCTACACTGCTTCGCCTTCCCCCCCCCGATCTACACTGCTTCCCCTTCCCCCCCGATCTACACTGCTTCCCCTTCCCCCCCGATCTACACTGCATCCCCTTCCCCTTCCCCCCCGATCTACACTGCTTCCCCTTCCCCCCCCGATCTACACTGCATCCCCTTCCCCTTCCCCCCGATCTACACTGCTTCCCCTTCCCCCCCGATCTACACTGCATCCCCTTCCCCTTCCCCCCCGATCTACACTGCTTCCCCTTCCCCCCCGATCTACACTGCATCCCCTTCCCCTTCCCCCCGATCTACACTGCTTCCCCTTCCCCCCCCGATCTACACTGCTTCCCCTTCCCCCCGATCTACACTGCTTCCCCTTCCCCCCACAATCTACACTGCATCCCCTTCCCCTTCCCCCCGATCTACACTGCTTCCCCTTCCCCCCCGATCTACACTGCTTCCCCTTCCCCCCCGATCTACACTGCTTCCCCTTCCCCCCCGATCTACACTGCATCCCCTTCCCCTTCCCCCCCGATCTACACTGCTTCCCCTTCCCCCCCCGATCTACACTGCATCCCCTTCCCCTTCCCCCCGATCTACACTGCTTCCCCTTCCCCCCCGATCTACACTGCATCCCCTTCCCCTTCCCCCCCGATCTACACTGCTTCCCCTTCCCCCCCGATCTACACTGCATCCCCTTCCCCTTCCCCCCGATCTACACTGCTTCCCCTTCCCCCCCCGATCTACACTGCTTCCCCTTCCCCCCGATCTACACTGCTTCCCCTTCCCCCCACAATCTACACTGCTTCCCCTTCTCCTTCCCCCCAATCCACACTGATTCCCCTTCCCCCCCCGATCTACACTGCTTCCCCTTCCCCCCCGATCTACACTGCTTCCCCTTCCCCTTCACCCCAATCTACACTGCTACCCCTTCCCCTGATCTACACTGCTTCCCCTTCCCCTTCCCCTTCCCCCCCCAGCTACACTGCTCCCCCTTTCCTCCCCCCGCACCAATCTACACTGCTTCCCTTTCCCCTTCACCCCAATCTACACTGCTACCCCTTCCCCTGATCTACACTGCTTCCCCTTCCCCTTCCCCTTCCCCCCCCAGCTACACTGCTCCCCCTTCCCTCACCCCGCACCAATCTACACTGCTTCCCTTTCCCCTTCACCCCGATCTACACTGCTACCCCTTCCCCCGACCTACACTGCTTCCCCTTTCCCCCCCAATCTACACTGCTTCCCCATCCCCCCTCCGATTTACAATTCTTCCCCTCCCCCCCGATCTACACTGCTTCCCCTTCCCCCACCGAGCTACACTGCTTCCCCTTCCCCCCCGATCTACACTGCTTCCCCTTCCCCCACCGAGCTACACTGCTTCTCCTCCCCTCCGAGCTACACTGCTTCCCCTTCACCCCCGACCTATACCGCTTCCCCTTCGCCCCCCCCGAGCTACACTGCTTCCCGTTCCCCTTCCCCCCGATCTACACTGCTTCCCCATCTCCCCGAGCTACACTGCTTCCCCATCCCCCCTCCGATTTACAATTCTTTCCCCTTCCCCCCGATCTACACTGCTTCCCCTCCCCCCCCGTGATCTACACTGCTTCCCCTCCCCCCGAACTACATTGCCTCCACCCCCCCGAGCTACACTGCTTCCCCTCCCCCCCGACCTATACTGCTTCCCCTTCCCTCCCCTCTGATCTACACTGCTTCCCGTTACTTTTCCCCCCGAACTACACTGTTTCCCTATCCCCCCTCCGATTTACAATTCTTCCCCTTCCCCCCGATCTATACTGCTTCCCCTTCCCCTTCCCCTTCCTGCCCCGAGCTACAGTGCTTCCCCTTCCCCTCCCTCCCCGAGTTGCACTGCTTGCCCTCCCCCCCTGAGCTACACTGCTTCCCCTTCCCCTTCCCCCACCGAGCTACACTGCTTCCCCTTCCCCTTCCCCCACCGAGCTACACTGCTTCCCCTTCCCCCCCGATCTACACTGCTTCCCCTTCCCCTTCCACCCGATCTACACTGCTTCCCCTTCCACCCGATCTACACTGCTTCCCCTTCCCCCCCGATCTACACTGCTTCCCCTTCCCCTCCCCCTTGAGCTACAGTGCTTCCCCTTCCCCTCCCCCCCGAGCTACACTGCTTCCCCTTCCCCTCCCCCCCCATCTACACTGCTTCCCCTTCCCCTCCCCGATCTACACTGCTACCCCTTCCCCTCCCCAATCTACACTGCTTCCCCTTCTCCTTCCCCCTGATCTACACTGCTTCCTCTTCCCCTCCCCGATCTACACTGCTTCCTCTTCCCTTCCCCGATCTACAATGCTTCCCTTTCCCCTTCCTCCCAATCTACACTGCTACCCCTTCCCCTGATCTACACTGCTTCCCCTTGCCTTCCCCCCCCAGCTACACTGCTCCCCCTTTCCTCCCCCCGCACCAATCTACACTGCTTCCCTTTCCCCTTCACCCCAATCTACACTGCTACCCCTTCCCCTGATCTACACTGCTTCCCCTACCCCTTCCCCTCCCCCGACCTACACTGCTTCCCGATCCCCCCCTCCGATTTACAATTCTTCCCCTTCCCCTCCCGAGCTACACTGCTTCCCCTTCCCCCCCGAGCTGCATTGCTTCTCCTCCCCCCCGATCTACACTGCTTCCCCTTCCCCTCCCCCCACCGAGCTACAGTGCTTCCCCTTCCCCTCTCCCCCGAGCTACACTGCTTCCCCTTCACCCCCGACCTATACCGCTTCCCCTTCGCCCCCCCCGAGCTACACTGCTTCCCGTTCCCCTCCCCCCACGATCTACACTGCTCCCCCTTCCCCACACCCCCCCGATCTACCCTCCCCCCAATCTACACTGCTTCCCCTTCCCCCCCGATCTACACTGCTTCCCCTTGCCCCCCCGATCTACACTCCTTCCGATTTCCCTCCGATCTACACTGCTTCCCCACACCCCCCGATCTACCCTCCCCCCGATCTACACTGCTTCCCCTTCACCCCCCAATCAACACTGCTTCCCCTTGCCCCCCCGATCTACACTGCTTCCGCTTTCCCTCCGATCTACACTGTTTCCCCACACCACCCCCCGATCTACCCTCCCCCCAATCTACACTGCTTCCCCTTCACCCCCGATCAACACTGCTTCCCCTTGCCCCTCCCGATCTACACTGCTTCCGCTTTCCTTCCGATCTACACTACTTCCCCTTCCCCTTCCCTCCCCGATCTACACTGCTTCCCCTTCCCCCCCCGATCTACACTGCTTCCCCTTCCCCTTCCCCCCCCGATCTACACTGCTTCCCCTTCCCCCCGATCTACACTGCTTCCCCTTCCCCTCTCCCAATCTACACTGCTTCCCCCTCCCACCCCGATCTACACTGCTTCCCCTTGAGCCCCTGATCTACACTGCTTCCCCTTCCCCTTCCCCTTCCCCTTCCCCCCAATCTACACTGCTTCCGCTCCCCCTTCCCCTCAGATCTACACTGCATCCAATTCCCCTTCCCCCCGAGCTACACCGCTTCCCCTTCCCCCCCGATCTGCACTGCTTCCCCTTCCCCCCGAGCTACACTGCTTCCCCTTCCCCCCACACCCCCGATCTACACTGTTTCCCCTTCCCCTCCCCCTCCGATCTACACTGCTCCCCCTTCCCCTTTCCCCCCATTCTACGCTGTTTCCCCTTCCCCTCACCCCCGATCTACATTGCTTCCGCTTCCCCCTCCGATCCACACTGCTTCCCCTTGCCCCCCCACCCCGATCTACACTGTTTCCCCTTCCCCCCTGATCTACACTGCTTCCCCTTCCCCTTTCCACCCCGATCTACACTGCTTCCCCTTCTCCTTCCCCCCACCGATCTACACTGCTTCCCCATCCCCCCGAACTACACTGCTTCCCCTTTCCCCCCCGATCGACACTGCTTCCCCTTCCCCCCCCGATCTACACTGCTTCCCCTACTCCTTCCCCCCCGATCTA